>NC_140013.1:33515238-33553562 GCF_964263955.1 Coregonus lavaretus | reverse complement strand
AGAGAGAGAGAGAGAGAGAGAGAGAGAGAGAGAGAGAGAGAGAGAGAGAGAGAGAGAGAGAGAGAGAGAGAGAGAGAGAGAGGGGGAGAGAGAGAGAGAGAGAGAGAGAGAGAGAGAGAGAGAGAGGGGAGAGAGAGAGAGAGAGAGAGAGAGAGAGAGAGAGAGAGAGAGGGGGAGAGAGAGAGAAAGAAGAGAGAGAGAGAGAGAGAGAGAGAGAGAGAGAGAGAGAGAGAGAGAGAGAGAGAGAGAGAGAGAGAGAGAGAGAGAGAGAGAGAGAGAGAGAGAGAGAGAGAGAGAGAGAGAGAGAGAGAGAGAGAGAGAGAGAGAGGGGGAGAGAGAGAGAGAGAGAGAGAGAGAGAGAGAGAGAGAGAGGGGGAGAGAGAGAGAAAGAAGAGAGAGAGAGAGAGAGAGAGAGAGAGAGAGAGAGAGAGAGAGAGAGAGAGAGAGAGAGAGAGAGAGAGAGAGAGAGAGAGAGAGAGAGAGAGAGAGAGAGAGAGAGAGAGAGAGAGAGAGAGAGAGAGCGGGATGAGGTACCCACACAATGGCAGTCCACAGAGCAACAAGCAGAAGAATAGTGAGTTTAGAGAGCAGAAAAAGAGAGCGAGAGAGAGAGGTTGGTAGATGTACCCTAGCAGCCTACCAGTGGGAGCCATGAATCTCCCTCCTCTCCCCAGAGTTCACCAGGCGTGCGGCTGTGCTGTGACCGCGCTGTCCTGCCTGCGGGGCTCTGAGGCCCCCTCTCTGGCTCTTGTTAAAATATGAGCGTGCTCATAAAGAGATCTTCAGGGAGGGATGTGAATGGCTGTTTTATGAAAGGGGCCTCCATTATCTCCCTAATAGGATTCCCTGCTCCTCATTAAAGACCAGCATGGAGCTGGACTCTCTCTCTCTCTCCCTCTCTCTCACTCGCTTTCTTTCTTTCCTGGTTTCTGTCTCCAGAGCTCAGCTAAAGGCTTCCACTACATCGTCTGTTGGGTTCTTGTACACTTGAATTCATTCAGGACTCTCTCGCCGGCCTAGCTTCCGCCTCCTCTGTCCCTTCATATCTCTTGTTCATTGGAAATAATGCAGGACTCTTTCGCTCTTTCTCTACTTTCTCTCTTTGTTGCTCCACACTCTTCCAATCCTGTCGTTTATGTTGATAAAAGAGTGAGGAGTGGGAACTGACCTCTTGTTGATGTTTCTGTCAGGTGCAGCCAGTGACCAGGCTCTCCCATAGTCTGCTGTGTCAACCCCAAGGTGACAGTCAGCCACAACTGCTCTAGCTACCTGAGCATCTTGTTGTCTGAGCAGAGAAGACAGTGGCTTCGCTACGGGAGATTACGCATGCAGAGAGCTGGCAGCCTCAACACCAAACACACACACAGAGAGACTCACAGCGTCGTGCCCATGTCCTCCACATGCATGCACACACGCACGCCCACACACACACGCTTGCAATCACCACATACATCCCTTCAAAAAACGCAGTCCCATTCACACCTCCACCCCCACCCCCCATCACCCCTACCCACGTCTTCACATATACTATTCTACATTCTATACACCCACTTACCATTCTCTCACTGTCACACACCCCACCTCTCCCCCCTCTGTCTGGGCGTTTCACACCACCACCACAGACGACAAGACGCATAGCCCTCAACCCACATATCACACACCACATGAACAGACCTTCTTCTCCCTCCCTCCCTCCCTCCCTCTCTCTCTCCACACCTCTTTCTTGGTCTTTGCTCTGTACGCTACGTCTTCATCCCCTCTCTGACATTAATATGTTTCCATCTTCATATAAAGTGAGGAGTGCTTGTCAGAGATAATGAGGGTGTCATCTGTCATCTTTATCAATAGTCAAATCTGCTACTCCAGTACACTACGGCCGAGTGGCAGCTTGGAGAGGAGATACACATTTTCTTGCATGACTTCCTTGTTATGTAAAGAAACAATCTGTGTCTGTGTTTTATGGTGTGTGCGCGTGTGTGTGTATGTGTGTTTGTGTGTGCTTACTGTAGGTGACTGTGATGTCATCGCCATGTCAATTCCCACTCAGTGTAGTTTAAATCAAAATCAAATTAAATTGTGTTTATCACATGCTGAAAACAACTGGTGTAGACTTTACAGTGAAACGCTTGTTTAAACCTTTCCAATGATGCAGTGTAAAAAATAAATAATAATATTTACTAACATAAGAGGAATAAGATTAAATACACAAGAATGGAGCTATATACAGGGAGTACCAGTACCAGATCAATGTGGAGCTATATACAGGGAGTACCAGTACCAGATCAATGTGGAGCTATATACAGGGAGTACCAGTACCAGATCAATGTGCAGAGGTACGAGGTACTTGAGGTAGATATGTAAATGTATATGAAGGCAGGATAAAGTGACTAGGCATCTGGATAGATAATAATAAGAGTAAAATAATGAACAGAGTAGCAGCAGCAAATGATGAGTGTAAAAGTGTGTGTGTGTGTGTGTGAGTGTGTGTGTGTACATTACGTGTGGTTGTGTGACTGTGATGTCATTAACATGTAAATAGCTCTGTGTCGGTTCACCTTCCTGCTGTATCAGAGTCACCTGAGAGTGAGGTAAATGAGCTGACTGGAAATGGAATAGCACTGCACTGACTGTAAGTCGCTCTAGATAGAGTGCCTGCTAAATGACCAAAATGTAAACGTCTGGTGCTCTCATCACTGGCTGCTGATATTGACTGGGGGACTGGTTACCCAATGTCATTAAGACCTGTCCAGATGGGTTAACTATTTGGTTTTCAATCTGCGTCTGTGGCCCCAGGTGTCCATTTTACTCATCGCTCCAATTGGTCAGAGTGAGGACACAGGTGTAGTTCCATTTGAGTAATCCCAACTCACTTCGTTAATGCTCCTTCACCTCGTCAACACTCTCCCTCCCCTTCTCCCTTACCATCCTCCCCCTCTTCTCCCCCACCCATCTCAATGTCACAGACTCTCAAAGCGCTTGGACCCTCAATATCAAAATGGAAAAGGTCTCTATTGAAACTAAGTAGGATGAGGAATCAATCATAGTGTTGTATAATGACCTCTATACGCCCTCTCCATCAGGGAAGCCCACCTAAAGAGACTAGACTCCTGGTAATGGACTGATGGATGATGATCATAGGAACAACCCGACCACAGCTCACCCAAACCCACTCATTAGCCTGGCTAGCTAACCCCACACAGAGACCTAATTAACGCGGTGTGTTAGTCACACCATTCTCAGAGCTGGAGATTCAGATATCGGAGTAGGCTTGCAGTTGCTAAAGCAGTGTTGTGAATGTTGAATCACTCCATAGCTAGCTTGGGTGGACAGGAGGTTGGTGATACCATAATTGGGGAGAATGGGCTCATGGTAATGACTGGAGCAGAATCAGTGGAATGGTATCAAATATATCAAACACATGGTTTCCAAGTGTTTGATGCCATTCCATTTGCTCTGTTCCGGCCATTATATGCTAACCTTAGTGTAGATAATAGCATTCAGTGTAATGGTAGTACTCTTACAGCCTATGGGTCTTGAAGTAACAGTGACAGAGGATGAAGTTGTCACTAAGAGGTCCCCACTAAGAGGTCTGTGTCTGTGTCTGTGTCTGTGTCTGTGTCTGTGTCTGTGTCTGTGTCTGTGTCTGTCTGTGTCTGTGTCTGTGTCTGTCTGGGTCTGTGTCTGGGTCTGTTTCGGGGTCTGTGTCTGTGTCTGTGTCTGGCTCTGTCTATGGGTCTGTGTCTGTGTCTGTGTCTGTGTCTGTGTCTGTCTATGGGTCTGTGTCTGTGTCTGGCTCTGTCTATGGGTCTGTGGCTGTGTCTGTGTCTGGCTCTGTCTATGGGTCTGTGGCTGTGTCTGTGTCTGGCTCTGTCTATGGGTCTGTGGTTGTGTCTGTGTCTGGCTCTGTCTATGGGTCTGTGGCTGTGTCTGTGTCTGGCTCTGTCTATGGGTCTGTGTCTGGCTCTGTCTATGGGTCTGTGGCTGTGTCTGTGTCTGGCTCTGTCTATGGGTCTGTGGCTGTGTCTGTGTCTGGCTCTGTCTATGGGTCTGTGGCTGTGTTTTATCTAATTTCCTTGTAGCTGTTCTTCAGTCTGACAGGGAAGCACAAACATCACAGAACCTCATTACCAACAATACAGGCTATTTTCACTTGTTTATTTCCACCCACTCCTTTGTGCCTGTGAGGTACATGTCGTGTTTCTTTAAAACCCATTAGGTCACCAGTGATAGGCAATCTCCCTGAGCTGTCCGACTGCTGCAATAAGCACTAATAATACGACACACACCAATACACACACATACAGACAGGCACGCACATGCGCACATACGCACACACACACACGCACACACACACACGCACACACACACACACACACACATATGAAAACAGCTCGAGATTGGGGAACAAAACACATTTCGTAATGAATGAGGTGTTATTTGATCATGTGCCTTCCAACGCTGATAGAGAAAGAGGAGGGGAGAGGATGAATAGGGAAGAGGATGTGGAAATGAGGGGGAAGTAGTGTGTTCTATGTGATGTTTAAATGGAGCAGATTTCATTCAATCATTCTCTTTTATCTCTCTCTCTCTCTCTCTCTCTCTCTCTCTCTCTCTCTCTCTCTCTCTCTCTCACACACACACACACACACACGCACACACACACCAACACACACACACACACACACACACACACGCACACATACATAATGCACACAAACAATGCACACAAACCCATGTAAGCAAGCAGGAATGCACACACACACTCATGACGCTCCTTGAAAATGGCCCTCTCAAAACCTCACATTAAGTCATGAGAATCAAATAAAAAAAACTATCACATCGCCCCGAATCAAATTATCACTTCTTAATGATAATTGAAAACTACAGATGATCTGATGGGTCTGAAATTAGAGAAGGCATTTCTAGTCATTTGAATAATACATATTTTACATCAAAGATAGCGGAATACTTTAACATTTCACTGAATAAGAGTCTGTACCCGTCTCAAGCTGAATGTGCAGAGCCAGGATTTTCCCTCACTCATAGAGCAGGCCAGTTCAACAGCTCAAACACATCACACACGCATCAGGCCTTCTTCTCTCATGAAGAGGACTCATGTTTTATTCACTATATTTCATAACAGTATTTCTCCCCCCTAATCCTCAAACAGTGGAGCTTAGAAGAGCTGCCTGTCATAGACTGTTACGGCATTATGTTGGAAAACACTACAACTGTCCTTCAAAACCAAACCATCATTTCTGCTATTCTATTTCATGTTCAGCTTGTATATCTTATATTTAATACAATTGAATTACACACAATTCTCCCTTCAAAAACACACCAGTTATTTCAGATATCTTTTCACAAACACTTACTCACTAACGCTTACAAAGGAATACAAAGAGCCTACCCACTGGGCAAAAGCTGGTTGAATTAATGTTCTTTCCACGTTATTTCAACCCCCCAAAAATAAATGTGATGACATGGAATCAGTGTGGGAAACTGATTTGCATCCAATGTAAGAGCATTTCGTCTTTATTTTCAACCACCTTTTAACCTAAATCCAAAGAAATTGGATTTACTCAAACAAATGTAAATCAGAACTAGACGTTGAACTGATGTCTGTGGTCAGTGGGTAGTGTATACTCTTTAGTGGCCATAGTGCTTGTTGAAGGCAGTTGAATATACATAGATACAGTAGAGTTGAGTGTGTGTGTGTCTGTGCATGTGTATGTGTGTGTGTGTTTGTGTGTGTGCATTTGTGTGTGTGTGTGTGTGTGCTGTAGCCTGCAGGCTTTGTCAGCATGGATTAAGAGCAGAAAGGTTAATACAGTCTCCTCTGTCTAACAAGGACTATCAGACTGCCTGCTGGAGAAAGACCGCAGTACAGCACAGACACAGACACAGACAGACACAGACACAGAAGAGGAAAGCTCTGCCTGTGGACGGGTATTATCTTGCACCACAGCTATTGTCCATGAAATCAATGGGGGATTGAAATTTGAAGTCATTTGTGAAATGACTTTTGTGCATTATTGTTTTGTAGATGTGCGTGTGTCTCTGTGTCTACTACGGTTGTCATTTTGGTGTGTGTGTCCGTGTGTGTGTGTGTCCGTGTGTGTGTGTGTGTGCGTGCACCTTTGAGCATGTGTTTGTATGTCTTCTGTACGACCATTATCATGGTTCCCGTTAGCCAGAGCACTTGTCAAGGAGCTCCATTTTACATGTCCCCTGACGTTTGCAACTGTCACACTGAAGGAGCCAGGATATGACTCTCTAACATATAGTCGGCCATTCCAGTGCTGGATTGTTTCCACCTGCTTCCACTCTGGGGGTAAGCTGAGCCGGGCAGGACGGGCCCATGGACCTCAGCCCTTGTTCTGAGCTCATCATTGCGGATGTTTAATGGCTGAGAGGGCCTTGGTTGAGAAGCCCAATCACTGAGCACAATACTGCTCTGTCAGAGTCTGCTGTTAACAGGACCATGAGGTGACAGTACAGAGGACATTACAGAGGACAGGACCGAGGACGGGACAGAGGACAGGACAGTGGACAGGACAGAGAACACTAGGAGAGAAGGGGAAAGAAGGTGGAAGCAGGGAGGTTGAGGCAGAGAGAACAGCCAGTAGGAGAGAGGGAGAGAGAGAGAGAGAGAGAGAGAGAGAGAGAGAGAGAGAGAGAGAGAGAGAGAGAGAGAGTCTACAGTCCTTGCCCTGAGATTTATTCAACACTTGAAGGGTAATCAATGATTCTGTTCTCCCCAGGGTGGATTGGGAGATGGGAGCTAAAGTTAAACAACACACAGGCGCACACACACACACCCACCAGCACGCATACACCATCATTCACCTGGAGTTGCTATGGGTACGGAGTTTGTGTCACCCTCAGCGCCTGCAGGTAAATATAAAAAAATTAATGAGCTGTTTTTTTCTCACTTTGCTCATTAAGCCTCCAGTAACAGACACACACACACACACAAACACACAAACACACACACACACACACACACACACAAACACACAAACACACACACACACACACACAAACACACACACACACACACACAGAGCAAAGCGAATGAACTGCTCTTGTAGAAATATTAATAGATTGTGTAATCAACCTAATGTGACTCATGATCACTAAGTGTTCAACACCAATAATGAGATGACCTGTCTGGGCCGGAGCAACAATGGCTGCCAAGGCCAGACAGACCAGACAGGGAGGGAGGAAGGTTGTCCACTTGTGAGAGAGGAAGAGGGGGACAGGTCTGGAGAGGTGGTCCAGTTACTAATGGTCCAGATTGATGAATGAACTATTAATCATTACGGGCTTTCTCATGGCACAGTGGGGAGGGCAATGAGTGGAGAGGAGGGGGGCATAGGAAAGCTCCTTACTGGAGTGAATGAGGGTGGTATGGGCTGATTGGGATGGTGGTGGGGGGCTCACAGCAGGCTTGGTAAATGAGATGGGGGCTGCTGCTGCTTTTGGCAGGGGTAATGGACACCAGAAGGACTGGCCTGCTTCACCTTCTCAAGGACAAAGCTGAGATTAACATCCCCCCCCCCCCCCAGGAGCTCAACCTCCTGTCTCATTTCTCACAGGGATCGTATCCCTTCCCCTCTGTATGTGTATGCATATGTGTGCAAATGACCATGAATGTGTGTGTGTCTGTTTGTGTATGTATATGAATTCTGTATGATTCCTCTACCCCATACCCTTTGCACTCTGACCCCAGGAGATGCCCTTCTCATCCCTTTTCATCATCCTCACATGTCCAGAGGAGCAGTCTGATTATTTGCATTGGCCCCTCCAGGAACCAGAGATTACACCACCTGTAGTTGTCTCTGCTTCCTCTGTCTCCTGGTGTCCGAACACTCCCACAGTGGGACACACTCTCCACACACCTAACCTGACCTGATACAGAGTAGGGCTGTGATGGTCATGAAATTTGGTCAGCAGGTGATTGTAAAGCATGTAACTGGTCTCACGGTAATTTACCGTTAATTAACATAAACACATTTAGCATCTCCTGTCTTCCACGCATAGCCTTTCTCTCCGTTGGGACAGACGCGAACTGGCTGAATCGATTCAGTGGCTAGCTTTGCACTTAACTGGCTAACAGTAGCTACTAAGGGTAAGTTATAACCTACATTTATTTTTGTTTTGTTTTTACAAACTGGTAACAAGAGTCGTTCAAGGGAATTCAGGACATGGGTGACTAGTTAACGTTAGCTTGGCTCTCTCTGTGTGTTATGTGCCGTCGGAGGAGGGGAGGTTCGTTGGCAGAGAGCAATGGCTAGCTAGTATGCTAACTATTCTAGCTAACTAACTGGCTGAATAAGTTGACGACGTACTCACTCAAACTGTCAAAACGAACCCAAAACTTTACACAACGTTAGACACGAATGATCTGTTTGGCGTGTTAACACACTGGTTTGTTGTAACCGAGTATTGATGCTAAACCGTGTTATTGGAGGCTGGCATGCTAGTTGGCTATGGCGTCATAGGATTCGGTGCCCTGGACGGTTTTCACGGAAGAATACTGTACCAAGTTAGCTAGCTGAATAAACTAAGTTAGAGTCTATTCCTAGAAAATTATAATTTCTAAAGTGGAAGTTGGGAAAGTTATATTTGAGTGTTTCAGTGAAACGTAATTGAGGGAGGCCCCGCTCTCTCGCTTTCCGAGATATTTAGTTACATTTACATTACATTTTAGTTATTAAGCAGACGCTCTTATCCAGAGCGACTTACAGGAGCAATTAGGGTTAAGTGCCTTGCTCAAGGGCACATCGACAGATTTTTCACCTAGTCGGCTCGGGGATTAGAACCAGCGACCTTTCGGTTACTGGCACAACGCTCTTAACCACTAAGCTACCTTTCATTCTGATCTCCTTTGCATTATTGTAGCCTTTTTCTGTAGCCTGTCAACTATGTGTCTGTCTATCCCTGTTCTCTCCTCTCTGCACAGGCCATACAAACGCTTCATACCGCGTGGCTGCTGCCACTCTAATCTGGTGGTCCCTGCGCGCACGACCCACGTGGAGTTCCAGGTCTCCGGCAGCCTCTGGAACTGCCGTTCTGCGGCCATCAAGGCAGAGTTCATCTCAGCCTATGCTACCCTCCAGTCCCTCGACTTCTTGGCGCTGACAGAAACATGGATTACCACAGAAAACACTGCTACTCCTACTGCTCTTCCCTCGTCTGACCATGTATTCTCGCATACCCCGTGAGCATCTGGTCAGCGCGGCGGTGGCACAGGAATCCTCATCTCTCCCAAGTAGACATTCTCTCTTTTTCCCCTGACCCATCTGTCTATCTCCTCATTTGAATTCCATGCTGTCACAGTCACTAGCCCATTCAAGCTTAACATCCTTGTCATTTATCGCCCTCCAGGTACCCTTGGAGAGTTCATCAATGAGCTTGAAGCCTTGATAAGTTCCTTTCCTGAGGATGACTCACCCCTCACAGTTCTGGGTGACTTTAACCTCCCTACGTCTGCCTTTGACTCATTTCTCTCTGCCTCCTTCTTTCCACTCCTTTCCTCTTTTGACCTCACCCTCTCACCGTCCCCCCATACTCACAAGGCAGGCAATACGCTTGATCTCATCTTTACTAGATGCTGTTCTTCTACTAATCTCACTGCAACTCCCCTCAAAGTCAGACCACTACTTTGTATCCTTTTCTCTCTCGCTCTCCTCCAACACTACTCACTCTGCCCCTACTCCGATGGTTATGTGCTGTCGCAACTTTCGCTCTCTCTCTCCCGCTACTCTCTCCTCTTCCATCCTATCATCTCTTCCCTCTGCTAAATCCTTCTCCCTCCGATCTCCTGATTCTGCCTCCTCAACACTCCTCTCCTCCCTTTCTGCATCTTTTGACTCTCTATGTCCCCTATCCTCCCGGCCGGCTCGGTCCTCCCCTCCTGCTCCGTGGCTTGACGACTCATTGCGAGCTCACAGAACAGGGCTCCAGGCAGCCGAGCAGAAATGGAGGAAAACTAGACTCCCTGCGGACCTGTCATCTTTTCACTCCCTCCTCTCTACATTCTCTTACTCTGTTTCCGCTGCTAAAGCCACTTTCTACCACTCTAAATTTCAAGCCTCTGCCTCTAACCCTAGGAAGCTCTTTACCACCTTCTCCTCCCTGCTGAATCCCCCTCCTCCTCCCCCTCCCTCATCCCTCTCTGTGGATGACTTCGTCAACCATTTTGAAAAGAAGGTTGACGACATCCGATCCTCATTTATTAAGTCAAATGACACCGCAGGTCCTGCTCACGCTGCCCTACCCTATGCTTTGACTTCTTTCTCCCCTCTCTCTCCAGATGAAATCTTGTGACTTGTGACGGCCGGCCGCCCAATAACCTGCCCGCTTGACCCTATCCCCTCCTCTCTTCTCCAGACCATTTCCAGAGACCTTCTCCCTTACCTCACCTCGCTCATCAACTCATCCTTGACCGCTGGCCATGTCCCTTCCGTCTTCAAGAGAGCGAGTGTTGCACACCTCCTCAAAAAACCTACACTCGATCCCTCCGATGTCAACAACTATTGACCAGTATCCCTTCTTTCTTTTCTCTCCAAAACTCTTGAGCGTGCCGTCTCTAGCCAACTCTCCTGCTGTCTCTCTCGGAATGACCTTCTTGATCCAAACCAGTCAGGTTTCAAGACTGGTCATTCAACTGAGACTGCTCTTCTCTGTGTCACGGAGGCTCTCCGCACTGCTAAAGCTAACTCTCTCTCCTCTGCTTTTATCCTTCTAGACCTCTCCGCTGCCTTTGATACTGTGAACCATCAGATCCTCCTCTCCACCCTCTCCGAGTTGGGCATCTCCGGCGCTGCTCACTCTTGGATTGCGTCCTACCTGACAGGTTGCTCCTACCAGGTGGCGTGGCGAGAATCTGTCTCCGCACCACGTGCTCTCACCACTGGTGTCCCCCAGGGCTCAGTTCTAGGCCCTCTCCTATTCTCTCTATACACCAAGTCACTTGGCTCTGTCATATCCTCACATGGTCTCTCCTATCATTGCTACGCAGACGACACACAATTAATTTTCTCCTTTCCCCCTTCTGATAACCAGGTGGCGAATCGCATCTCTGCATGTCTGGCAGACATATCAGTGTGGATGTCGGATCACCACCTCAAGCTGAACCTCGGCAAGACGGAGCTGCTCTTCCTCCCGGGGAAGGACTGCCCGCTCCATGATCTCGCCATCACGGTTGACAACTCCATTGTGTCCTCCTCCCAGAGTGCAAAGAACCTTGGCGTGACCCTGGACAATACCCTGTCGTTCTCCGCTAACATCAAAGCTGTGACCCGATCCTGCAGGTTCATGCTCTACAACATTTGCAGAGTACGACCCTACCTTACACAGAAAGCGGCACAGGTCCTAATCCAGGCACTTGTCATCTCCCGTCTGGATTACTGCAACTCGCTGTTGGTTGGGCTCCCTGCCTGTGCCATTAAACCCCTTCAACTTATCCAGAACGCTGCAGCCCGTCTGGTGTACAACCTTCCCAAGTTCTCTCATGTCACCCCGCTCCTCCGCACACACCACTGGCTTCCAGTTGAGGCTCGCATCTACTACAAGACCATGGTGCTTGCCTACGGAGCTGTGAGGGGAATGGCACCTCCTTACCTTCAGGCTCTGATCAGACCCTACACCCAAACGAGGGCACTACGTTCATCCACCTCTGGCCTGCTAGCTCTCCTACCTCTATGGAAGCACAGTTCCCACTCAACCCAGTCAAAGCTATTCGCTGCTCTGGCACACCAATGGTGGAACAAGCTCCCCCACGACGCCAGGACAGCGGAGTCACTGACCACCTTCTGGAGACACTTGAAACCCTACCTCTTTAAGGAATACATGGAATAGTATAAAGTAATCCTTCTTCCCCCACAAAAAAAAAAAGGTGGTTGTCCCACTGGCTATCATAAGTTGAATGCACCAATTTGTAAGTCGCTCTGGATAAGAGCATCTGCTAAATGATGTAAATGTAAATGTAGCCTACAAGCCACTGATGCAGACCTTTGGAGCATCTACATTTTAAAAAGTTTAATAAATCCATGTAATATAGCCTACACCGTCACAATAAATCCATTATTTATTTTAGACAGGTCTAAAGAAACATGATATGAAGAAAATGTAGTCCATTTCAGAAGAACAGAATAGCATACTCTGAGTTGTCCTTATGCTTTTGCGCAGCCTGTACACACTTCATCAGTCTCTCATTCACAATTTGACAAGCACTTGATAATGCCTCGAATTTCCCGGCGGCATCTCCTTTGTGGTCCTCTGTAGCTCAGCTGGTAGAGCACGACGCTTGTAACGCCAAGATAGTGGGTTTGATCCCCGGAACCACCCATACACAAAAAAAAAAATGTATGCACGCATGACTGTAAATCGCTTTGGATAAAAGCGTCTGCTAAATGGCATATTATTATTATTATAATGCCCCCCAAAAAATCCATGCCTTTTGCGGCCGGTGGCATTTGTGCCCTTGGGCTGAATGTAATAATTATAATTCCCTTCTCCTGACTGCCTGCTCCGAAGCATCTCTCCCTCACATGGCTCTCAGTCACGTGATCGGGCCTTTCTCACAGGCTACAAGTGAAGACAGACACGTCGGACAGACACATCGGGGATGCAACTGCCCGCTCCTTATCCAATTCCGAGGTGCATATTGAAGATATTGGAAGAACTGTCCACATTTACTTTTCGTCAGCCAACAAGATGAGTAGGCCTAATGAACAGCAAAAGCACTAGCCTATGTCAACCTACTATCCCCCATACTACAAAAATGTACCTATTCTATTCTGTGCGAGAAATAAATATTCCAAACATAGTCTGGGATAGTTGTGGGATGCGATCCCAAATTAATACAACCACTAGCATTAAAAAAACTTTTTTAAGCAATGAAGCTGATGCACCAGATCAGAACGTTTAGCTTAAAATGTTGATAAACTATTAGGCTATGTCTTCACATTATAAGCACAGCAATGCACACACAGCAGTAGGCTATAAGCACTAATGTTCCATTAGCAGGAAAACACCATTCTCAAAAGTGACCGCAAATGCAATTATGCATGTAATGCTTTTATTGTAAAGGTGCATTTTTATGGTGAAAATTATCTTACCCATACTATGTATGCCAGTAAGGCTCTACACCCGTTGTAAAGCGGATTAATGTGCTTAATTTAAGAAGTTATTATGCCTTCTGTCACAATCGTCAGGGAGAGACCAAGGCGCAGCGTTGAATGCGAACATTATATTTATTAGAATGATCACACGATCAAAACAACAGACGAAACCGTGATGTCTACACAAACCAAATAAGAACAAGAAACCACAAACACAAGGTGAAAGACAGACAGTTAAATATGGCTCCCAATCAGAGACAACCAGCTGACACTCGTTGCCTCTGATTGGGAGTCACTCAGGCCAACATAGAAATACAAACATAGAATTACACACCCTGGCTCAACATAACAGTGTCCCCAGAGCCAGGGCGTGACACATTCAGCTGGGCATCATTCACAAGTGATAATATATTATTCACAAGTGATAGGCTAATATTGTCACCCATCAGACTATTCTTGATTTAATCTTGTCTTTACATATGCTAAATAATATATGTGTGACATTTTTATTTAGAATGGACCAATATCATGCACCTGTCTTGAAACTGGGGCAGCGGAAAAAAATACATGTAATCTATGCACTTAAATAGCGAATGGAGGACGCTTTCCAGTGGTTCATTTTCATGCCAGCCAGGTATGCTATACTCCTGTTGTAAAGAGAAGCAATGTGCTTAATATTAGGAAAGTTGAGAAATAAATATAGTAGGACTAGCCAATAGAAATGTTGAGCAACATGAGCTCAAGGGGTCTCATGAAGTGTTTGATTCGATTTTTGATGACATTTGCATTGATTTCAGAGTGATTAGAGGGACAATAGAGTGCTGAGTACCGGGCAGTTAGCAAGTTTGGTAGGCTACTAATGACCATCAGCACCATCAGAGCTTGGAGAGGCCTAATTACCGTGACTGAACGGTCATGTGGAATTTGACTGCCGTCATGACTCGTGACCGCCGGTGTGGCAGTAATACAGTCACAGTAACAGCCCTAATACAGAGACAGAAGATGGATGGGTGGATGGATGGGTGGATGGATGGGTGGATGGATGGGTGGATGGATGGGTGGATGGATGGGTGGATGGATGGGTGGATGGATGGATGGATGGGTGGATGGATGGGTGGATGGATGGATGGGTGGATGGATGGGTGGATGGATGGGTGGATGGATGGGTGGATGGATGGATGGATGGATGGGTGGATGGATGGGTGGATGGATGGGTGGATGGATGGATGGATGGGTGGATGGATGGGTGGATGGGTGGATGGATGGGTGGATGGATGGGTGGATGGATGGGTGGATGGATGGATGGATGGGTGGATGGATGGGTGGATGGGTGGATGGATGGGTGGATGGATGGATGGGTGGATGGATGGGTGGATGGATGGATGGGTGGATGGATGGATGGGTGGATGGATGGATGGGTGGATGGAGGGAGGTAGAAGAGGAAGAAAGAAAATGAGAGAGAAAGAGTGCAGAAGGTAGAGGTAGAGACTGACGAACAGAGGGAGAAAGAGAGAAGGAGAGGGAGAGAGAAAGCACAGGAGAAGCATAGACATGGGAGATGAATAGGTAGAGGATGAAGAGAGGCAGACAGAATGACAAGTAGACAGAGAGAGAGAGAGAGAGAGAGAGAGAGGACCACAAATACAAATTCTATCTAGACACCGTTGCCCTAGAGCACACAAATAACTATACATACCTCTGCCTAAACATCAGCGCCACAGGTAACTTCCACAAAGCTGTGAACGATCTGAGAGACAAGGCAAGAAGGGCCTTCTATGCCATCACAAGGAACATAAAATTTGACATACCAATTAGGATCTGTCTAAAAATACTTGAATCAGTTATAGAACCCATTGCCCTTTATGGTTCTGAGGTTTGGGTCCGCTCACCAACCAATAATTCACAAAATGGGACAAACACCAAATTGAGACTCTGCATGCAGAATTCTGCAAAAACATCCTCCGTGTACAACGTAAAACACCAAATAATGCCTGCAGAGCAGAATTAGGCCAATACCCGCTAATTATCAAAATCCAGAAAAGAGCCGTTAAATTCTATAACCACTTAAAAGGAAGCGATTCCCAAACCTTCCATAACAAAGCCATCACCTACAGAGAGATGAACTTGGAGAAGAGTCCCCTAAGTAAGCTTGTCCTGGGGCTCTGTTCACAAACACAAACAGACCCCACACAGCCCCAGGACAACAACAACAACAACAACAACAACAACAACACAATTAGACCCAACCAAATCATGAGAAAACAAAAAGAGAATTACTTGACACATTGGAAAGAACAAACAAAAAAACTGAGCAAACTAGAATGCTATTTGGCCCTAAACAGAGAGTACACAGTGGCAGAATACCTGACCACTGTGACTGACCCACACTTAAGGAAAGCTTTGACTATGTACAGACTCAGTGAGCATAGCCTTGCTAATGAGAAAGGCCACCGTAGGCAGACCTGGCTCTCAAGAGAAGACAGGCTATGTGCACACTGCCCACAAAATGAGGTGGAAACTGAGCTGCACTTCCTAACCTCCTGCCAAATGTATGACCATATTAGAGACACATATTTCCCTCAGATTACAGTGATCCACAAAGAATTCGAAAACAAACCCAATTTTGATAAACTCCCTTATCTACTGGGTGAAAAACCACAGTGTGCCATCACAGCTGCAAGATTTGTGACCTGTTGCCACAAGAAAAGGGCAACCAGTGAAGAACAAACACCATTGTAAATACAACCCATATTTATGTTTATTTATTTTCCCATTTGTACTTTAACTATTTGCACATTGTTACAACACTGTATATATACATAATATGACATTTGAAATGTCTTTATTCTTTTGAAACTTCTGAGTGTAATGTTTACTGTTAATATTTATTGTTTATTTCACTTTTGTTTAGTATCTACTTCACTTGCTTTGGCAATGTTAACACACGTTTCCCATGCCAATAAAGCCCTTAAATTGAAATTGAATTGAATTGAGAGAGAGAGAGAGAGAGAGAGAGAGAGACAGAGAGAGAGAGAGAGAGAGAGAGAGAGACAGAGAGAGGGAGACAGAGAGAGAGAGAGAGAGAGAGAGAGAGAGAGAGAGAGAGAGAGAGAGAGAGCGAGAGAGAGAGAGAGAGAGAGAGAGAGAGAGAGAGAGGGAGAGATTCCGGATTTTAAAAAAAAGTTTTAAATCATCTTTATTTGGTCTGGGAGCCCACCACACAATAAATACTCATACAAAACCGTATTTACACATCAATTAAAAACACAACTCCAATTCCTCCTCCACAGTAACTGAACACAACAGCCTCTGAATACCCCATATACTCATAAACAGATCAATATTGTTGACAAGTTTATAATAGGCAAACTCAACCCTTAGTCTCACTGCCAACATTCCCTCCAGCATTCCCACCACATCCACAGACCCCTGTCCCCGAATACTGTTCTTTCGGGTCTTCCATATCGCTAATTTTGCTGCCCCTAACACAAAATTAAGCAACACAACTACACCTTTCTGACTAAACCTGTACTTTGGCCCAAATATATACAGTTGGGAAGAGTAAACCTCTCCCAACGTTGAGAACCAATTAGTGATCAGGTCAATCATCCCGACCAACCTGGGACACTGTAAAAACAGATGTGCCAGAGTTTCAGACTCAGCACAGAATGGACACCCCTCCCCAACAGTAGGATCCAGGTGTACCAGATACATGTTGGTGGCTATGGCTCCATGTATTATCCTCCATTGGAGGTCAGCTGTCCTCTTATCAATAGGCAGTTTGTATGATGATCGCCAACAGCCTTTTGGGGAGGCACTTGGACCAAGCACACCCGTCCACCTCGTCGATTTTACCCCTTCCAGGGAAGAGGCATGGGACACCTTTACACATATTCTGTACATGGCCTTCTTTCCCACCTCCTTGAACTCCCCCAGCTCCGGGGTATCGAAGGAAAGCAGCATCCCCACGTCGTCCTCGAATGCCCCCGCCGCAGCACTAACAATCAGTGCAAGGAACACATAATCCAGACCCTCCTTCCACCGATCAGAATTGGAAGTGTCAGTCACATACTGCAGATGAAGTACTGGCAAGGAGTCACAGACCTCAGCGACGACCTCCCTCAGTAGGCGAGACGATCGGATCCCCGCTCTTTCTCCCAGCTCCTCCAACGACCTATTCCTGTTACGCATCAGATGACCCAGCTTAGTACACCCCACGCCTAACAGACATGAACGTAGGCTAGCTGAACCCAGAACACGGGACTGGATGGCAGTGTTGTGAAAAAGAGGCTCTTCAAAAAGCCACATCCCTGGTGGCGTGCAGGCCTTACGGGACTTGACCAGAACTCTCCAAGCCTGCATAACAGACTCATAAAATGGAGTCAGGCCAGGCAACTCACCCCCTCCAGCTTTAAGAGGAAAAGGTGCTTGTCTAAGCCCAAACAGCCCGCTCTCCTCATCAATGTGTAGGCTGTGTCAACCCAGCTAGAACCATCACTGTACAAAAGTCTCTGTGCTGCTTGAAGCCGGAAAGCCATGATCCTGGAAGAAATGTCCACCAGGCCTTGCCCACCCTCGTGCAGTGGCAGGTACAGGGCTGAAGCTTTAATCCAATGTTGTCCAGACCAGAAGAAATTGACAAGGGTCCTCTGAAGCTCTTGTATCAGACCCTTTGGTGGCTGCAAAATCATTAGTCTGTGCCACAGGGTAGAGGCAGCAAGATTATTAGCTACCAGTACCCTTCCCCTATAAGATAGCTGGGGCAGCACCGATTTCCATCTTGACAGTCTGGCACACACTTTCTCCACTACACCCTCCCAGTTCTTTTTCTGAAAGACATCGGAGCCTAGAAACCCCCCCAAAGTCTTCATCCCATCTCTGCCCCACTGAAGCCCCCTTGGTAACCGTGGAGCGGACCCCATCTGAAGCTGGCCTGCCCACAGCGCTTCACTCTTTCCCCAATTGACTCTAGCTGAGGAGGCCCCCTCATACACCTTTAAAGCGTTTGAGAGAACCTTAACATCCTCACCCCCTGTAATAAAAACTGTCACGTCATCTGCATATGCAGACAGTGCTATCGTGGGACCCTTCATTACACCTGGCACAGAGAAACCAGTAAGCTTCGCTCTTAAAAAACAAAGCATTGGTTCAATCGCCAGACTATATAAATGCCCTGAAATTGGGCATCCCTGCCTGATGCCCCTTTGGACAGGGATGGGACAACTCAAACCACCCCCCACCTTCACCATACACGAGGCCCCAGCATACAGTAAATTCATCCAAGACAAAAACATCCCCAAACCCAAAGCTTTCATTGTTTTAAACAAGTACTGGTGGTCCACACGATCAAAAGCCTTCTCCTGATTCAAAGAAAGTAAACCCACATTTACATCAGACAGTTTACACATGTCTAAAACATCTCTTATTAGAAACAAGTTGTCAACAATAGAGCGATCAGGTACACAGTAGGACTGGTCCTTGTGGACCAACAATCCCAGATACTCTTTCAACCTGTTTGAGAGACATTTAGAAACAATTTTATATTCTGCACACAGCAAAGCAACAGGTCTCCAATTTTTTATGAGAGCCAAATCCCCCTTTTTTGGCAACAGTGAAAGTACCGCACGTTGACAAGATACAGGAAGAGAGCCCTTATGAAAAGATTCACACACCACTTCATAAAAATCCTCCCCAATAGACCCCCAAAAGTGCTTATAAAACTCAGATGGTAAACCATCAATGCCAGGGGCTCGGCCTGTTGAGAGCTGCATAACTGCTGTGGACAGCTCTTGCAGTGTAATGTCAGAGTCCAATGCGACTCTTTGCTCAGGTCCCAATTGAGGAAGACCGTGTAACAACTGTTCAGTACACAGAGAGTCACAATCCTCCGCCTTATAGAGGGCAGAATAGAAATCCACGGCATGTTGATGCATTTCACTGTCATCCGTGGTCACCTTCCCATCAGGGAGACGAAGGCAGACCATCTGTTTACGTTGCAATGTCGACTGTCCTAGGTTTTTTTTTAAAGCACTAGGAGCATCCATATCCTTGAGGGAAGCGAAACGAGACCTAATCAAGGCACCCTTCACTCTTTAATGCAGAAACGACCTCAGTTCATGTTTCTTGTCCTGTAAATTCATAACTAGTCCGGGGTCATTCTGAGTGAGCAACTTCAATTCAATAGATTTGATGTCCTGTTCAAGGGCCCTGATAGTCTCTTTAACTTCAATTCGAGACAGAGCAGTATACTGTTGACAAAATAATCGTATTTGGGCCTTCCCAACCTCCCACCATTGTCTCAAGTACTCAAAATTCCCTTTTGTAACCCTCCATTTTTCCCAAAACAACAAAAACCTTTCACAAAACATGACATCATGTAACAATTTAACATTCAAATACCAATAAGATGATGACTTTGCCGATTTTGCAGGTTTTCCTACTTACAAAGCATGTAGAGGTCTGTCATTTTTATCATAGGTGCACTTCAACTGTTAGAGACGGAATCTAAAACAAAAATCCAGAAAATCACATTGTATGATTTTTAAGTAATTAATTTGCATTTTATTGCATGACATAAGTATTTGATCACCTACCAACCAGTAAGAATTCTGGCTCTCACAGACCTGTTAGTTTTTCTTTAAGAAGCCCTCCTGTTCTCCACTCATTACCTGTATTAACTGCACCTGTTTGAACTCGTTACCTGTATAAAAGACACCTGTCCACACACTCAATCAAACAGACTCCAACCTCTCCACAATGGCCAAGACCAGAGAGCTGTGTAAGGACATCAGGGATAAAATTGTAGACCTGCACAAGGCTGGGATGGGCTACAGGACAATAGGCAAGCAGCTTGGTGAGAAGGCAACAACTGTTGGCGCAATTATTAGAAAATGGAAGAAGTTCAAGATGACGGTCAATCACCCTCGGTCTGGGGCTCCATGCAAGATCTCACCTCGTGGGGCATCAATGATCATGAGGAAGGTGAGGGATCAGCCCAGAACTACACAGCAGGACCTGGTCAATGACCTGAAGAGAGCTGGGACCACAGTCTCAAAGGAAACCATTAGTAACACACTACGCCGTCATGGATTAAAATCCTGCAGCGCACGCAAGGTCCCCCTGCTCAAGCCAGCGCATGTCCAGGCCCATCTGAAGTTTGCCAATGACCATCTGGATGATCCAGAGGAGGAATGGGAGAAGGTCATGTGGTCTGATGAGACAAAAATAGAGCTTTTTGGTCTAAACTCCACTCGCCGTGTTTGGAGGAAGAAAAAGGATGAGTACAACCCCAAGAACACCATTCCAACCGTGAAGCATGGAGGTGGAAACATCATTCTTTGGGGATTCTTTTCTGCAAAGGGGACAGGACGACTGCACCGTATTGAGGGGAGGATGGATGGGGCCATGTATCGCGAGATCTTGGCCAACAACCTCCTTCCCTCAGTAAGAGCATTGAAGATGGGTTGTGGCTGGGTTTTCCAGCATGACAATGACCCGAAACACACAGCCAGGGCAACTAAGGAGTGGCTCCGTAAGAAGCATCTCAAGGTCCTGGAGTGGCCTAGCCAGTCTCCAGACCTGAACCCAATAGAAAATATTTGGAGGGAGCTGAAAGTCCGTATTGCCCAGCGACAGCCCCGAAACCTGAAGGATCTGGAGAAGGTCTGTATGGAGGAGTGGGCCAAAATCCCTGCTGCAGTGTGTGCAAACCTGGTCAAGACCTACAGGAAACGTATGATCTCTGTAATTGCAAACAAAGGTTTCTGTACCAAATATTAAGTTCTGCTTTTCTGATGTATCAAATACTTATGTCATGCAATAAAATGCAAATTAATTACTTAAAAATCATACAATGTGATTTTCTGGATTTTTGTTTTAGATTCTGTCTCTCACAGTTGAAGTGTACCTATGATAAAAAATTACAGACCTCTACATGCTTTGTAAGTAGGAAAACCTGCAAAATCGGCAGTTTATCAAATACTTGTTCTCCCCACTGTATGTATGTATACAGTGGGGGAAAAAAGTATTTAGTCAGCCACCAATTGTGCAAGTTCTCACACTTAAAAAGATGAGAGAGGCCTGTAATTTTCATCATAGGTACACGTCAACTATGACAGACAAATTGAGATTTTTTTTCTCCAGAAAATCACATTGTAGGATTTTAAATGAAATTATTTGCAAATTATGGTGGAAAATAAGTATTTGGTCTCCTACAAACAAGCAAGATTTCTGGCTCTCACAGACCTGTAACTTCTTCTTTAAGAGGCTCCTCTGTCCTCCACTCGTTACCTGTATTAATGGCACCTGTTTGAACTTGTTATCAGTATAAAAGACACCTGTCCACAACCTCAAACAGTCACACTCCAAACTCCACTATGGCCAAGACCAAAGAGCTGTCAAAGGACACCAGAAACACAATTGTAGACCTGCACCAGGCTGGGAAGACTGAATCTGCAATAGGTAAGCAGCTTGGTTTGAAGAAATCAACTGTGGGAGCAATTATTAGGAAATGGAAGACATACAAGACCACTGATAATCTCCCTCGATCTGGGGCTCCACGCAAGATCTCACCCCGTGGGGTCAAAATGATCACAAGAACGGTGAGCAAAAATCCCAGAACCACACGGGGGGACCTAGTGAATGACCTGCAGAGAGCTGGGACCAAAGTAACAAAGCCTACCATCAGTAACACACTACGCCGCCAGGGACTCAAATCCTGCAGTGCCAGACGTGTCCCTCTGCTTAAGCCAGTACATGTCCAGGCCCGTCTGAAGATTGCTAGAGTGCGTTTGGATGATCCAGAAGAGGATTGGGAGAATGTCATATGGTCAGATGAAACCAAAATAGAACTTTTTGGTAAAAACTCAACTCGTCGTGTTTGGAGGACAAAGAATGCTGAGTTGCATCCAAAGAACACCATACCTACTGTGAAGCATGGGGGTGGAAACATCATGCTTTGGGGCTGTTTTTCTGCAAAGGGACCAGGACGACTGATCCGTGTAAAGGAAAGAATGAATGGGGCCATGTATCGTGAGATTTTGAGTGAAAACCTCCTTCCATCAGCAAGGGCATTGAAGATGAAACGTGGCTGGTTCTTTCAGCATGACAATGATCCCAAACACACCGCCCGGGCAACGAAGGAGTGGCTTCGTAAGAAGCATTTCAAGGTCCTGGAGTGGCCTAGCCAGCATCCAGATCTCAACCCCATAGAAAATCTTTGGAGGGAGTTGAAAGTCCGTGTTGCCCAGCGACAGCCCCAAAACATCACTGCTCTAGAGGAGATCTGCATGGAGGAATGGGCCAAAATACCAGCAACAGTGTGTGAAAACCTTGTGAAGACTTAAAGAAAACGTTTGACCTGTGTCATTGCCAACAAAGGGTATATAACAAAGTATTGAGTAACTTTTGTTATTGACCAAATACTTATTTTCCACCATAATTTGCAAATAAATTCATTAAAAATCCTACAATGTGATTTTCTGGATTTTTTCTCTCTCATTTTGTCTGTCATAGTTGACGTGTACCTATGATGAAAATTACAGGCCTCTCTCATCTTTTTAAGTGGGAGAACTTGCACAATTGGTGGCTGACTAAATACTTTTTTTACCCACTGTATGTATGTATGTATGTATGTATGTATGTATGTATGTATGTATGTATGTATGTGTGTATATATATATATATATTACTATTATTATTATTTAATTTTTTTCAATGTACTTTACTCAAACCAGTGAATATCACTTATTATAAATGAGATCATTAACTATCAGCTCTTGGAATATCCAGGGCCTGTACTCTTCACATTTTGGTTATAAAACAACAAATCCAGAATTGATTAAAAACATCAAGGGACAGGACATCATAATCCTACTGGAAACATGGGGTCGTGGAGACATAGATACTCAGTGTCCCTCAGGCTATAGAGAAAGTTTACTACCATCAATCAAACATAAAAATGTTAAACGGGGCCGAGACTGGAATCATCATTTGGCATAAGCAGGACTTAGCACTGAATGAAATGAAAAAAGGTACTAATCACATTTGGTTAAAACTTAACAAAGGTACAATCTATTGTGACAATGATGTATACATATGTGCAGCTTATGCTCCTCCTTCAGATTCATCATATTATGATGATCAGTTTTTTGACAATCTCCATACAGAAATCATTCAATTTCAGGCAGAGGGTAAAGTGCTTCTTTGTGGAGATTTCAATGCAAGAACAGGTTCTGAGCCTGACTACACTGATGCAGGAGGTAACCACCACTTATTGGGACACCCCTCCTTGTACAGTAGCCCAATTATAAATAATAGAAACAGTCCTGACCAAATACTGAACAAAAATGGGAAAGAGTTAGTGCATCTCTGTCGAGCATTAGGCCTGTACATGCTTAATGGTAGAATCAGAGGGGACTCTTTAGGTCAGTTTACTTACTGCTCAGCTCTTGGGACAAGTGTAGTCGATTATGCCATCACTGACATTGACCCCTCCTCCATTAGTGCATTCACTGTCAGACCACAGACACCATTGTCAGATCACAGTCAGATCAACGTGTTTCTGAAGGAATTAACCGGCAATATTCATTAAAAAAAACAGCAGAATAAACTCTACAACATGAACCAATCGTACAGATGGGCTCAAAACAGTGCAGAGAGATTCATTGAAACATTGAACTCAAATGAAATGATGAACTCTATACAGTTTTTCAATTACTCACAATACCAAAACAATAAAGAAGCTGTCAATTCGGCTACTCAAAACATCAATTGCATTTTCCAAAAAGCAGCATCGAAAGCAAATTTTAGAAAACCAAAGAAATGCAACATCAGAAACAAAAAACTAAATGTTTCTGAAAATGGTTTGATAACGAATGTAAAACAATTAGAAAACACCTAAGACAAATGTCAAATGAAAAACATAAGCAGCAAAACAACCCAGATCTACGCTATGAATACTTTGAAACTCTGAAACAGTATAAACATACACTAAAACGCAAGAAATTGAATTATACCAACAAGACACTTGATGAAATTGAAAGTGCAATTGACCAAAATCAGTTCTGGGACATGTGGAACAATTTAAGCATGACAAAGCCACAAGAATTAGCCATACAAGATGAAGGAATTTGGAAAATTTATTTTGATAATCTATACAAAAACATCCCACAAAAAGACTTACAACAGAACCAATTAGAAATTCAAGAAAAATTGAACATCCTTGAATCGGTCATTAAAAACAACCAAAATCCATTAGATTACCCAATAACCCAACAAGAACTAAATGACAAGCTCAAATCTATAAAATCAAAGAAGGCTTGTGGTCTAGAAAACATCAGAAATGAAATGCTGAAAAACAGCACACCTGAGTTGCAAAATGCTGTGCTTAAGTTGTTCAACATAGTTTTAACTTCTGGCTGCTTCCCTGATGTCTGGAACCAGGGGCTCATCTCCCCTATCCACAAAAGTGGAGACAAATCAGACCCCAATAATTACAGGGGAATTTGTGTAAACAGCAACTTGGGAAAGGTTTTCTGTAGCATTTTGAATTCAAGAATTCAAACCTTTCTTCAAGAGAAAAAATTAATAAGTAAATGTCAAATTGGCTTTCTCCCTAACCATCGCACTACTGACCATACACACACTAATTAATAAACACGTCCACCCAAAAAAACAGGGCAAAATCTTGGCTTGCTTTATTGACTTTAAAAAAGCATTTGATTCTATTTGGCATGAAGGGCTATTCTACAAAATTCTCCAAAGTGGGCTTGGTGGTAAGGTGTATGACTTAATAAAATGTATGTACACAGAAAACAAGTGTGCAATAAAAATCAAAAACCAAAGAACATAATTATTTTCACAACGTCGAGGTGTGAGACAAGGCTGCAGTTTGAGTCCAAATCTTTTCAACATTTATATCAATGAATTAGCAGACATGTTGGACCATTCTCCAGCCCCAGGACTCACACTATTTGACACAGAGGTAAAATACCTGCTATATGCTGAAGACAACCAAAGAATGCTGAAGACAACCAAAGAAGGTCTTCAACAGAACCTTAACATTCTAGAGGAATATTGCAATAATTGGGCCCTGGCAGTAAATTTCAAAAAAACTAAAATCACGATTTTCAAAAAAATATACAGATGTCAGAAACACAAATATAAATTCAACCTGAACAACACCATAATTGAACACACAAAAATTACATATACCTTGGTCTGACCATGTCTGCATCGGGAAACTTTAATATGGCAGTGAATGCACTCAAAGAAAAAGCCTGCAGAGCATTGTATGCAATAAAAATGAAATTATTCAAAATCAACATCCCAATTAGAATTTGGACCAAAATATTTTACAGTGTAATCCTACCAATAGCTTTTTACGGAAGTGAGGTTTGGGGGCCACTCAATAAACTGGACTTTAAAATATGGGACAAACATCCAATTGAAGCCCTACATGCAGAATTCTGTCGGAAAATTCTACAAGTCCAGAGAAATACACCAACTAATGCATGCAGGGCAGAATTGGTACGCTTTCCAGTAGTAATGAAAATACAGAAAAGATCATTAAAATTTTGGCTACATCTAAATTCAAGTCCAAATTCAAGAGTGCAATTTAAAGCACTTCAAACACAAGAGCTGAGCCCAGAAACGAGCCCTCTCAGTCAGCTGGTGTTGGACCTAACCAACCAAGCTGACACCAGCACTGCTTCAAAAGAAAGAATTCCAATGAACAAAATCATGAACCAATCAAAGGACTCATATTTACAACA
Source organism: Coregonus lavaretus (assembly GCF_964263955.1). Lineage (NCBI taxonomy): Eukaryota > Metazoa > Chordata > Actinopteri > Salmoniformes > Salmonidae > Coregonus > Coregonus lavaretus. The sequence continues at coordinate 33,527,656 of NC_140013.1, read as the reverse complement.
TTGGAAAAACGAAACAAAATCCCAAAGCCGACTAAATTGCTATCTGACCCTAAACAGATATGAACAGGCTGAGTGACCATCAATTGGCAATAGAAACCGGCAGACATAAAAAGACATGGCTACCCAAAGAGGAGCGTATATGTGGTCACTGCACGACAGGGGAGGTAGAAACAGAAATGCACTTTCTCCTTTACTGTGATAAATATTACTCACCAAGAGATTCATTATTCACAGAAATGTCTAAATTTCTTCCAAATTGTAACTTATTAAACCCAGAGGAAAAACTAAAAATACTCATGGGCGAAGGAGCAATGGCTCCTCTTGCAGCCAAATATGTATTTGCCTGCCATAGCCTGAGGGACACTGAATAATAACATCTGCATAGTAAATAGTAACTTAATTATTATTATTGTTATTGCTATTATTGTTATTACCATTATTATTGTTGTTTATCATTCCAAATAGTAGTGGTATGGGTGGTAATGGTAATGATGGCAGTTTAATGATGGTGGTGGTAGTAGTGGTAGTAATGATGATGGTAGTTGTAGTACTGATATAATGGTGAAGATGACTGTTATTTAGTTATAAGTTAGTTATAGTTTCATTTTCCATATTCAGATTTGTATATTTATTATATTTATACTATTGACTGTTACCATTTTATTGTTGTTATTTATTTATTATTATTTACTACCATTTTTTATTATCATTTGTTATTCTTTATTATTTTATTACAATGTATATTGCATACATTGTTGCTTTGGCAATATTGACGCAATGTTTTTCATGCCAATAAAGCAGCTTGAATTGAATTGAATTGAGAGAGAGAGAGAGAGAGAGAGAGAGAGAGAGAGAGAGAGAGAGAGAGAGAGAGAGAGAGAGAGAGAGAGAGAGAGCGAGAGAGAGAGAGAGAGAGAAGAAAAGGGCAACCAGTGAAGAACAAACACCATTGTAAATAAAACCTATATTTATCTTGATTTATTTTCCCTTTTGTACTTTAACAATTTCCACATTGTTACAACACTGTATATAGACATAATATAACATTTGAAATGTCTTTATTCTTTTGGAACTTCTGAGTGTAATGTTTACTGTTAATATTTATTGTTTATTTCACTTTTGTTTATTATCTATTTCACTTACTTTGGCAATGTAAACATATGTTTCCCATGCCAATAAAGCCTCTTAAATTGAAATTGAATTGAGAGAGAGAGAGAGCGATAGAGATAGGTACAGGCTGAAGGTATAGTGAGGGGCATAATAGTTATCCCAGAACGAATTATCAGAGTTCTATTCCAGGTGACATATCGTCTATTCCGAGTGCCTTATATGCACCTGGGGCCAAATATAAAAACACAGAGTTTTTAAGTCTCTTAAGTATTTCTAAGTCTCACACTGGCTGTTACTGTCAAAGCCACTCCGGGAAACTTTGAGCTTCGTTAATGTTGCCAATGTACACTACTGGTGAGTGTGCAAAGCTGTCATCAATGCAAAGGGTGGGTATTTGAAGAATCTCAAATATATAATATATTTTGATTTGTTTAGCACTTTTTTGGTTACTACATGATTCCATATGTGTTATTTCATAGTTTTGATGTCTTCACTATTATTCTACAATGTAGAAAATAGTAAAAAGAAAGAAAAACCCTTGAATGAGTAGGTGTTGTAAAACTTTTGACCGGTAGTGTACCTTGGTTTAATCCTTCTTCCCCTTTCTACATCTCTTCCATTTCCTTGTTCTCTTTGTCCTGTCTTTCCATGTCTATTCTGTTCCTTCCATTTCTCTCAATATTTCTCTTCTGTCTCTCTGTTCCTCTCCCTCCCTCTTGCTCTCTCTTTTTCCACCTCCCACCCACTTTCTCTGGTTAGTTAAAGTATGAACGATGGATCTAGTCTAGCTGTGGTCAGAGGTGGAGAAAGAGGGGAGTAGCAGGATGACAGACATTGGGGTCTCTAAAAGTTTTACATTAAACAGTCAACCGGTTCTTATGGAAAAATAAGGTTGACAGCTTCAAGTTCCTTGGTGTCCACATCACCAACAAACGAACATGGTCCAAGCACACCAAGACAGTCGTGAAGAGGGCACGACAAAACCTATTCCCCCTAAGGAGACTGAAAAGATTTGGCATGGGTCCTCAGATCCTCAAAAGGTTCTACAGCTGCACCATCGAGAGCATCCTGACTGGTTGCATTACTGCCTGGTATGGCAACTGCATGGCCTCTGACCGCAAGGCACTACAGAGGGTAGTGCGTACGGCCCAGTACATCACTGGGGCCAAGCTTCCTGCCATCCAGGACCTCTATACCAGGCGGTGTAAGAGGAAGGCCCTAAAAATTGTCAAAGACTCCAGCCACCCTAGTCATAGACTGTTCTCTCTGCTACCGCACGGCAAGCGGTACCGGAGTGCCAAGTCTAGGTCCAAGAGGCTTCTAAACAGCTTCTACCCTCAAGCCATAAGACTCCTGAACATCTAATCAAATGGCTACCCAGACTATTTGCATTGCCCCCCCCACCCCTCTTTTACGCTGCTGCTACTCTCTGTTTATTATCTATGCATAGTCACTTTAATAACTCTACCTACATGTACTTATTACCCCAATTACCTCGACTAACCGGTGCCCCCGCACATTGACTCGGTACCGGTACCCCCTGTATTTAGCCTCGCTATTGTTATTTTTACTGCTGCCCTTTAATTATTTGTTACTTTTATTTCATATTATTTTATAGTGTATTTTTTTTGTATTCTTCTTAAAACGGCATTGTTTGTTAAGGGGCTTGTAAGTAAGCATTTCACTGTAAGTTCTACACCGGTTGTATTCGGCGCATGTGACAAATACAATTTGATTTTATTGGATTTTGATTTGACATATGGATTTGTCATCTGCCTCTTTTTGTGGTCGACGAGAGCCTCGACTCGCCACCTCTTCATCGGTTTCACCTCTTCACCTCGTCCATGTTCCGTTCTGTCCTTTTCTCTCTTTTCTAGCTCTGTCCATCTTTTCTCTTCTTTTACCTCTTTCATTGCTGTTGTACACAGGTGAGACCCAGACATTGACTTGGTGAGTCACACACAAACACACAGTCACACCAAAATAGACCCCCCCTACGCTTGTACAATAACAAAATGATTGTATTTCACCTCTTCGTCTGCAGAAAGCAAAGAGTATCAATCATTGCCATGGCGACACCCTGCATCTTAATCTTACTGCTACTTTGATACATGGTACCGCTTTTCTTTTCATTTTCCTTCTCTTTGAAGGTAAGACCTGAGAGGGAGAAGGAGAGAGGGAGTCTGAGGAAGGGAGGGGGTGGATATAGGAAACAGAATAAAAGTGTGTGCTGACTGTCATTGATTTCAACCTTGTAACATAGACTCACCACTAAGACAGAAGACCTCAACTCAACCCCCCTCTCCAACACACGTGCAGACAAAGACACACACACATACGCACTCCCCAATCCTCCCACACAGGTGGCAATATGCTACCCCTCTCCCCCATATACTGGTCCAGCAAACCCCCCTCCATTGGGGATCAGACCCCACTCCACACACATGCTCTGTCACGTTCACCCTGGGCCCCCCAGGTCCAGATGTTGTCCATATATTATTGATGTGAGTCGATGCAGCAGAATGAAGTAATTCGAGAATCATACATCGCCATGGGACTAGGGGTGCTGGGGGGACATATGGCCATATCTATTGACTATGGTCTGATCTGCATGTCTAATCACTTTCCTCTTCTACTCCTCTCTTCCTCTCTAAACCCCCTATATCCCTCTGTCTTTTCTATCCCAAACTCCAGCCCAATTTATTTTATTTATTTGTCCTCCTGTCCCAACCTGTGTCAACCTACCTGCACCTCTCATCTCTGTCCCAAACCCTCCTGTCCAACCCATTTTCTATAACTAAACCTTTCCTCCCCCTCTCTCCCATCCTCACTCCTCCCTCTCACCCGCCCATCCCAGTCCATCACTAGTCACTCTACATGCGTGATGGCAGTAGAGATGAGGGGGAAGAGGAGGAGGAGTGGAGAGGGGGAGGATAGGTCATAACATTTTTCTGCTTTATGATTGTGTCAGGGATATTTTTATAGCACAAGGACGTCTGGAAGCAGGCTGATTTATTGTATGGGACACACACACACAGACACACCCACACACACACACACACACACAAACACATATACAACCACACACACACACAATCACACACAGACACACACAGGGTTATGGCTATAACGGTGACAGTGACTGTGTGAAGACAATGCGTGTTATTATGGAAAATATAGTAGATTTCCATCTCTCCATCATCACACAAGACCTCTCACCTTTCTCATTAACACTAATGTCTATTCATGTGCTTCTGATGCTAATGAATTTTATGGTCAGATAAGAGTCTGTGTGTGTGTGTTTGTGTGTGTGCGTGTGTGTGTGTGTGTGTAGGTATGTGTGTGTGTGTGTGTGTTTATTTGTGTGCAGTGTGTGCGTACAGTAGGTGTATTCACATTGTATTCAAGCGTGTTTGTGATATGTGCATAGTAGTGTATGAGTGTGTGTGTGTGTGTGTGTGCTTCTTAATTAGTGGCTGTGTGTAATTAGTGTCCCTCCCAGTCTGGTCCAGAGCCAGCGCCACCACTGACACACTGATACACATGAAGGGCAGGTGAAGGGGACCATGATTGATAGATAGCTCTCTACTCACAGGCAAAACCATTAGCAACATGTGAGTGTGTGTATGAGTATGAGTGTGTGCGTGTGTGTGTGTGTGTGTATGTGTGTGTGTGTGTGTGTGTGTGTGTGAGGGAAGGTGGCGGTTGTCTGTGTGTCTGGCTGTGGACGTGCGTTAATGTAGGCGTGCATGATGCCTGTAACTGTAACCATGTGTGAGAGGCTGTTAGTATGTATGGGCATGACTGACTTGATTGTGCGTGCGTGTGTGTGTGTGTGTATGAGGGACAGATGTAGAGAAAGAGAGGGTGAGCGGCAGCTGTGTTATGTTGTGGGACAGGTAAGGCTACCTGTCTATCTCTGTGTTATGTTGTGGGACAGGTGTGGCTAACTGTCTATCTCTGTGTTATGTTGTGGGACAGGTGTGGCTAACTGTCTATCTCTGTGTTATGTTGTGGGACAGGTGTGGCTAACTGTCTATCTCTGTGTTATGTTGTGGGACAGGTGTAACTACCTGTCTATCTCTGTGTTATGTTGCAGGACAGGTGTAACTACCTGTCTATCTCTGTGTTATGTTGCAGGACAGGTGTGGCTACCTATCTATCTCGGTGTTATGTTGCAGGACAGGTGTGGCTACCTATCTATCTCGGTGTTATGTTGTGGGACAGGTGTGGCTACCTATCTATGTCTGTGTTATGTTGTGGGACAGGTGTGGCTACCTATCTATCTCTGTGTTATGTTGTGGGACAGGTGTGGCTAACTGTCTATCTCTGTGTTATGTTGTGGGACAGGTGTTCCTAAAAATTAATTCAAATAAATAATGGTGACTGTTCGGAAAGCAGATAGCCATCATTAGGAGGGAGCGAAAGAGACAGAGAGAGTGACAGAGAGAGACAGAGGGAGACAAAGAGAGAGACACAGAGAGAGAGACACAGAGAGACAGAGAGAGAGAGAGAGAGAGAGAGAGAGAGAGAGAGAGAGAGAGAGAGAGAGAGAGAGAGAGAGAGAGAGAGAGAGAGAGAGAGAGAGAGAGAGAGAGAGAGAGAGAGAGAGAGAATAGCTGATGACGACAGGAGGCCTCTCTCTCTGGGAGGTGAAAAGGGAGAGGAGGTAGGAGCAAAATGCTCTTCTATAATTCAATCTCACCATAAAGACTGAATCTAATCCCATCAATCCAATCATAGAAGTTCCCTAATAAAAACAGCAAAAATACCTTTCTATTTATTTGTGCCTGTCTTGCTTTCTGAAAAAACAATTATGTCAATTGCTGCGTAATGACTGCTATCATTAATTCCACAATGCGGTAAATGCCTTCTATTCTCATCTGTGGTCTCGCAATTAGTTGGAACGGTGGGATTTGTATTTTTCTTGATTGTGGCTCTGTCGATTTCTATTCTATTTACTGTTGATTCCTTCTCATGTAGGACGAAAAGTGAGGTGGGGATCGATGGAGATGGAGATGGAGAAGTGGAGTATTGGTTGATTTGATGCCGGCCTGATTCTGGAGCTGCATCGACTGACTGATTGACTGATTGCAGAGCCACTCATGTATATCTGAACTATTGATGAGACCATCAAGACTCCATTTCTCTTAGAGGAGATTCTACTTTACTGGAGCTTCAGCCTATTTACATGTGAGATCAAACACAGAACCTATAGGCCTACTTAGGTTTACATGTGGGTTTGTAGACATGTTCTCTACTGTTTCCTGTTTCCAGTGTCCTTTTCCCAGTTCCTGTTCCTGTTCCCTTTAGTAGCAGAGTACATAAAGCTGCATGACATCTCCTGATGTTTAAAACGGGTGAACTATTCATAGTCTCCCTGCTCTGCTTGTGTTTCTGTCATAACAATAATGATAGATAATGGAGTGAATCGTATACACGTCCAACCCAGCGAGGTGCTAGAAAGAGGATCTATATTAGGAAATAGCTACATTATGTGTATTCACACTCTTCTGCCCCCGTAAGAAAATGTGTTATCCGTCACAGGCTTCCGTGGCATGTTATGGCAGACAATGGGCTGTTCCTATTCCTCGTGTTAGGTGGGTTTGTAAAAGGGAGATGACATCAACCCAAAAGGTTTTTTAAAGGGGAGCAAAATAGTCTGCAGACATCTTGTTCTTCCGCAATAGACTCAGAACTGGATGTCCTGGGGGTATCTGACAATGCAGGATTGGTGAGCTAGTCGAACAACTCTCGTAAATATTCTGAAATAATTGCATAGGCTATCTTCAGTCTCCATAAAATATTGCAATGCACTGTAAACTCGAATAAATTGCGTTATTGATTCCTTTTGCTTATTGCAGGTCATAGTGGGACCTCGTATGGAGAGTGGGGGTGGGGTCACTAACATAGTGAACTAATCCTCCAATGGAAAAAGAGATGGGCAGTAGGGGAAGGAGGGAGTGTGTGTTGCGGGAGGATGGTATGGGAATGACTAAGTGGCTTAACTTTCAATTGGTGTGATATTGTTTGCCTTATTGATCCCCCTCAGGTTTACAGTTCTCTAATATGCCATCAGACAGCAGACAGCATGTTGGCCCCACTTACTTTAACTCTCATTGTAGTCCCCTGTAGCTCAGTTGGTAGAGCATGGCGCTTGCAACGCCAGGGTTGTGGGTTCGTTTCCCACGGGGGGCTGCTAAATGACAAAAAATAAAATAATCAGACGACTGGGAGTGCTCCTGTCACGATCGTCATACATAGAGGAGGAGGACCAAGGCGCAGCGTTGAATGTGAACATATTATTTATTTGAATGATCACCCGATCAAAACAACAAAACAACGACGTGACAGTCGACGGTCAATACACAACCAAACACGAACAAAAACCCACAACACCCACAGGAAAACATACAGATTAAATATGGCTCCCAATCAGAGATAACGAGCCGACAGCTGACACTCGTTACCTCCGATTGGGAGTCATTGACCAAACATAGAAATGCACCCAACAGAAATACAAACATAGAAATACACCCAAATAATGAACACACCCTGGCTCACTATACAGAGTCCCGGAGCCAGAGCGTGACAGTACCCCCCCCTAAAGGCGCGGACTGCGACCGCGCCTCAATACGGGCTAAACAAGGGAGGGCTGGGTGGGCACACCTCCTCGGCGGTGGTTCTGGCTCCGTCCTTGATCCCCACCTCCTCTCCAACCCCCCAAAGTACCCCTGGTCCTGTCCAGCCCCGCTGGCCGGAGCCGGACCGACGACACGCGCCCCTGGCCTGATGCGTGGAGGAGGAACGGGCCGGACCGGGCTGACGACGCGCACCACTGACCTGGTGCGGGGAGCTTGGATGGGCCGAACTGGGCTGGCGACGCGCACCACAGACTTGGTGCGGAGAGCAGGAACGGGCCGGACAGGGCTGACGAAACGCACCACAGACTTGGTGCGGAGAACAGGCACGGGCCGTGCCGGACTGACGCCGCACCCCACTGGCTTGGTGTGGGGAGCAGGAGCGGACCGAGCCGGGCTGTCGAAGCGCACCCCTGACTTGGTGCGGGGAGCAGGAACGGGACGAGCCGGGCTGGCGACGCGCACCACAGACCTGGTGCGGAGAGCAGGAACGGGCAGAGCCGGGCTGACGAGACGCACCACAGACTTGATGCGGGGAGCAGGAATGGGCCGGACTGGGCTGGCGACGCGCACCACAGACCTGGTGCGGAGAGCAGGAACGGGCAGAGCCGGGCTGACGAGACGCACCACAGACTTGATGCGGGGAGCAGGAACGGGCCGGACTGGACTGACGACGCACACCACTGGCTTGGTGCGGGAAGCTTGGATGGGCCGGACTGTACTGGGGACACACACCACTGGCCCCACACCGGGATCTGGAACGGGCCGGACCGGACTGGCAACACACGCCAGTACCTCTCGCCGTGCCTCCACTTCCTCCATCCCCTCTTTGACCAGTGGCCCCCGTAACCCGGCGGCCTTCTCCAGCAACCCACTGGGCCGCTCTATCGCGGCCTCCTGCTGGTCCGACGTCTCGAGCCCCCCCCTAAAAATGTTCGGGGCGTCTCTCCTACCCGTGGACCAGGTCTCCATAGACCTCGCCAGCCTCTCGCCCTTCTGCCATAGCATCAAGCCCTTCTCCTCCTCACTCGGCTTGACCCAGTCCAGGAGGCGAAGGAGATCTGTGAGGGATCTCCCTGGCGACGGCTCCTGGACACGCTGCTTGGTCCCATCTTGGTGGGTTTTTCTGTCACGATCGTCATACATAGAGGAGGAGGACCAAGGCGCAGCGTTGAATGTGAACATATTATTTATTTGAATGATCACCCGATCAAAACAACAAAACAACGACGTGACAGTCGACGGTCAATACACAACCAAACACGAACAAAAACCCACAACACCCACAGGAAAACATACAGATTAAATATGGCTCCCAATCAGAGATAACGAGCCGACAGCTGACACTCGTTACCTCCGATTGGGAGTCATTGACCAAACATAGAAATGCACCCAACAGAAATACAAACATAGAAATACACCCAAATAATGAACACACCCTGGCTCACTATACAGAGTCCCGGAGCCAGAGCGTGACAGCTCCAGTTGGCCCAGCGTCGTCCGGTGTAGGCCGTCATTGTAAATAAGAATTTGTTCTTAACTGACTTGCCTCGTTAAATAAAGGTTAAATATATATTTTTAAATATACTCAGATCATGTGACACTTAGATTGCACACAGGTGGACTTTATTTAACTAATTATGTGACTTCTGAAGGTAATTAGTGGCTTCATAGCAAAGGGGAATACATATGCACGCACCACTTTTCCGTTATTTATTTTTTAGAATTTTTTGAAATGTTATTTTTTTAATTTCAATTCACCAATTTGGACTATTTTTTGTATGTCCATTACATGAACTACATTTAAATTACAGGTTGTAATGCAACAAAATAGGAAAAACGCCAAGGGGGATGAATACTTTTGCAAGACACTGTATAGTGTACCAGTATATATGAAGTTAGTGACCTCAGCTGCAACCCTAACTCTCTGCAGGGGAGCGTACCTGTATATCCAGAGCTACACTGATGTTATGGACTCATGTTCAACTGCTTCCTCTGTCCTCTTACAGTAACTAGGGCTGCAGCACGACTCCCAGGATACAGTGTCTGACTGCTTCCGCAGACGGCACATAACAAAATCAATACCACAGACTTTCTGTCGTCAATATTTTATAACTGCAATGAGCTCACGGTGAGTGTGTGTTAGTTGAGAGGAGGAGGGGGAGAGAGAGAGGGAACATGACAAACAGAGCAATAGAAAGAAAGAGGGTGAAGAACAAGACATTGGCAGAAAGAGAATGAGAAAAAGAGATAGAGAGGTTGTGTCGGAGAGGAGAAAGAGGTACATTAACATACAGGAAGTATGAGAAATGGAGAGAAAGAAAAAGAAAGATGGATGGAGTGAATAACAGGAAGGAGGAGGAGGATTAGAAATTAATCAAATGCAATTTCAATATGGAGAATGACGGGAGTCTCAATACTCAATCATTCAATCACCAGCTACCAAATCCACACTCATGAATAAATAAATGGATGCTCGTAATGTGTCAATTTGCATGCATTTAGATGCAGGCATCTGCTGGTTGTGTTTGCTGCGTGCGTGGGAGGGGAGCACCTCGCAGAATGAGCTGAGAGTTCTAAAAGTACATTGTCTTTTTTCTCAGCAGTTTTTTACTGCCTTTGAGCTAATGTCTTTGAGCACTAGAAAATGATATGTGGTACAGCTTCCTGGCTGGAGAGAAGGAGAGGGAGAGAAAGAGAGACGGAGAGTCAGAGGGAGATAGGGAGGGATGGATGTTTTTTAGGAGAGATAGAGAGAGGCAGAGGGTGCAGGGATGGAAATGAAATCCTAGGCTTTTTTCTTTGGTTTTTCTCTGAAGTATTAGGGCTGTTTTTGCAGTGAGGAACGCTGAGCTGTAGACCTCTAGAACGTGACTCAATCTCAGTCCTCAAAGTGAGAGAGAGAGAGAGAGAGAGAGAGAGAGAGAGAGAGAGAGAGAGAGAGAGAGAGAGAGAGAGAGAGAGAGAGAGAGAGAGAGAGAGAGAGAGAGAGAGAGAGAGAGAGAGAGAGAGCGAGCGAGAGAGAGAGAGAGAGAGAGAGAGAGAGAGAGAGAGAGAGAAATAGAATAAGAGAGAGCAAAATAGTTCTTTGTCACAGAAACTAAAAGATGGAGAAAGATGGAGAACTAAGAAAGAGTAGGGCAGCGAGGGAGGAGGGGGAGGGTAAAAGCCTCTAGCATTAAGACTATAAAACAGCAACATACTGTATTGTTTTATTGTAGTAATTCTTCATATTCATGGTCATCGTTATAGTCATCATTCATTATGGCAATGGATATATAATTGGATTGAACCGTGCTTTGTTGAAGCGCCTTTGGCAGCGATTACAGCCTCAAGTCTTCTTGGGTATGACGCTACAAGCTTGGCACACCTGTATTTGGGGAGTTTCTCCCATTCTTCTCTGCAGATCCTCTCAAGCTCTGTCAGGTTGGATGGGGAGCGTTGCTGCACAGCTATATTCAGGTCTCTCCGGAGATGTTTGATCAGGTTCTCAAGTCTGGGCTCTGGCTGGGCCACTCAAGGACATTCAGAGACTTGACCTAAAGTCACTCCTGCGTTTTCTTGGCTGTGTGCTTAGGGTCGTTGTCCTGTTGGAAGGTGAACCTTCTCCCCAGTCTGAGGACCTGATCGCTCTGGAGCAGGTTTTCATCAAGGATCTCTCTGTACCTTGCTCCGTTCATCTTTCCCTCGATCCTGACTAGTCTCCCAGTCCCTGCTGCTGAAAAACATCCCCACAGCATGATGTTGCTACCACCATGCTTCACCGTAGGGATGGTGCCAGGTTTCCTCATGACACTTGGCATTCAGGCCGAAGAGTTCAATCTTGGTTTCATCAGACCAGAGAATCTTGTTTCTCATGGTCTGAGAGTCCTTTGGGTGCCTTTTGGCAAACTCCAAGTGGGCTGTCATGTGGCCTTTTACTGAGAATTGTTTTGGTACCCTTCCCCAGATCTGTGCCTCGACACAATCCTGTCTCGGAGCAATTCCTTCGACCTCATGGCTTGGTTTTTGCTCTGACATGCACTGTCAACTGTGGGACCTTATATAGACAGGTGTGTGCCTTTCCAAATCATGTCCAATCAATTGAATTTACCACAGGTGGACTCCAATCAAGTTGTAGAAACATCTCAAGGATGATCAATGGAAACAGGATGCACCTGAGCTCAATTTCGAGTCTCATAGCAAAGGGTCTGAATACTTATGTAAATAAGGTATTTCTGTTTTTGATTTGCAATACATTTGTCATTATGGGGTATTGTGTGTAGATTGATGAGGAAATTTTTTATTTAATCATTTTTCAAATAAGGTTGTAACGTAACAAAATGTGGAAAAGGGAAGGAGTCTGAATACTTTCCGAATGCACTATATATACACTGCTCAAAAAAATAAAGGGAACACTTAAACAACACAATGTAACTCCAAGTCAATCACACTTCTGTGAAATCAAACTGTCCACTTAGGAAGCAACACTGATTGACAATACATTTCACATGCTGTTGTGCAAATGGAATAGACAACAGGTGGAAATTATAGGCAATTAGCAAGACACCCCCAATAAAGGACTGGTTTTGCAGGTGGTGACCACAGACCACTTCTCAGTTCCTATGCTTCCTGGCTGATGTTTTGGTCACTTTTGAATGCTGGCGGTGCTTTCACTCTAGTGGTAG
>NC_140013.1:33462923-33515038 GCF_964263955.1 Coregonus lavaretus | reverse complement strand
ACGTGACAGGGTGTGGATAGGGCTGTAGTTAGAATGAGACAGGGTGTGGATAGGGCTGTAGTTAGAACCAGCCAGGGTGTGGATAGGGCTGTAGGTAGAACCAGACAGGGTGTGGATAGGACTGTAGTTAGAACCAGCAAGGGTGTAGATAGGGCTGTAGTTAGAACTAGACAGGGTGTAGATAGGGCTGTAGTTAGAACCAGCCAGGGTGTGGATAGGGCTGTAGTTAGAATGAGACAGGGTGTGGATAGGGCTGTAGGTAGAACCAGACAGGGTGTGGATAGGGCTGTAGTTAGACCTAGACAGGGTGTAGATAGGGCTGTAGTTAGAACCAGACAGGGTGTGGATAGGGCTGTAGTTAGAACTAGACAGGGTGTAGATAGGGCTGTAGTTAGAACCAGACAGGGTGTGGATAGGGCTGTAGTTAGAACTAGACAGGGTGTTTGGATAGGGCTGTAGTTAGAGCTAGACAGGGTGTGGATATGGCTATAGTTAGAACCAGACAGGGTGTGGATAGGGCTGTAGTTAGAACTAGACAGGGTGTGGATAGGGCTGTAGTTAGAACTAGACAGGGTGTAGATAGGGCTGTAGTTAGAACTAGACAGGGTGTAGATAGGGCTGTAGTTAGAACTAGACAGTGTGTCAATAGGGCTGTAGTTAGAACCAGACAGGGTGTAGATAGGGCTGTAGTTAGAACCAGACAGGGTGTGGATAGGGCTGTAGATAGAACTAGACAGGGTGTGGATAGGGCTGTAGTTAGAACTAGACAGGGTGTTTGGATAGGGCTGTAGTTAGAGCTAGACAGGGTGTGGATATGGCTATAGTTAGAACTAGACAGGGTGTGGATAGGGCTGTAGTTAGAACTAGACAGGGTGTGGATAGGGCTGTAGTTAGAACTAGACAGGGTGTAGATAGGGCTGTAGTTAGAACTAGACAGGGTGTCAATAGGGCTGTAGTTAGAACCAGACAGGGTGTGGATAGGGCTGTATTTAGAACTAGACAGGGTGTGGATAGGGCTGTAGTTAGAACCAGACAGGGTGTGGATAGGGCTGTAGTTAGAACTAGACAGTGTGTGGATAGGGCTGTAGTTAGAACTATACAGGGTGTGGATAGGGCTGTAGTTAGAACTAGACAGGGTGTTTGGATAGGGCTATAGTTAGAACTAGACAGGGTGTGGATAGGGTTGTAGTTAGAACTAGAAAGGGTGTTTGGATAGGGCTGTAGTTAGAACTAGACAGGGTGTGGATAGGGCTGTAGTTAGAACGTGACAGGGTGTGGATAGGGCTGTAGTTAGAATGAGACAGGGTGTGGATAGGGCTGTAGTTAGAACCAGCCAGGGTGTGGATAGGGCTGTAGGTAGAACCAGACAGGGTGTGGATAGGACTGTAGTTAGAACCAGCAAGGGTGTAGATAGGGCTGTAGTTAGAACTAGACAGGGTGTAGATAGGGCTGTAGTTAGAACCAGCCAGGGTGTGGATAGGGCTGTAGTTAGAATGAGACAGGGTGTGGATAGGGCTGTAGGTAGAACCAGACAGGGTGTGGATAGGGCTGTAGTTAGACCTAGACAGGGTGTAGATAGGGCTGTAGTTAGAACCAGACAGGGTGTGGATAGGGCTGTAGTTAGAACTAGACAGGGTGTAGATAGGGCTGTAGTTAGAACCAGACAGGGTGTGGATAGGGCTGTAGTTAGAACTAGACAGGGTGTTTGGATAGGGCTGTAGTTAGAGCTAGACAGGGTGTGGATATGGCTATAGTTAGAACCAGACAGGGTGTGGATAGGGCTGTAGTTAGAACTAGACAGGGTGTGGATAGGGCTGTAGTTAGAACTAGACAGGGTGTAGATAGGGCTGTAGTTAGAACTAGACAGGGTGTAGATAGGGCTGTAGTTAGAACTAGACAGTGTGTCAATAGGGCTGTAGTTAGAACCAGACAGGGTGTAGATAGGGCTGTAGTTAGAACCAGACAGGGTGTGGATAGGGCTGTAGATAGAACTAGACAGGGTGTGGATAGGGCTGTAGTTAGAACTAGACAGGGTGTTTGGATAGGGCTGTAGTTAGAGCTAGACAGGGTGTGGATATGGCTATAGTTAGAACTAGACAGGGTGTGGATAGGGCTGTAGTTAGAACTAGACAGGGTGTGGATAGGGCTGTAGTTAGAACTAGACAGGGTGTAGATAGGGCTGTAGTTAGAACTAGACAGGGTGTCAATAGGGCTGTAGTTAGAACCAGACAGGGTGTGGATAGGGCTGTATTTAGAACTAGACAGGGTGTGGATAGGGCTGTAGTTAGAACTAGACAGGGTGTGGATAGGGCTGTAGTTAGAACTAGACAGGGTGTTTGGATAGGGCTATAGTTAGAACTAGACAGGGTGTGGATAGGGTTGTAGTTAGAACTAGACAGGGTGTTTGGATAGGGCTGTAGTTAGAACTAGACAGGGTGTGGATAGGGCTGTAGTTAGAACTAGACAGGGTGTAGATAGGGCTGTAGTTAGAACCAGCCAGGGTGTGGATAGGGCTGTAGGTAGAACCAGACAGGGTGTGGATAGGGCTGTAGTTAGAACCAGCAAGGGTGTAGATAGGGCTGTAGTTAGAACTAGACAGGGTGTAGATAGGGCTGTAGTTAGAACCAGCCAGGGTGTGGATAGGGCTGTAGATAGAATGAGACAGGGTGTGGATAGGGCTGTAGTTAGAACCAGACAGGGTGTGGATAGGGCTGTAGTTAGAACTAGACAGGGTGTAGATAGGGCTGTAGTTAGAACCAGACAGGGTGTGGATAGGGCTGTAGTTAGAACTAGACAGGGTGTGGATATTGCTGTAGTTAGAACTATACAGGGTGTGGATAGGGCTGTAGTTAGAACTAGACAGGGTGTTTGGATAGGGCTATAGTTAGAACTAGACAGGGTGTGGATAGGGTTGTAGTTAGAACTAGAAAGGGTGTTTGGATAGGGCTGTAGTTAGAACTAGACAGGGTGTGGATAGGGCTGTAGTTAGAACGTGACAGGGTGTGGATAGGGCTGTAGTTAGAATGAGACAGGGTGTGGATAGGGCTGTAGTTAGAACCAGCCAGGGTGTGGATAGGGCTGTAGGTAGAACCAGACAGGGTGTGGATAGGACTGTAGTTAGAACCAGCAAGGGTGTAGATAGGGCTGTAGTTAGAACTAGACAGGGTGTAGATAGGGCTGTAGTTAGAACCAGCCAGGGTGTGGATAGGGATGTAGTTAGAATGAGACAGGGTGTGGATAGGGCTGTAGGTAGAACCAGACAGGGTGTGGATAGGGCTGTAGTTAGAACTAGACAGGGTGTAGATAGGGCTGTAGTTAGAACCAGACAGGGTGTGGATAGGGCTGTAGTTAGAACTAGACAGGGTGTAGATAGGGCTGTAGTTAGAACCAGACAGGGTGTGGATAGGGCTGTAGTTAGAACTAGACAGGGTGTTTGGATAGGGCTGTAGTTAGAGCTAGACAGGGTGTGGATATGGCTATAGTTAGAACCAGACAGGGTGTGGATAGGGCTGTAGTTAGAACTAGACAGGGTGTGGATAGGGCTGTAGTTAGAACTAGACAGGGTGTAGATAGGGCTGTAGTTAGAACTAGACAGGGTGTAGATAGGGCTGTAGTTAGAACTAGACAGGGTGTCAATAGGGCTGTAGTTAGAACCAGACAGGGTGTGGATAGGGCTGTATTTAGAACTAGACAGGGTGTGGATAGGGCTGTAGTTAGAACTAGACAGGGTGTGGATAGGGCTGTAGTTAGAACTAGACAGGGTGTTTGGATAGGGCTATAGTTAGAACTAGACAGGGTGTGGATAGGGTTGTAGTTAGAACTAGACAGGGTGTTTGGATAGGGCTGTAGTTAGAACTAGACAGGGTGTGGATAGGGCTGTAGTTAGAACTAGACAGGGTGTAGATAGGGCTGTAGTTAGAACTAGACAGGGTGTGGATAGGGCTGTAGTTAGAACCAGCCAGGGTGTGGATAGGGCTGTAGGTAGAACCAGACAGGGTGTGGATAGGGCTATAGTTAGAACCAGCAAGGGTGTAGATAGGGCTGTAGTTAGATCCAGACAGGGTGTGGATAGGGCTGTATTTAAAACTAGACAGGGTGTGGATAGGGCTGTAGTTAGAACTAGACAGGGTGTGGATAGGGCTGTAGTTAGAACTAGACAGGGTGTTTGGATAGGGCTATAGTTAGAACTAGACAGGGTGTGGATAGGGTTGTAGTTAGAACTAGACAGGGTGTTTGGAAAGGGCTGTAGTTAGTACTAGACAGGGTGTGGATAGGGCTGTAGTTAGAACTAGACAGGGTGTAGATAGGGCTGTAGTTAGAACTAGACAGGGTGTGGATAGGGCTGTAGTTAGAACCAGCCAGGGTGTGGATAGGGCTGTAGGTAGAACCAGACAGGGTGTGGATAGGGCTGTAGTTAGAACCAGCAAGGGTGTAGATAGGGCTGTAGTTAGAACTAGACAGGGTGTAGATAGGGCTGTAGTTAGAACCAGCCAGGGTGTGGATAGGGCTGTAGTTAGAATGAGACAGGGTGTGGATAGGGCTGTAGTTAGAACCAGACAGGGTGTGGATAGGGCTGTAGTTAGAACTAGACAGGGTGTAGATAGGGCTGTAGTTAGAACCAGACAGGGTGTGGATAGGGCTGTAGTTAGAACTAGACAGGGTGTGGATAGGGCTGTAGTTAGAACTAGACAGGGTGTGGATAGGGCTGTAGTTAGAACTAGACAGGGTGTTTGGATAGGGCTATAGTTAGAACTAGACAGGGTGTGGATAGGGTTGTAGTTAGAACTAGAAAGGGTGTTTGGATAGGGCTGTAGTTAGAACTAGACAGGGTGTGGATAGGGCTGTAGTTAGAACGTGACAGGGTGTGGATAGGGCTGTAGTTAGAATGAGACAGGGTGTGGATAGGGCTGTAGTTAGAACCAGCCAGGGTGTGGATAGGGCTGTAGGTAGAACCAGACAGGGTGTGGATAGGACTGTAGTTAGAACCAGCAAGGGTGTAGATAGGGCTGTAGTTAGAACTAGACAGGGTGTAGATAGGGCTATAGTTAGAACCAGCCAGGGTGTGGATAGGGCTGTAGTTAGAATGAGACAGGGTGTGGATAGGGCTGTAGGTAGAACCAGACAGGGTGTGGATAGGGCTGTAGTTAGAACTAGACAGGGTGTAGATAGGGCTGTAGTTAGAACCAGACAGGGTGTGGATAGGGCTGTAGTTAGAACTAGACAGGGTGTAGATAGGGCTGTAGTTAGAACCAGACAGGGTGTGGATAGGGCTGTAGTTAGAACTAGACAGGGTGTTTGGATAGGGCTGTAGTTAGAGCTAGACAGGGTGTGGATATGGCTATAGTTAGAACTAGACAGGGTGTGGATAAGGCTGTAGTTAGAACTAGACAGGGTGTGGATAGGGCTGTATTTAGAACTAGACAGGGTGTAGATAGGGCTGTAGTTAGAACTAGACAGGGTGTAGATAGGGCTGTAGTTAGAACTAGACAGGGTGTCAATAGGGCTGTAGTTAGAACCAGACAGGGTGTGGATAGGGCTGTATTTAGAACTAGACAGGGTGTGGATAGGCCTGTAGTTAGAACTAGACAGGGTGTGGATAGGGCTGTAGTTAGAACTAGACAGGGTGTTTGGATAGGGCTATAGTTAGAACTAGACAGGGTGTGGATAGGGTTGTAGTTAGAACTAGACAGGGTGTTTGGATAGGGCTGTAGTTAGAACTAGACAGGGTGTGGATAGGGCTGTAGTTAGAACTAGACAGGGTGTAGATAGGGCTGTAGTTAGAACTAGACAGGGTGTGGATAGGGCTGTAGTTAGAACCAGCCAGGGTGTGGATAGGGCTGTAGGTAGAACCAGACAGGGTGTGGATAGGGCTATAGTTAGAACCAGCAAGGGTGTAGATAGGGCTGTAGTTAGAACTAGACAGGGTGTAGATAGGGCTGTAGTTAGAACTAGACAGGGTGTCAATAGGGCTGTAGTTAGAACCAGACAGGGTGTGGATAGGGCTGTATTTAGAACTAGACAGGGTGTGGATAGGGCTGTAGTTAGAACTAGACAGGGTGTGGATAGGGCTGTAGTTAGAACTAGACAGGGTGTTTGGATAGGGCTATAGTTAGAACTAGACAGGGTGTGGATAGGGTTGTAATTAGAACTAGACAGGGTGTTTGGATAGGGCTGTAGTTAGAACTAGACAGGGTGTGGATAGGGCTGTAGTTAGAGCTAGACAGGGTGTAGATAGGGCTGTAGTTAGAACTAGACAGGGTGTGGATAGGGCTGTAGTTAGAACCAGCCAGGGTGTGGATAGGGCTGTAGGTAGAACCAGACAGGGTGTGGATAGGGCTGTAGTTAGAACCAGCAAGGGTGTAGATAGGGCTGTAGTTAGAACTAGACAGGGTGTAGATAGGGCTGTAGTTAGAACCAGCCAGGGTGTGGATAGGGCTGTAGTTAGAATGAGACAGGGTGTGGATAGGGCTGTAGTTAGAACCAGACAGGGTGTGGATAGGGCTGTAGTTAGAATTAGACAGGGTGTAGATAGGGCTGTAGTTAGAACCAGACAGGGTGTGGATAGGGCTGTAGTTAGAACTAGACAGGGTGTGGATAGGGCTGTAGTTAGAACTAGACAGGGTGTGGATAGGGCTGTAGTTAGAACTAGACAGGGTGTTTGGATAGGGCTATAGTTAGAATTAGACAGGGTGTGGATAGGGTTGTAGTTAGAACTAGAAAGGGTGTGGATAGGGCTGTAGTTAGAACTAGACAGGGTGTAGATAGGGCTGTAGTTAGAACCAGACAGGGTGTGGATAGGGCTGTAGTTAGAACTAGACAGGGTGTAGATAGGGCTGTAGTTAGAACCAGACAGGGTGTGGATAGGGCTGTAGTTAGAATGAGACAGGGTGTGGATAGGGCTGTAGTTAGAACCAGACAGGGTGTGGATATGTCTGTAGTTAGAACGAGACAGGGTGTGGATAGGGCTGTAGTTAGAACTAGACAGGGTGTAGATAGGGCTGTAGTTAGAACCAGCCAGGGTGTGGATAGGGCTGTAGTTAGATCTAGACAGGGTGTGGATAGGGCTGTAGTTAGAATGAGACAGGGTGTGGATAGGGCTGTAGTTAGAACCAGCCAGGGTGTGGATAGGGCTGTAGGTAGAACCAGACAGGGTGTGGATAGGGCTGTAGTTAGAACTCGACAGGGTGTAGATAGGGCTGTAGTTAGAACCAGACAGGGTGTGGATAGGGCTGTAGTTAGAATGAGACAGGGTTTGTGGATATGGCTATAGTTAGAACTACACAGGGTGTTTGGATAGGGCTGTAGTTAGAACTAGACAGGGTGTGTGGATAGGGCTGTAGTAGGAAACAGACAGGGTGTGGATATGGCTGTAGTTAGAACTAGACAGGATGTGGATAGGGCTGTAGTTAGAACCAGACAGGGTGTGTTGACAGGGCTGTAGTTAGAACCAGACAGGGTGTGGATAGGGCTGTAGTTAGAACTAGACAGGGTGTCAATAGGGCTGTAGTTAGAACAAGACATGGTATAGATAGGGCTGTAGTTAGAACCAGACAGGGTGTCAATAGGGCTGTAGTTAGAACGAGACAGTGTGTGGATAGGGCTGTAGGTAGAACCAGACAGGGTGTGGATATGTCTGTAGTTAGAACGAGACAGGGTGTGGATAGGGCTGTAGTTAGAACGAGACAGGGTGTGGATAGGGCTGAAGTTAGAACGAGACAGGGTGTGGATAGGGCTGAAGTTAGAACTAGACAGGGTGTGGATAGGGCTGTAGCTAGAACCAGACAGGGTGTGGATAGGGCTGTAGTTAGAACCAGACAGGGTGTGTGGATAGGGATGTAGTTAGAACCAGACAGGGTGTGTGGATAGGGATGTAGTTATAACTAGACAGGGTATGTGCCAGTGGATATGGCTGTATTATAAGGTCAGTATGATAAGGTCAGTATGATAATATCCGTATGATAAGATCAGTATGATAAGGTCAGTATGATAAGATCGGTATGATAAAGTTAGTATGATAAAGTCAGTTTGATAAAGTCAATATGATACGGTCAGTATGATAAGATCAGTATGATAAGATCCGTATGATAAGGTCAGTATGATACGGTCAGTATGATAAGATCCGCATGATAAGATCAGTATGATAAGGTCAGTATGATAAGATCGGTATGATAAAGTTAGTATGATAAAGTCAGTTTGATAAAGTCAATATGATACGGTCAGTATGATAAGATCAGTATGATAAGATCCGTATGATAAGGTCAGTATGATAAGATCAGTATGATAAGGTCAGTATGATAAGGTCAGTATGATAAAGTTAGTATGATAAAGTCAATATGATACGGTCAGTATGATAAGATCAGTATGATCTTGATAAGTATGATCTGGATAAGAGCGTCTGCTAAATGACTAAAATGTATGATAAGGTCATTATGATAAGGTCACTATGATAAGGTCAGTATGATAAGGTCAATATGATACGGTCAGTATGATAAGATCAGTATGATAAGGTCAGTATGATAAAGTCAATATGATACGGTCAGTATGATAAGATCAGTATGATCTGGATAAGAGCGTCTGCTAACTGACTAAAATGTATGATAAGGTTATTATGATAAGGTCACTATGATAAGGTCAGTATGATAAAGTCAATATGATACGGTCAGTATGATAAGGTCTGACACTATGAAAGGAGAGTTTCAGATTTCCTTACTCTCACAATCGCCCGACCTCCATAGCCTGTGTTGTTAATCATGAAATGGCTGTCTGCTTCAGTTCATAGCACAGCGGCTGTGTGTGTGTGTGTGTGTTTACGCTGCACTGGGTTCAGTACAGAGCCAAATTAACTTTTGATAAAACAGATCTCTGTCATACCGTGGGGAGGGACTGTTGTGCTGAGAGGAGGGACACACACACATGTACACACACATATAGTATGCACACACACATGCACACAGCAGATATGATGTGGACAAACACATTTCCTCCCTGATGAACACACAAACACCACAGAGTTCAATACTTGGTCAAGCTTATTACGGTAATAAATCAAATGAATTCAATTAAATTAGGATAGTCTCCAAGCCCCTGGCTGTCAAAGTCACTGTGACTTTCATCAGAGAGAGTGGGGGAGACTGGGAGAAAGAGAAAGCGAGAGAGAGAGAGAGAGAGAGAGAGAGAGAGAGAGAGAGAGAGAGAGAGAGAGAGAGAGAGAGAGAGAGAGACAGAGAGAGAGAGAGAGAGAGAGAGAGAGAGAGAGAGAGAGAGAGAGAGAGAGAGAGAGAGAGCGATACAGAGGGTGGCCACAGCACTCAAGGGAGTGATTGAAAAAGCTTCTTTCACTTTCCCTAACACACGACTGGTCATCTCCACCCTCCTACCACGTTCACCATGCCACCCCACAGCGGGTGAATTTCCTGTGACTGTGCTTCAAAACCCAATGTTTACCTGGCCCATCACCGCACCCTGGATTTGGACAGCCTCTACGACCAGGTACACCTCAACAAGGCCACGGTCCCCACCTTTGCCCTCAAGCCCCAGCACCTCACACATACGCAACAGAGCGATGAGCACCTCGCCCAGACCAGCGAGACACCCTCCCAGACCTGTAAGATTCCCCCCCGGACCTGAACCCAGAGGACCTGTACCCAGAGGACCTGCACCCAGAGGACCTACACACATACCACAGCACCACCAGCCACCCCCCACCTCCAACACAACCAGTCGACACCCCCCCAAACCAACCCCGGCCAAACCCTAGATACAGTGCCTTCGGAAAGTATTCAGACCCCCTTGACTTTTTCCACATTTTGTTACGTTATAGCCTTATTCTACAATTTATTTAAAAAAAAAAAATCCTTCATCAATCTACACACAATAACCCATAATGACAAAGCAAAAACAGGTTTTTATAGATTTTTGCTAATTTATATTTAAAAAAAAACTGAAATATAACATTTACATAAGTATTCAGACCCTTTACTCAGTACCTTGTTGAAGCACCTTTGGCAGCGATTACAGCATTGAGTCTTCTTGGGTATGACGCTACAAGCTTGGCACACCTGTATTTGGGGAGTTTCTCCCATTCTTCTCTGCAGATCCTCTCAAGCTCTGTCAGGTTAGCGACAAGGCAAGAAGGGCCTTCTATGCCAGTAAAAGGAACATAAAACTTGACATCCCAATTAGGATCTGACTAAAAATACTTCAATCAGTTATAGAACTCATTTCCCTCTATGGTTGTGAGGTCAGGGGTCCACTCACCAACCAATAATTCACAAAAAGGGACAAACACCCAATTGAGACTCTGCATGCATAATTCTGCAAAAATATACTTTGTGTGCAACGCCAAACACCAAACAATGCATACAGAACAGAATTAGGACTGTACCCGCTAGTTATCGAAATCCAGAAAATATCTGTTAAATTCTAAAACCACCTAGAAGGAAGAGATGCCCACACATTCCACCACAAAGCCCTGACATATAGAGAGATAAACCTAGAGAAGAGTCCTCTCAGCCAGCAGGTACTGGACAGCAACACAAATAGACCTAACCAAATTATGAGACAGCAAAAAGATAACTATTTGACACACTGGAAAGAATGAAAAAAAAACAGAGCAAATTGAAATGCTATCTGGCCCAGAATACCTGACCATTCTTGACTATGTACAGAATCAGTGAGCATAGCCTTGCTATTGAGAGAGGCCGCCATAGGCAGACCTGTCTCTCAAGAGAAGACAGGTTATGTGTACATTGCCCACAAAAGGTGGTGGAAACTGAGCTTCACTTCCTAACCTCCTGCCAAAAGTATGACCATATTAGAGACACTATTTCCCTCAGATTACACAGACACACACAGATTTTTAAAACAAATCAAACATTGATAAACTCCCATATCTGTTAGGTGCAATCACAGCAGCAACATTTGTGGCCTTTGCCATGAGAAAAGGGCAACAGGTGCAGCACAAACAACATTGCAAATACCAACAATATTTATCTGTTTATCTATCTTCCCCTACTATTCGTACTATAACTATTTGCACATTGCTCAAACACTGTACATAGCTGATAATATAACACTTGAAATGTCTTTATCTTTTTGAAACCTTTGTGAGTGCAATGTTTACTGTTCATTTCTAATTGTTTTTTGTTTATGTTGTTTTGTGTCTTCTCACTTTTGTTTATTGTTTATTTCACTTGCTTTGGCCATGCCAATAAAGTCCTTTGAATTGAATTGAAAGAGAGAGCGAGCGAGTGAGCGAGAGAGAGAGAGAGAGAGAGAGAGAGAGAGAGAGAGAGAGAGAGAGAGAGAGAGAGAGAGAGAGAGAGAGGGAGAGTGAGAGAGAGAGAGAGAGAGAGAAAAAGATACAGAGGGAGCGAAAGAGAGAGAGTGTAGTGTCTGAGACAACGATGCTGATTATGCTGTGATGACAAGAAATCCGCTGACACTGTCCTTGATTATAATGGTTTATTACATCAAAGATCACAGTATCAATTTACAGACTCCTGCAGAAGTCCGGAGAACAACTGACCCAATATCTAATATGTTGTTCCTCTCTCTGTCCTTTGTTTAAAACATGGTATTTATTTCCTATGTAACATAAGATGGGTGGTTTTTGATAGACCAATCCCTGGCCTCCCCATATCTCCAAATGTCCTCTATTCCAAGAAGCCTATGTAGTAATGCTTTCCAGATGTTTCAGCAAAGCAGAGTAAAGTTCATCTATTACACCATTTGCAAATGTCAGCAAAATCATAGACTTTTAGATACTATATTTCCCCCCTTCGAGACTAATTAAGTCTCGAAAACAAAAAGAATAGGATTATGACAAATAACAATTTTTGTTCTTGAGTAACTTTAGCAATAAACCAACATTTATGGAGAGTAAACACATTTTTATATAGACACATTTTTGTATGGAGTGTAAATAAATTGTTATGGAGTGTAAATACATTGTTATGGAGTGTAAGAGCGAAAAACCTGTCTGGCAGCTTTCATTCCAAATATCCATCAATCAATCAAGACAGGAAAATTCTCTCACGGCCCCTCTGCCCCAGGCGACCACCTAAGTACTCCAGATCAATTTATAAATCTTTATCAATGCATTTTAAGCTATGATGCAATTGAATACACATGAAAACCTCAGAAAACAAAATACAATCAAAAATGTCCACATTCAGGCTGGTCGACCCATCGGACCCTCCTGTGGATTCTCTCTGTCCCTGCCTAGACCCAATATCCCTAAGCTTCAACGAAATAAACAAAAACATCTGAGGTCCCCACATGCATCCAACAACAGAAAACATCATTCTTCAAAAAATGTATACAGAAAGAATATAACACTGGAATGTAGTCCACTACACTGCAGCTCCTCCTCAGTGTCGACTTTCAATGTAACGTCGATGATGGAATCTGAACATTTCCACACCTTCCTTGTTCTGCTTCCTCCAGTCCATTCATATTGTCCATGTTTGAGTATTTGAATCCCACTCTACACATCCCCATATACTTCTGGAAGAAAAGAAAACACCAACCAGTATCTTTTGCAAAACAACACATGCACATTAAAACATCAATATCAACAATAATATAAAAATTATATATAAAATGATATATAAGATGAATCACATTCCATTTCCCCCCTTTGATTCATAAGAAAATACTAAATATCACAATAATATGTAAAGACATGCGAAAATTATCACACAATCAGATATTGAAAATGTCCTAGAGTTACTTCAACCCTAGTTTTCATAACATTTTTGTCTGACTTTTTTCCCCAATTTTTTCAAAAACCATTTCACTGATTTATCCACAAAACTCTTTCCCATTTTCTGAGGATATTAAATCGGGAAATCCCCACCTGCTTATGACTTCTTTACACAAAAACTTAGCAACCGACTGAGCATCTTTTAGCTTAGTTGGACATCTTATGCACCTCTTGGTGTAGGAATGTAACCAGGAATAACAGTCACACCCCTGCAAACATTATTTTTCAGACAGATTGTGCACCTGCCTATGACATAGTCAACCTGTTAAAGCAAATATGGTGCCCAAAAACCATACTCCTTTGTGATCTTTCTCCTAACCTCCCCCCTTGCAACATTAGCTAACCCATGTGCTTCCTAAATCATCAGACCTAATAGGTCTAGAGGCGCTACTATCAACCCCTCATCGTTTCGCCAAAGGCAACAAAGGCATGTTACTCTGAGGATTTTTAAAAAAATTGTCTTTAAAACACCTGCTTTCGAAAGTCCTTCAATTTGTGGTTCGATCCCTTGGATTGCTTCATCTTTCAATGGATACTGATTCTTCCAAGGAGGTCTGGCTCCTGGTCGAAGTTCAACTTTCATCTCAATTGGGCTGATTTCACAAGTCCAATATCAGTACTGTGTTGAGACCACAAACATTCTGGAACTTGTTGCAACATCTCCTCTTTCATAGGGTCTGAATCCATCTTCGCACTGCAAATAGATTCATGTGTCATCCGTACAGCTTGTGGCTCTCCTTGTCCTTGAGCCGAAATCATGATTTTGAGAAATCGCTGATCTTCACTCCTCCAAATCGCCAAATTCTCTTTCATCGGTACGAAAAAAAGCTTTCTCTGCTTCTGTCATCATTTCTCCTATTTGCTTCTGCTCATAGCCTTCAGAAACCAACAAGGTCACATGTGGCACACTCTTCCCAATCTCAAATTCTTTATCCAGATAATCGTCTGTGTTTATCTTCATAGCTGCTCCTTGTGGTCCTAAAATTATGCAACATGAGCTGAGTTGAACTTTCTTTGGTTGATGACTCAACCATTCCTCTGAGTTCGATTGGGCAGCATTCTTGAAATACTTGAGCGTACAATGAAATGGATATTCCGGAAGCCTCGCATCTGGCATGTTTGCCACAATGAATTTCTCCCATATCTTAGCCTGCTTCAAAAAATCTTCACTGAGATTTCCAATCCAAAATACTGAAGAAGAATCCATCTCTGTCGTCATCAAACAATTGGTAAACCTTTTCCTTTGGCACTTCTACCAGACAACTGTCTGGTGTACATTTTATTGTACAGTTCAATTTACACAATGCATCTCTTCCCAACAATGCGATAGGTGTATGTTCCGATACCAGTATGGGTATTTTGATTTTCAGATTTTCATAGCAGAGCTCAATTGGTTCCGTAAGAGGAATCAGCTGTTTCACTCCCTCAAATCCGATTGTCCTAATTAGTTGATTGGACATAGGGAGATGTGTAGCATCTTCAGGCCGAACATAGGTAAAAGCAGCTCTGCTATCCGCCATCACTTCCAATGGTCGGTTGTTTACTTTCACCTCAATTGTTGGATCTTTTTCCGGTCCTGATGCTACCAGCTGACACCCTCCTTTCGGATCTTCTGGGCACCCCTAGAATCCTTGCTCCGGGCCCCTATAAGGGTTCACCGGTCCTCCAGATGATCTTGACTGGCCCCTGTATCTTCCTCTGAAATTCCCTCTGGTGTTTCCTCTTGGCCCATTACACTCACGGGCAAAGTGACCAACCTGTCCATAATTATAACACACTTCTGAAGATTGCTGGAAGTATGGCTTAAATCTTCCTCCTCTTCCTCTTTCTAAGCCTTCTCGTCCTCTTCCTCTCCAATTCTGTGTCTGTCCAGAAACTGGCTATGAATATGAAACAACTTGTACCACTAGTTGTGGCTGGTTATCACGATCGTTGACGAACGGGACGGACCAAGGCGCATGGTGATATGCATACATGTTTATTAACGTATAAACACAACGACAAAACAATAAACAAACGATACGTGAAGTCCAAGGTAGCACACAAACAACATACCTTACACGGAACAAGATCCCACAACTAACTCGTGCGAAAAGGCTGCCTAAGTATGGTCCCCAATAAGAGACAACGAGCTACAGCTGCCTCTGATTGGGAACCACCCCGGCCAACATAGATCTACACATAATAGATTCTATAACAATGAACAAACACAACACGGAATATACACATCCTGACTCAACAAATAAACGTCCCTTGAGTCAGGGCGTGACAGTACCCCCCCCCAAAGGTGCGGACTCCGACCGCGCCACATAAACATAACAGGGTAGGGGCCGGGTGGGCATTCCGCCTCGGAGGCGGATCCGGCTCCGGGCGTAACCACCACTTACTCTCCACCTCCCTGTTGCGCCCCTGGTCTGGTCTGGACCTCGGCGCGCTGCTTCCCCTCTCCTTCCTCCCACGACGTACCAAGCCCTGTCTGGACCCTGGTGTGGGAGACCCCGAACCTGTAGAGGGGCTGACGTCTGGGTCTGGACTGGAACCGCTGACTGGAGCTGGACCCGACGACGGTGGAGCGAACTGCTCTAGCTCCGGAGTGGAGCCGCTGACCGGAGCTGGACTGGACCCCGGTGGAGCGGATTGCTCTGGCTCCGGAGTGGAGCAGGCACGGGCCGTGCCGGACTGGACACACGCACCTCTGGCTTGGTGCGGGGAGCAGGAACGGGCCGGACCGGGCTGACGATGCACACCACTGGCTTGGTGCGGGGAGCAGGAACGGGCCGTACCGGACTGGCGACGCGCACCACTGGCCTGGTGCGGGGAGCAGGAACAGGCCGGGCCGGGCTGGCGACGTGCACCACTGGCTTGGTGCGAGGGGCAGGAACAGGCCGGGCCGGGCTGGCGACGTGCACCACTGGCTTGGTGCGAGGGACAGGAACAGCCCGGACCGGGCTGGCGACGCGCACCACTGGCTTGGTGCGAGGGACAGGAACAGGCCGGGCCGGGCTGGCGACGCGCACCACTGGCTTGGTGCGAGGGACAGGAACAGGCCGATTTAACAAACAGAATACTTTATTTGTGTGTAAGTCTCCCCCTTTCTTCTCTGTCTGCATGTCACAGCAGCTCAGTGCAGGCAGGGGAGTGGCATATTTGCTCTACGTAACTCTAAACTCATAAAATCCCACGCATGTGTAGCTCATTCACCAATGCGATTTCAGAGTGAAAGGAGCTCTCCCAAGCAGCTCTCTCCAAGCTAAACAACAGAAAACAGACAGACCAGCTGTGCCTCCGTTATTTCCAACACAGACAAACAGTAACACTTAACAAAACTCACAAACCAACACAGAACATAGAACACAAATCCTACTTCGAAGTTTCTTATCTTCACTTATTCTCATCTGCAGATTTATAGTTATTTTCTTATCCATTACCAATAATCGTCCTCCCAGGGGCTCATAGTTTTTTAACAATTATTAAACGTTCTCTTCTATAGCGACTCATATAAGGTTTTAACCGTAACGTCCTCCCAGGGGCTCATATATAGTTAACAAGTATTAAACGTTCTCTTCTATAGAATCAAATGTCCTCCTGGTGGCTCATAGTTTTTTAACAAGTATTAAACATTCTCTTCTATAGAATCAAAGGTCCTCCCGGTGGCTCATATATAGTTAACAAGTATTAAATGTTCTCTCTAATGGAGACTCATAAGGTTTTAACCTTAACTAACATATTTCCTTACAAAAAACCAAAACCCCTGTTCTCAACCAAAACATATATATGTATATATCTCTAACATAAATCTTATCATAACATTAGTCGACACACAGCTGAAACACAACAGAGACCTCCCCATGTACACACATGCATAGGCTCTCTTTCACACACACACATGAAAAGAATGCATCCATTCATACGATACTCTAAAGCATGCTACCGTCGCTCCTTATTTCTCATTGTTCCTTCCTAAATTTCTGCTACCTCGAGTTGCAGATATTCAATGAGAGGTTACTTCGAACATATACCTTGTCAACTATATGTCGAGAGGTAACGTGCAATTGAATGTATCTTCCACAAACTCCAGTTCCCAGAAGTGACCTTAATAATCAACCTAGTGAGTTTTCAGGATTTTCGGCCCATCCTAATGATCGCCTCGTTTGAGGGCTTCCTTAAATCAGCGACGTCCTAAAAGTATACCTTTTCCTTATTTCCTGGCCTTATTCCTTCATGCTATTCCTGGACACTCCTTTTAATTTTATTCAAGCCAAATATCCGTGTGCCCAGTGTTAACAATTCCTATAGACACTCCCCCCTGTTTGCGTTGTTCCCAACGCAAACAAATGTAGAAATTTAGAATGGATTCTCATCACACAGCAAATAAGAGCAAAGCGCACACACAAGTCCTTTGACGGTACATCTCCTCAACGCACACACACACACAAGCACACGAACAGACCAGCGCTCAAAGTTTGTGAGAAAGCTCACCGTATCTGCATGCCTCTTGAGCGGGAGTCACTTCGTAGCCCATGAATGGAACGCTGAGAAAAGACGCAACACATCCCAAATCCTCGTCGCCATTCTGTAGTGTCTGAGACAACAATGCTGATTATGCTGTGATGACAAGAAATCCGCTGACACTGTCCTTGATTATAATGGTTTATTACATCAAAGATCACAGAATCAATTTACAGACTCCTGCAGAAGTCCGGAGAACAACTGACCCAATCTCTAATATGTTGTTCCTCTCTCTGTCCTTTGTTTAAAACATGGTATTTATATCCTATGTAACATAAGATGACAACAAACTTGGGCTGCTGTGGTCTGTCCTGCACATCTGCATGTAGTGCATCTAGAAATGCAATGATCTGTCCTGTATTGTAGGGACCTAGAGTGGCATGATGATGCAGGACTCCTTGGACACTAATTGCAGCACACAAGGTTATATTTCCCCCACGCTGCCCAGGGACATTTACAACAGCCCTTTGTCCAACTACGTTACGGCCCCGACGCCTGGTTTTGGCCAGATTGAAGCCTGCCTCATCCACGTAGATGAACTCATGCGGCAGTTCGGCGGCATCAAACTCCAGAACTGTCTGTAACAGAAAATATTGAATAGTGTTACTGAAAACACATACAGTAACTACATTGTCTATATTTTCACACAAGTAGGGGCTGGGTTGGGTGAGTATAGACAAAAACTACAAGCTACAGGCAGGGCAGGTGGCAGCATAAACCCTCATTCCCACATCACAATATATAGTATGTAAAGTAAAGTGACACATACCTGCACATAATCATGGCGCAGATCCTTGACCCTGACACTGTTCCTCTCAAATGGCACCCTGTACAGCTGCTTCATTCTGAAGTTATGTTTCTGTAGGATGCGACTTAGTGTAGAAATGCTGACCCTGTTGAATTCATTTCCATTTGCAATTATGCGTTGTTGCAACTCACGAAGTCGGATTGCATTATTTTCTCGCACCATTTCAATGATGGCAAGCTCTTGTTGTTGAGTGAAGAGCCATTCCCTTCCACCTTGAGGAGGTCGTCCAACCATTCTGTAGAAAATGCCACCACAAGATGTCATTGGTTAGGTTATTTTTCACATACTGTACTTTCAAACTGTACTGCAACATCACATTTTTAGTCATTTAGCAGACGCTCTTATCCAGAGCAACTTACAGGAGCAATTAGGGTTAAGTGCCTTGCTCAAGGGCACATCGACATATTTTTCACCTAGTCGGCTCGGGGATTAGAACCAGCGACCTTTCGGTTACTGGCACAACGCTCTTAACCACTAAGCTACCTGCCACCCCTTCACAATGGTATTCCTTTACATATACAGTACTTCACAGCACTACCCATTTTTGTATAGTATAGTTAGTACAGTAATATTGTAATATGATACAGAATCATGTGACACATACAGTAGGTACAGTCTGGAGTAGAAACTCCAGTCGGAATGTCCTTATTATCGATGCTACTGTGTAGCGACAGAGGTTAGGGTGGACTCTTTGCCCAGCCTCCCTCATGGACAGGCCATGATTTATCACATGGTCCACCAGAGTAGCCCTGATGTCATCTGATATACGTCTCCGCACTGGTCCTCGTCCTCTTCCACGTCCTCTTCCACATCCGACTCCTCTCTCTCTTTGTCCTCCTCTTACTCTGACTCTCATTGCCTCCATGCTTGCAAAGTTCTAAAAATGGCTTACCTGAGGCCTATTTGTAGTGCTAAGGCTCAGACTGATTGGTGTTCTGTTTTCTGTGCAAGTGTTTTCAGGTGTGTATGTAAGTGCATACAATTGCCAGATGAGTTTTGCAATTTGAACAGAGTGTTTTCCCAATGATAACAGGTGATTATTATTTTTTTAACAAAGTGTCTAATGTAAGAAAACGTGTGTAGTGTTTCGCAATAAGTGTGTTACAGAATTGCAAACAAAGTGCAAAGTTGACATTGTGTTTAAGCTATGGTTACACTGTGTTTAAGGTATGCTACAAGAAGTTTAGGTATTGAGGCTTTGGTCTAAGCATTCGGTTTTAGTGTGTAAGCAATGGGCAAAAACTGTATTAGCAACAGCAGGTAGCAACCATAAAGGCCCTTGTTATTCCTTATCAATGCATGTCTTCTTTTAACAGAGGCAATGAAATGGACACCCATCCGCGTGGGGCTTCCTACATTCCTTCTACACTGCTACACCGGCCGCTAGCTGTCTGTTTTACGAGATGTAAGACAGATAACATCCCATACATGTTACAGCCCGTAGTTAAGACATTCGAAAAGCCATGTTTTAGCTAGATTTAAGACTTACTAACACGCCACAGACCATGTTTCAGAGCACGTTTCTGAGCATGTTTCAGACGTCTTAAAGATGTCTGGAATCTCGTTGTAGTCTGTTAGCTGGTAGGCCTCACAGGGTGGTCCGTGTGCAGGAGCCTGAAAGTAAAGACCCAACACAGTTATGTCTAACCCATTCAAAGAGAACTAAGAATAGTTTTTAACTGCAGTGAGTTAATGTGGGGTTTAATTGAATTGTGTAATTAAGTGTGTAACAAGGCTGTCATCAGTGATGTAATAGTCCTATCACTGTAGCATTAACAATGTAGCAGTTTTTATATCAATATCAAATCATTTCAAATGTACCGCCTGGTGAAGGGATGTTATTTATTAAATAGTCATAACATAGTCATAACATAGTGTAGGCAGATGAATCAGTGAATCTCCATACATATACTGTAGTACTGAGTTTTGTATCTCAAGTTAGAATTTGGCCCTCAGTGACCACTATCATACACCCCTCTCTCTCCCCTAATGTGTGTGTCTCCCACCTACATTCCCCAACTGTGTGTGTATGTATGTCCCCCACATCTCCCTCTAGGTGAGTTAGCAGTCATGTAGTTGGCCATCTGTGTGACTGATTATAAATGACTGATTATCACTGCCTCTGACGCATCAGGCATTCAGCCTGGGTTTCTGCCAGCCCAGAGAGAGACACAGAGAGAGAGAGAGAGAGAGAGAGAGAGAGAGAGAGAGAGAGAGAGAGAGAGAGAGAGAGAGAGAGAGAGAGAGAGAGAGAGAGAGAGATAGAGAAAGAAAGAAAGAAAGAAAGAAAGAAAGAAAGAAAGAAAGAAAGAAAGAAAGAAAGAAAGAATGAAAGAAAGAAAGAAAGAAAAAAAGAAAGAAAGAAAGAAAGAAAGAAAGAAAGAAAGAAAGAAAGAAAGAAAGAAAGAAAGAAAGAAAGAAAGAAAGAAAGAGGGAGAGAACGGGGGGAGAGAGGGGGGAGAGAGGGGGGAGAGAGAGGGGGGAGAGAGAGATATATACAGAGGGAATGTGTGAATTCAACAGAGGGACAGAAGAGAGAGAGAGTGAGAGAGAGAGAGAGGGAGAGGAAGAGAGATGGGGTAATGAGACCGTCACAGCAAGAGTTAGAGGGTGTGAGGGCCACAGAAGGAGTGAGAGAAGAAAGGGGGAGGGGTCAGCAAATATTCAACATATTCAGCAGGCTTTGACTTATATTGTGCTGGGGGCTAAATGGGGAAATTCATCTGTTTCACTGTACTGCATACCAATATGGCTGGAGCAGAGAGAGAAGAGAGGGGAAGAGAAGGAGGCAGGGGAGAGAAAGAGAAAGTGAGGGAGAGACATAGTGATAGAGAGAGGGAGCAAGAGAGAGAGAGGAAGAGAGAGAGAGGTAATTTGCTAAATGTTTTACAGTACTGAAGCCAGGCCACCATAGATTCTAAACACAGAGAAAAACACTCTTCACATTTGTGACTCACCACCTGGACTCCGAGCTAGAAAAATGTATAAGTAATTCTGCTTTGAAAGTTAATATACTTGTAACCCCACTTTTGAGAAAATGGCTCGTGAATGTTTTGGTACACCTACCGGTGAGCTCTTCTTTGTCTACACCCATTCACAACCTCTTAAGCCTTTGCCCCACCCATCTCTTTAAGGATTCACAGTGTAGTAAACAACCAAAGATTTCAAGACTAAAAGTGGTGAAAGTAGTAGCAAAAAGTAGTAGTAAAAATACAGTTTATCTAGTCCTTGGCCTATATCCTAATCTGACTTGGATGCAGGTCATGTTCTTCACATTACCGTCTCTGGTAAATACAAACTATAACAAATAAAGTCTACGTTTATTTATGGTCACTTGCATAATGGAGTCTTTTGTTTAGACATGTAGCTAGCTAAACAATGAACCATAATCCCATCTCTAATGCCGCAGTCAAAACATCTGGGAACTAAAAAAATAAAAAAATCAGACTGGGAAAAATAGATTTGAGAGGTCATCCAACTCCGAATTCCAACTCGGGAACTCGGGCCTCCTTCTAGAGCTCCTACACAGATCATACACATAACGTTAGCTAGCGAGCCAGGCAGTTAATGTTAGCTAGCTAGCTAGCTAGCTAACAGTACGCTTTAACTTGCAATGAAAATGACTTTCTGACAAAATTAGAAACATATAATATCTGAAAATGTAGCTAGACTCTTACCCATATACATGGATGAAGGCTTCTCCCTCTGTCATGGATGCCATGATTGTCCTTAGTTTGAAGATGTAATCCGGAGACAGGTGTTTTATACAACAGCCTTCTTTCTGTGTTCTCTTTTTGAACTCTCTCCGCATTTGGCAAACATCTCTCTGCTTCCACCGGGCATTCCACTGATTTCAAAACTCGGTCAACTTCTTCCGTGACAACGACACCGTTTCTTCCCTACCATTGTCATCAGAGATCCATGTTATGGAGGATAGACGTTTCTGTA
Source organism: Coregonus lavaretus (assembly GCF_964263955.1). Classification (NCBI taxonomy): domain Eukaryota; kingdom Metazoa; phylum Chordata; class Actinopteri; order Salmoniformes; family Salmonidae; genus Coregonus; species Coregonus lavaretus. The sequence goes on along the minus strand of NC_140013.1, from coordinate 33,493,007 downwards.
AAGATATTGGTAATGACCACATCCTCTTATGCTTTGTGTGTGTAGATTTGTACTCAAAGTGGTGTGCGGGAGTGTCTCCGATGTGTCTGTGTGTCTGTCTTCCCTGTGTATGTGTACGTGTGTGTGTGTGTGTTTGCACGTGCATGCCTATGTGTATGTTTCACCTTACTGGGATTGTTTTCCTGGTCTTGTCATGTGGGGTGGTGAGGGTTCATGGGTGGTGAGGGTTCATGGGTGGTGAGGGTTCATGGGTGGTGAGGGTTCATGCCTGATGGTAGGTAGCTTATTCTGCCTGTGACCGCTCTCTCTGTGGTTTCCCTTTGTTTTCTTAAGCAGTTATTGATTCCTCAGCCTCCTACACTGTGAATGTGACCACTTAGTTATTGATTCCTCAGCCTCCTACACTGTGAATGTGACCACTTAGTTATTGATTCCTCAGCCTCCTACACTGTGCTCTGGCCCTATCACATCCATGTGTCCATGGCCTGTGAGTGTGGTTAAGTTCTAAATACTTTTGTGTTTTATTAACTTTTTGTCACTAAATTGCATTATGTATTCTGAACTATAATGATTGAAGTGAATTGAAAATGAATACTTGTTGTAGTGAACATAAAAATGTTGGGTCCCTTCTACTTAAATTATGAACCTTCATTACGCATTTTTGTCAAGTTTAAGTAGTTCTGATTATTACTTTTCAGTGGGTGTGTCTTCATGTTTAACATTGTTTTATGTATTTGATTACGTGTAATTTGAACCCACCTTAGCAGGCATTGTTGAGCACAGTGCTCATTCCAGTAAGCTGTAAGCATTACAGAAATCTGCATTAGCCTCTGTCATTAAGAATGGTGCACATGACCTTGTTGATGGTGAGAATGGCTTGTCTCATTATTGAACGTCGTATTATCGTTTTCAATCTGCCACTGGCAGCATTCAGAGTCTGGAGCCCATATTTCACTATAACCTTGCATTCTGACGTTTACTGCAAAATGCTACTTCTTAAGGTTAAGAACCTTCTTCAGACTCACTCAAATACGGCCTCTTAGTTATCTTTATACCACAGAAGACATCACACTTACACTGTAAATCAGTGGTCACCATTCGGTCGATAGCGATCGACTGGTCGATCTCCAAGGCATTCCTAGTCGATCGCCAAGCATTTCTGTAAAAACCCTTGCGTTCCTATTTTTTTGTATTCGTCTCGCGCTGTTGGCGGTAAGGGCACCCGATTTAGCTTCCCTGACATCTTTGGAGAGCTCTTTGGTCTTGGCCATGGTGGAGAGTTTGGAATCTGATTGATTGATTGCTTCTGTGGACAGGTGTCTTTTATACAGGTGACTCAGAAAGTGATCTCGGCTCAAAAAAGGTTGGTGACCACTGCTGTAAATATAACAAAACTATATAATTTGTGTACATTAATCAAATCTCACTATTTTAGGCCTCTCTCTTGTCCATATGTGTCACGATCGTCGGGAAGAGAGGACCAATGCGCAGCGTGGAATGTGAACATACTTTATTTATTATTCACCACACGAACAAAACAACAAACGATACGAAACGTGAAGTCCTTGGTTACAACACAAACCATACGGAACAAGATCCCACAAACACTGTGGAAAAACAGGCTACCTAAATATGGTTCCCAATCAGAGACAAGAAGCAACAGCTGATTCACGTTGCCTCTGATTGAGAACCACACCGGCCAACATAGAAACAAACGAACTAGACAATCACCCTAGCACACAAAACACATAGAAACCACACACCCTGGCTCAACATAACAGAGTCCCAGAGCCAGGGCGTGACAGTACCCCCCCCCCCCCCCCCCAAAGGCACGGACTGCGACCGCGCCAAACATAAACCGAACAGGGGAGGGCCGGATGGGCATTCCTCCTCGGAGGCGGTTCCGGCTCCGGGCTTGACCCCCACCCTCAAACCAACCCCCCAAAGCGCCCCTGGTCCGGTCTGGCCCTGCTGGCCTGAGCTGGACTGAACACTGGTGGAGCGGATTGCTCTAGCTCCGGAGTGGAGCAGCTGACCGGTGCCGGACCAGGCACCGGTGGAACAGGCACGGGCTGTGCCGGACTGACGACGCGCACCACAGGCTCGGTGCGGGGAGCAGGGACGGGCCGGACCGGGCTGACGACGCGCACCATTGGCTTGGTGCGGGGAGCAGGGACGGGCCGAACCGGGCTGACGAAGCGCACCATTGGCTTGGTGCGGGGATCAGGGACGGGCCGAACCGGGCTGACGAAGCGCACCACTGGCTTGGTGCGGGGAGCAGGAACAGGCCGGACCGGGCTGATGACGCGCACCACAGGCTTGGTGCGGGGAGCAGGGATGGGCCGAACCGGGCTGACGAAGCGCACCACTGGCTTGGTGCGGGGAGCAGGAACAGGCCGGACCGGGCTGACGACGCGCACCACAGGCTTGGTGCGAGGGGCAGGAACATGCCGGACCGGGCTGGCGACGCGCACCACAGGCTCGGTGCGAGGGGCAGGAACATGCCGGACCGGGCTGGCGACGCGCACCACAGGCTCGGTGCGAGGGACAGGAACAAGCCGGACCGTACTGGGGACACACACCACTGGCCCTACGCGGGGATCAGGAACGGGCCGGACTGGACTGGCAACACACCCCAGTACCTCTCGCCGTGCCTCTACATTCTCATTCCCCCTGGTGACCAGTGACTCCCGTAACCAGGCAGCCTCATTTGCCAACCCGCTGAACCACTCTATCCCGGCCTCCTGCTGCCCCGTCGTCCACGGCATGAGCCCCCCCCTAAAAAATGTCTGGGCGTCTCTCCTCCCCGTGGGCCAGGCCTCCATGGCTCTCGCCAGACTCTCGCTCCTCTGCTCCAAAGTCCAGCCTCTCTCCTCCTCCCGCGGCTTGACCCAGTCGAGGTTGATATCCTTCAGAGTCACCTCTGGCGTTGGCTCCTGGACATGCTGCTTGGTCCAGTTATGGTGGGATCTTCTGTCACGATCGTCGGGAAGAGAGGACCAATGCGCAGCGTGGAATGTGAACATACTTTATTTATTATTCACCACACGAACAAAACAACAAACGATACGAAACGTGAAGTCCTTGGTTACAACACAAACCATACGGAACAAGATCCCACAAACACTGTGGAAAAACAGGCTACCTAAATATGGTTCCCAATCAGAGACAAGAAGCAACAGCTGATTCACGTTGCCTCTGATTGAGAACCACACCGGCCAACATAGAAACAAACGAACTAGACAATCACCCTAGCACACAAAACACATAGAAACCACACACCCTGGCTCAACATAACAGAGTCCCAGAGCCAGGGCGTGACAATATGATATCTACTGTATATGGTCCATCATGCAAACGCTGATCTTAATATTCTAGAAATTCAACCATATGATCTATTGCACATTGTTTATGTATAACACGCTTTCTAACCCAATTCATTTGCATGTCTGTCTTCACCCTACCATATCTCCAGCTAGATATCCCCCCCAGCAAATGAACGTTCTTTCTCAAGGACAGAGAGTGCAGTAAAACTCATGAAGAATCGGATCAAAACAAGCCTCTGTTATTTCAGTTCATCTGCAAGACCGCCAGACAACCGTTTACATGGCTTCCAGTGGTTGAAAATATTTTTGCTCAATAAAACCTTCTCACACCACAAACTCACCCGACAGGCATGGGTTAAAGAGACAAGCATGAAGAGAGATGGGAAAGATGAGTGGAATGGAGAGATTGACAGAGAGGTAAATAGGAAGACATATCTCTCTATAGACCAAACTGAAAAAGAGGAGAGTTTCAACCAATAAACTTGCAGAGTCAGGGGTAAAGCAACTCAGAGATATATGCTAATGCACGCACGCGCACACACACACACACACACACACACACACACACACACACACACACACACACACACACACACACACACACACACACACACACACACACACACACACACACACACACACACACACACACACACACACACACACACACACACACACACACACAGATCTGGCAGGCACTGCTGACTTGTCCATAAGGGGGACTTCACATATGAGGCTGTGTGGACTTTGCTAGACTGTAGAATTGCCAGACCAGCAGGCTGGTCAGTAGCTCTCCTGACAGAACATATGAGAAAGACAGAAAGACAGGCTTGAGCCAGGATGCTTAGAGGTCACAGTTTTTTGGGGACAGATGGAGAGAGAGAGATGGGGAGAGAAGGAGTGAGAGAGAGAGAGAGAGAGAGAGAGAGAGAGAGAGAGAGAGAGAGAGAGAGAGAGATGAAAGGAAGAGAGAGAGAGAGAGAGAGAGAGAGAGAGAGAGAGAGAGAGATGGGCAAAAGAGAGACAGATAAAGAGAGGGAGCGATAAAAAGAGAGAAAGAGATAGTATGAAGGAACATTAAGGAGAAAGAGAAAGCAGGAGAATATAGTTAAGGAGAGAGAGAGTAGTTCTACTTCATCGCATGGCCTTAAATTATCTCCTACATTTGGAGATGAGATTACACTCATTTAAAATCTCATTAGACTGACTCAAAGAGTAGAGGCCTGAAACGCTCTGAAAATAGATCCCAGGACTAGTGGAAAGTATTAGGCCTATGCTGAATGTTAATGGCTCACCACTAGACTAGTTTGATATGGCACAACAAAGATTGCGCTGCAGAGATGGATAGCTGCCCTCTTACGGGCTCCTGACCAATACTGCTATTTGTGTATTTTCTTAAACGCTGATCTCAACTTGTTTTGTACATAATATTTCCGCCATCATTTCATATGACCGAAAACAGCTTCTGGACATCAGAACAGCGATCACAAACTCCAATCCCCGGGACTCGACAGAGGAAGAGACGGTGCAAGAGGGGCAAACGAGCGGCTCCCTGACGAGATGACGTCGACGAGTAAATGAACCGCCTCCACCCTCCGTTCTATTGACGAACGTACCATCACTAGAGAACAAACTCGACGAGCTCCATTCAAGACTATCCTATAAACGGACCTGAAGAACTGTAATATCCTATGTTTCTCGAAGTCGTGGCTGCACAAGGACATGGATAATATACTGTATGTCTAGCTGTTTTTTCTATGCATCGTCAAGACCGAACGGCAGCTTCGGTTAAGATTAAGGGGGGAGGTGTGTGTCTCTTTGTTAGCAACAGCTGTTGAGGGATCTCTAATGTTAAGTCTTGAGGTTTTGCTCTCCTGAGTTAGAATACCTCATGATAAACTGCAGACCATAATATTTACCAAGAGAGTTTTAGAGATCCCATCTATATTTTTCGTAGCTGTCTATTTACCACCATAAACCGATGCTAGCACTAACACCGCACTCAATGATCTGTATAACCATAAGCAAACAAGAAAATACACATCTGTCTTACATCATTTTTACCAGCTTGTCACCTGTGCAACTAGAGGTGATAAAACTCTAGACCACCTTTACTCCACACACAGAAATGTATACAAAGCTCTCTCTCGCCCTCCATTTGGCAAATCTGACCATAACTATATCCTCCTGATTCCTGCTTACAAGCAAAAACTCAAACAGGAAGTACGAATGATGAACTCAATACGGAAGTGGTCCAATGAAGTGGATGCTAAGCTACAGGACTATTTTGCTAGCACAGACTGGAATATGTTCCGGGATTCAACCGACAATATTGAGGAGTTTACCACATCAGTCACCGACTTCATTAATAAGTCCATCGACAACGTCGTTCCCACAATGACCGTACGTACATATGCCAACCAAAAGCCATAGATTACAGGCAACAGCCGCACTGAGCTAAAGGCTAGAGCTGCCTATTTCAAGGAGCGGGACACTAATCTGGATGCTTGTAAGAAATCCCGCTACGACCTCCAACAAGCCATCAAACAGTCAAAACGTCAGTACAGGACTAACATTGAATCCTACCCCCAAGCCATAAGACTGCTAAATACAGTAGTTAGTTAAATAGTTAACCAATAGCTACCAAGACTATCTGCATTGACCCTTTTTGCACAAACTCTTTTGACTCATCAAGTATTTGATCCCCTGCTGATTTTGTTCGTTTTCCCACTGACAAAGACATGATCAGTCTATAATTTTAATGGTAGGTTTATTTGAACAGTGAGAGACAGAATAACAACAAAAAAATCCAGAAAAACGCATGTCAAAAATGTTATAAATTGATTTGCATTTTAATGAGGGAAATAAGAATTTGACACCTCTGCAAAACATGACTTAGTACTTGGTGGCAAAACCCTTGTTGGCAATCACAGAGGTCAGACGTTTCTTGTATTTGCCACCAGGTTTGCACACATCTCAGTAGGGATTTTGTTCCACTCCTCTTTGCAGATCTTCTCCAAGTCATTAAGGTTTCGAGGCGGACGTTTGGCAACTCGAACCTTCAGCTCCCTCCACATATTTTCTATGGGATTAAGGTCTGGAGACTGGCTAGGCCACTCCAGGACCTTAATGTGCTTCTTCTTGAGCCACTCCTTTGTTGCCTTGGCCGTGTGTTTTGGGTCATTGTCATGCTGGAATACCCATCCACGACCCATTTTCAATGCCCTGGCTGAGGGAAGGGGTTCTCACCCAAGATTTGACGGTACATGGCCCCGTCCATTGTCCCTTTGATGCGGTGAAGTTGTCCTGTCCCCTTAGCAGAAAAACACCCCCAAAGCATAATGTTTCCACCTCCATGTTTGACGGTGGGGATGGTGTTCTTGGGGTCATAGGCAGCATTCCTCCTCCTCCAAACACGGCGAGTTGAGTTGATGCCAAAGAGCTCGATTTTGGTCTCATCTGACCACAACACTTTCACCCAGTTCTCCTCTGAATCATTCAGATGTTCATTGGCAAACTTCAGACGGGCCTGTATATGTGCTTTCTTGAGCAGGGGGACCTTGCGGGCGCTGCAGGATTTCAGTCCTTCACGGCGTAGTGTGTTACCAATTGTTTTCTTGGTGACTATGGTCCCAGCTGCCTTGAGATCATTGACAAGATCCTCCCGTGTAGTTCTGGGCTGATTCCTCACCGTTCTCATGATCATTGCATCTCCACAAGGTGAGATCTTGCATGGAGCCCCAGGCCGAGGGAGATTGACAGTTCTTTTGTGTTTCTTCTTTATTTGCGAATAATCGCACCAACTGTTGTCACCTTCTCACCAAGCTGCTTGGCGATGGTCTTGTAGCCCATTCCAGCCTTGTGTAGGTCTACAATCTTGTCCCTGACATCCTTGGAGAGCTCTTTGGTCTTGGCCATGGTGGAGAGTTTGGAATCTGATTGATTGCTTCTGTGGACAGGTGTCTTTTATACAGGTAATGAACTGAGATTAGGAGCACTCCCTTTAAGAGTTTGCTCCTAATCTCAGCTCGTTACCTGTATAAAAGACACCTGGGAACCAGAAATATTTCTGATTGAGAGGGGGTCAAATACTTATTTCCCTCATTAAAATGCAAATCAATTTATAACATTTTTGACATGCGTTTTTCTGGATTTTGTTGTTGTTATTCTGTCTCTCACTGTTCAAATAAACCTACCATTAAAATTATAGACTGATCATTTCTTTTTCAGTGGGCAAACATAAAAAATCAGCAGGGGATCAAATACTTTTTTCCCTCACTGTACGCTTGCTGCTACTGTTTATTATCTATCCTGTTGCCTTGTCACTTTATACCTACCTATATGTTCATATCTACCTCAATGACCTCGTACCCCAGCACATCGACTCGGTACTGGTTGGGAAGGGTCCGTAAGTAAGCATTTCAGTGTTAGTTTACGAAGCATATGAAAAACACAATTTAATTTTAAAATGTTTTATATACAATGACCAAGAGGCCTGCTATGTCTTAGGTAAATCTGCTTTTAGTTTGTTTGAGCCTCTCATGTGGAATTATCTCCAAAAGTCCTTAAAGTTGGTGGATTTGGTGCCTCTAGGGCAATTCAGGCAGATGGTAGAGGGCTTTTTACTGAAGAATGTGTTGGTTTCATACGATTGCTTTTCGTGTTTTGTGTTTGCTTTTAATCTACAGTTGCAGTCGGAAGTATACATACACCTTAGCCAAATACATTTAAACTACGTTTTTCACAGTTCCTGACATTTAATCCTAGTAAAAATTCCCTGTATTAGGTCAGTTAGGATCACCACTTTATTTTAAGAAGGTGAAATGTCAGAATAATTGTAGAGATAATTATTTAATTCAGCTTTTATTTATTTCATCACATTCCCAGTGGGTCAGAAGTTTACATACACTCAATTAGTATTTGGTAGCATTGCCTTTAAATTGTTTAACTTGGGTGAAACGTTTCGGGCAGCCTTACCACAAGCTTCCCACAATAAGTTGGGTGAATTTTGGCACATTCCTCCTGACAGAGCTGGTGTAACTGAGTCAGGTTTGTAGGCCTCCTTGCTCACACATGCTTTTTCAGTTCTGCCCACACATTTTCTATAGGATTGAGGTCAGGGCTTTGTGATGGCCACTCCAATACCTCGACTTTGTTGTCCTTAAGCCATTTTGCCACAACTTTGGAAGTATGCTTGGGGTCATTGTCCATTTGGAAGACCCATTTGCGACCAAGCTTTAACTTCCTGACTGATGTCTTGAGATGTTACTTCAATATATCCACATAATTTTCATTCCTCATGATGCCATCTATTTTGTGAAGTGCACCAGTCCCTCCTGCAGCAAAGCACCCCCACAGCATGATGCTGCCACCCCGTGCTTCATGGTTGGGATGGTGTTCTTCGGCTTGCAAGCAACCCCCTTTTTCCTCCAAACACAACAATGGTCATTATGGCCAAACAGTTATATTTTTGTTCCATCAGAGCAGAGGACATTTCTCCAAAAAGTATGATCTTTGTCCCCATGTGCAGTTGCAAACCGTAGTCTGTCTTTTTTATGGCGGTTTTGGAGCAGTGGCTTCTTCCTTGCGGAGCGGCCTTTCAGGTTATGTCGATATAGGACTCGTTTTACTGTGGATATAGATAATTTTGTACCTGTTTCCGTCTGCATCTTCACAAGGTCCTTTGCTGTTGTTCTGGGATTGATTTGCACTTTTCGCACCAAAGTACGTTCATCTCTTGGAGACAGAACGTGTCTCCTTCCTGAGCGGTATGACAGCTGCGTGGTCCCATGGTGTTTATACTTACGTACTATTGTTTGTACAGATGAACGTGGTACCTTCAGGCATTTGGAAATTCTCCCAAGGATGAACCAGACTTGTGGAGGTCTACCATTTATTTTCTGAGGTCTTGGCTGATTTGTTTTTATTTTCCCATGATGTCAAGCAAAGATGCACTGAGTTTGAAGGTAGGCCTTGAAATACATCCACAGGTACACCTCCAATTGACTCAAATGATGTCAATTAGCCTATCAGAAGCTTCTAAAGCCATGACATCATTTTCTGGATTTTTCCAAGCTGTTTAAAGGCACAGTCAACTTAGTGTATGTAAACTTCTGACCCACTGGAATTGTGATACAGTGAATTATAAGTTAAATAATCTGTCTGTAAACAATTGTTGGAAAAATTACTTGTGTCATGCACAAAGTAGATGTCCTAACCGACTTGCGAAAACTATAGTTTGTTAACAAGAAATTTGTGGAGTGGTTGAAAAACTTGTTTTAATGACTCCAACCTAAGTGTATGTAAACTTCCGACTTCAACTGTATTGTGTAATTGATGTGTATACACTACCGGTCAAAAGTTTTAGAACACCTACTCATTCAAGGGTTTTCTTTATTTTTGCTATTTTCTACATTGTAGAATAATAGTGAAGACGTCAAAACTATGAAATAACACATATGGAATCATGTAGTAACCAAAAAAAGTGTTAAACAAATCAAGGCAAAGGGTGGCTATTTGAAGAATCTCAAATATAAAATATAGTTTAATTTGTTTAACACGTTTTTGGTTACTACATGATTCCATATGTGTTATTTCATAGTTTTGAAGTCTTCACTATTATTCTACAATGTAGAAAATAGTAAAAATAAAGAATAACCCTTGAATGAGTAGGCGTTCTAAAACTAGATACGGTATGTATAGTGTAATTGTTGTTTATTGATGTGTTTGTCAGGTCGTCACTGGAAATAAGAATTTGTCCTTAATTGACTTACCTGTATAAATACAGGTGAAATAAATGTCTATACGACCAACTGCTCTCCGCCTGGGTTTATTTTGACTCTGTGTGGAAAATCAAAATGGAGCTGATATGAGCCTCATCTCCTGCTGCTTGGGGTAAAGGAGAAGAGAGGAGGGGAATGGAGGTAGAGAACGATGAGTGTTTGGGAGGGTTGAGAGAGGAAAGGAAAGGTCAGGAGAGGAGATGGGGGAGAGAGGAGGGGAGGGATGACAGGAAGAAATGGAATGAGGCGAGAGGGGAGAAAAAGAGGGGTGAGGAGGTGAAGAGAAGAGGGGTAAGGTAGAAGAGAGGAGGGGAAATTGGGGAGAATGAAGATGGAGTGAAAGATCAGAGGTGACGATAGAGGATCGGAGATGGAGAGTGAGAGATGTGAAGAGAGGTGAGGAGGGGTGAAGAAAGGGTGAGGAGGGGTGAAGGAGGAAGATATGGAAGGGGAGGAGGGCAGAGACAGACAGAGGGGTGAGTGGGGTCTCAGGCTGCAGAAGCACCAGAGAGCGACACACAGACAGAGGAAAGGGGAAGTGATGTAACTGTGGGTAACCTGACTCTGGTGGGGTTTTGTAGACTATCTGGCGTTGCAGGGTAACTCGAGGCTCCACGCCACAGTTTATTTAATGGTGGATTATCATTCTCTGTGGCATTCTGTGGTCCTGTGACAGTATTTTTAAACAAGAGGGATGGACGCTGAAACCAAGAAACACTGAAACCGAGAGACACCAAAAAGATTTAGCACAAGGAGAGAGAATTTTATGAATTTAGAAAATAAAAGATACATAATAATAATGTAATCCCTCAACTGTTCTACTGGAAAGACCAAGAAACTTTAGCAGACATGGACACATGAAACATAATAGCCAATTATGTGGCAGCATGCCATAGCCTGACAAACAATGAGAGACCACAGATCATTCATGCACCCAACCCATTTAGCACATTTGGTTCCTTGGATGTTGTGGGAACGTCTATTTTTGGTTTCACATTGGTTGTGGGAACGAAGCCAAACGTTTCCTGACAGGTAAAACTGAATGTTTTTCAAATGTTCTGAGAACATCAGTGAAGATTTAACCAGTTATCTAAAATGTTATTTTTAAGTTGTAGGGAGTTTCTGATAATGTTTTACTCTGGTTCCATTAAAGTTTTCCTGGGGAGGTTTTATTAATGCTCTGAGAACATAAATTGTAGGTTATTTTGAGGTTTTTGACTCCCTTTGAACAACTCACTTTTACTGAATATTTCAATAAGACACTGCTAGTTTATTTTGGGTTCACTTTTTTTTCCCACCCCAAGCACAGATAGGACACATGGGAATTAATTTCCTTAGGCAATAATCATGCAAACACACCATTTATTTTATTGTGACACGGCATCAGTGAGATTCAAACCTATAATCTTCTATTCTCTATCTATGGATTTAGTCCACTGTGCCACCAGGATGGAGCTGCCATGTTTATTTTACGCATAAAAAGCGGTTGATTTTAGTCTATTCAAACAGACCACATTTCAAAGGAAATAAGCACTCATTAAAGGGATACTTCTTAAAGGAATACTTGGCAATAAAGCCCTTTATCTACTTCCCCAGAGTCAGATGAACACGTTGATGGCATTTTTATGTCTCTGCGTGCAGTTTGAACGAAGTTGCTAACTAGCGTCAGCGCAATTTCTAACTAGCGTTACCGCAATGGCTGCAAGTCTATTGTAACTGCTAGCATGCTAATAGATACCATAGACTTCCAGTCATTGTGCTAACGCTAGTTAGTATTGGCTCTCGAAACTACCTCTAACTTCTTTCATACTTGATGCAGAGACATAAAAATGGTATCCCTGAGTTCATCTGACTCTGGGGAAGTAGACAAAGGGCTTTACTGCCAAGTATCCCTTTAAGATCAGGTGTGGCCAGTTAGTGGGCACGCCCAACACACCTGAATACATTTAACAAGATAGAGGATAGAGAGAGTTTTGTTGATGCTGAGAATGGAATGTATATGTTTTTAAAGAACATTCTTAAAACGTTCTCTGAACATTAATAAAGTTTTCTTGTGGTTTTTCTTAAAAGTTTTCTTCATGTTCTGAGAACAGAATGCATGTTTTTAAATAACATTCCTAGAATGTTCTCTGAACATTACTAAAGTTTTCTTGTGGTTTTTATGGAAAGTTTTCTTAAAGTTCTCGGAACAATTTGAGAGCATGACTATAAATAGAACCATGAGGAAACCTGTAGGGAACGTTATGCTGAAGTACTGAAATTCCCACAGAAGAACGTTGTTTCTTAACATTCTCTGAACTATTTGTGAACATTCCCAATGTCAAACCAGTTGGAGCACGTTCCTAGAACATTACCAAAATAAAAAATAAAATGTAACCTTGTTTGAACTTTTAGGAAACATTCTGTTAAAGTAATGAAATACCAATACCGTTTTTTTTGTGAAGTTCCTTAAATGTGCTGAGAATATTACAAAGCCAAGCAACTATCCTGCACCATTACCAGAAAGTTGTGAGAAGGTGTGCAAAACAACCATAGGACAACCACACTCTCACCAAGCTCTAAGAAACAAATGGTTTCGGAACGTTACATGCTAGCTGGGAAACACCGTTTTTTTTTTTATTGTGTGAGTTTCCATTCTTTTTTTGTATGGTGAATTTTAGATTTAATCGTCATGCTTTCGATTACGTTTTAAATGGTTGTAGATTAAGTAGTAATTCATTTGTTGAATCGAATGAACTGTCTCACCATTAACTGCTCTGGCAAAATTGTTGTAACTTTATGAGCCATAACATTCAGATTAAAATGTGAGAGTGAAAGAAAACAGAAGAATCTTAAGGACATTGAGCATGACTTGAAGTCATCTTTGAAAAACAACCTAGAAAGCAGCTACATGACTGTACCAGTTCTATTGACCATGACTAGTTGTCATCTTTACATACAGTGAGGGAAAAAAGTATTTGATCCCCTGCTGATTTTGTACGTTTGCCCACTAACAAATACATGATCAGTCTATAATTTTAATGGTAGGTTTATTTGAACAGTGAGAGACAGAATAACAACAAAAAAATCCAGAAAAACGCATGTCAAAAATGTTATAAATTGATTTGCATTTTAATGAGGGAAATAAGTATTTGACCCCTCTGCAAAACATGACTTAGTACTTGGTGGCAAAACCCTTGTTGGCAATCACAGAGGTCAGACGTTTCTTGTAGTTGGCCACCAGGTTTGCACACATCTCAGGAGGGATTTTGTCCCACTCCTCTTTGCAGATCTTCTCCAAGTCATAAAGGTTTCGAGCCTGACGTTTGGCAACTCGAACCTTCAGCTCCCTCCACAGATTTTCTATGGGATTAAGGTCTGGAGACTGGCTAGGCCACTCCAGGACCTTAATGTGCTCTTCTTGAGCCACTCCTTTGTTGCCTTGGCCGTGTGTTTTGGGTCATTGTCATGCTGGAATACCCATCCACGACCCATTTTCAATGCCCTGGCTGAGGGAAGGAGGTTCTCACCCAAGATTTGACGGTACATGGCCCCGTCCATCGTCCCTTTGATGCGATGAAGTTGTCCTGTCCCCTTAGCAGAAAAACACCCCCAAAGCATAATGTTTCCACCTCCATGTTTGACGGTGGGGATGGTGTTCTTGGGGTCATAGGCAGCATTCCTCCTCCTCCAAACACGGCGAGTTGAGTTGATGCCAAAGAGCTCGATTTTGGTCTCATCTGACCACAACACTTTCACCCAGTTCTCCTCTGAATCATTCAGATGTTCATTGGCAAACTTCAGACGGGCCTGTATATGTGCTTTCTTGAGCAGTGGGACCTTGCGGGCGCTGCAGGATTTCAGTCCTTCATGGCGTAGTGTGTTACCAATTGTTTTCTTGGTGACTATGGTCCCAGCTGCCTTGAGATCATTGACAAGATCCTACCGTGTAGTTCTGTGCTGATTCCTCACCATTCTCATGATCATTGCAACTCCACGAGGTGAGATCTTGCATGGAGCCCCAGGCCGAGGGAGATTGACAGTTCTTTTGTGTTTCTTCCATTTGCAAATAATCGCACCAACTGTTGTCACCTTCTCACCAAGCTGCTTGGCGATGGTCTTGTAGCCCATTCCAGCCTTGTGTAGGTCTACAATCTTGTCCCTGACATCCTTGGAGAGCTCTTTGGTCTTGGCCATGGTGGAGAGTTTGGAATCTGATTGATTGATTGCTTCTGTGGACAGGTGTCTTTTATACAGGTAACAAACTGAGATTAGGAGCACTCCCTTTAAGAGTGTGCTCCTAATCTCAGCTCGTTACCTGTATAAAAGACACCTGTGAGCCAGAAATCTTTCTGATTGAGAGGGGGTCAAATACTTATTTCCCTCATTACAGTTTTTCTCAGTCGCTTTGGTGCATTTTTCACATCATCCCTAACATGTGCAAAATAATAAGTGCATTTCTCAGAACAATTTGTACAAACTGCAATATACAATAGATATGTTTCTAAAGCTAGTCAGTCACTAAAAATCCTTAGTACATCTCTCAAAAGTAAATATTCATGCCAATGATCATGTCAGTGTCATCAGAATGATAAGTCATTGAGTCATTGTTCACGAACAAGGTTGTCAAAATGTTTAGGCATGTTGTCAATGGAACTGTGTACTTTGACAGTATTACCTGATGTAAACTTAGGCTACAGTTTGGATGACAGTTACTGTATTGAAAATGCACAAGGCTGCACTTCTATGGCATATATCAATTTCAACAGTACTATTTACATATTACTGTATGTGGGTTATTGATTGAAAGAGACTGGACAACCCAAGGGGCACAAAGGAAAAAAAACTAAATTAGAAAGAAACACAGGAAACCACCCCTAAGGCACAACTTTGCCCACAGCACTGTTCTAGTGCTGTCTCTACACATCCAGACGTTCCTGTCTGTCAGCCCACATATTCTCATCCACATCACACCGGATATTTTCCCTTCCAATGCAACGTGGAAAGAATCTTTTGGAATGCCTTATCCATCCTCTGCAGGCGTCTACTGTGGTGTCCTCACATGCTGCATCCATTGCAGCCAGCAGGGTCATCTGTGTGTGTGGCTGACGATCGTACACCTTCCACCTCCATGCTGAAAAGAACTCCTCAATTGGGTTAAGGAATGGTGAATAAGGTGGGAGGAATTCTATGAGCATCCTCGGGTGGGTCACAAACCATTGCCTTATGATGTTTGATCGATGGAAACTCACATTATCACAAATGACCACATACTTTGGCAAATCCTCTCTAAACAGACCCCTCTCATCATCAGGGATGAGAGCCCTGTAGAGAGTCTCTAAAAAGTTGAGTAGATGCTGGGTGTTGTATGGCCCTAAAAGGGGGATATGGGTTAGGACACCATGCTCCGAAATAGCAGCACACATGGTGATATTTCCTCCCCGTTGGCCTGGCAAATCCACAGTAGCTCTGTGACCGATGATATTCCGACCCCGCCTTCTGCATTTGGTCAGGTTGAAGCCAGCCTCATCCACGTATACAAAGTTGTGAGAGGGTTCACTTGATTCCAACTCCATTATACGCTATATCCCAGAACACACAGTTGAATTTGTTTTGGTAAGGAAGAGTGACATAAAATGTACATATATTGCATGTTCCTTCCACAGCAATGGAAATGTGTGCAGTTTATGCTTACTGTACTATGTAACACTATAAAATGTTGCTGTAAAGTAGTTACATAGATATATGTTTTACCTGTACATACTGGTACCGTAGCTCCTTAACTCTGTCCTCATTCCTTTGGAATGGTACACGGTACAGCTGTTTCATACTCATCTGGTTTCTATGCAGCACCCTGTCGATGGTTGAGATGCTAACCGTATGGATGTTTCAAAGACATCGTTGTCTTCTATAATGGTCCTTTGTATTTCCCTGAGTCTCATGGCATTGTTTGCTCGGACCATGGTGCAAATAGCCTCCTCCTGTTGAGGTGTGAAAAGGCGTCCTCTGCCACCGGTTTGAGGTAATCTTGCAGTCCTATGTGTGGAAAAATGCAGTGATGCATCGCACACTTTCACATAGACAAAAACTATGCGAACACACATTTTACTGTAAAACATACAGGTGGGTGCATGTAAGGTGCAGTATGTATCTGTATAGAGTATATTTCTGTATGCTGTGAAATACAAGTGGACTACTGTAATATGAAGCATTGTAGGAAGTATACAGTATACTGCTTATATACAGTAACAGTGCACTGTACATTGGTGGACATACCTGTTCTCTCTTCGAAACGTTTGTACTACTGAGGACACGGTTGATCTCCCAATATTCGGCTGCACCCTTCGACCCGCCTCAGCCATTGTAAGGCCATGATTGACAACATGGTCTACAATAGTGGCCCTTATGTCATCAGATATGCGCCTATGTCCTCTTCTGCCTCTTCCTCTGTTTTGCCTTCCACCACGCATCCTTGCTCCTCTTCTTCCTCCTCTTGGCTGTTGACCCTGTTCGTTTCCTGGTCCATCCATTATTGGAAAATTGCAACTCTGTGTTGTGGTCTGTCTATATATGCTTGCCAATTGATTCTTCATGAGATGCACCTTTGAGCAATTTAGACAACTGGTTGATTGTTGGTTGAACTAACACTTTACATTCCTTCATGAGTGAGGGTTAATTTCACCTGCACGATTCAGCAATTTACGTTTTTGTACAAAAGGTCTAATAGAAATGTGTAAAACTATGCTTGACAGTTTATGACAAATAGTTCAACAATTTTGCATGTAATGGCTTATGCAAGGAACTAATGCCTAGATGTTTTGAGGGGTAAGACTATTCAACAGAGAACCATCTACTATATTTTGATCAACATGACATGAGCAATTGAAAATGTGGAAAAAAGCTGACACTTGTACATTATCAATTGCAATATGTACAAAAGCAATTGCAATTTGTTCAAAGGAATAAGAAATTGCTTTAATGATGTGCACAAGTGACTAGATGATTTGGAATTTGTACAAGTAGTATCAAGAATTGCACTTTTGATCTAAGAAATGCACCAAAGCGACTGAGAAAAACTGTAAAATGCAAATCAATTTATAACATTTTTTAGATGCCTTTTTCTGGATTTTTTTGTTGTTATTCTGTCTCTCACTGTTCAAATAAACCTACCATTAAAATTATAGACTGATCATTTCTTTGTCAGTGGGCAAACGTACAAAATCAGCAGGGGATCAAATACTTTTTTCCCTCACTGTACATATATCTTAATACATGGCTCTGACTGGTACCAGTTCTATCCTTATCCATCAGATACACCACAGATAATCTAGGGATAGACACACTTTCCACTCCAAATAAATGAAGAGGGAGAGTGGGTGGGGCTAGCACTGGATAGCACAGGCATGCAGAGAGAGCAACAACAAGGGAGAGGACTCTGAATAACAAGGAGGATCCAAAGAGTAGCTAGAATGTTTACTGAAAGTGATCGCTCCAGTGTCAATTCCAGTACTCACAACCTGCAGGCAGGAACAAGCTGCTCTGGCACGGCCATGACCATAACTTTAGTTAAAACAAACAGAGACAGGAGTAAAACTGGGATCACTGTTCTAATAGCTAAATTAAAAGCAAGATAGAGAACAAATCTGACTTCAGAAATCTCGTTTTGGTACTGGCACTGTCCCTCCTAATTATCGCAGAACCCCTTTCTTCTTCTTCTTCTTCTTCTTCTTCTTCTTCTTCTTCTTCTTCTTCTTCTTCTTCTTCTTCTTCTTCTTCTTCTTCTTCTTCTTCTTCTTCTTCTTCTTCTTCTTCTTCTTCTTCTTCTTCTGTGGGGTTTAACAGCGGATGGAATCCAATATTTATGGTGCATTACGACCACCAACTGTACGGGGGTGAATAAAGAAAACTCTATATAGTTAGGGGCTTAATCCACACTAAAACAAAAATAACTCCCACTCCTTCAGTTCTTCAAACTTCCATAACTATTTCCCCTGGCTCTGGGGCCTAAGAGGGTATCATTGCTCTAGACAGCACCTCATGTAATTCCTTTGCTGAGAATTATTTTAGTCCCAGGAACCTCTCTGCCGTATCCACAACAATGTGCAACTTCCTGGACTTTCCCCTCACTTTAGCCGTGACATTGATCAGCATTGCCATAAAAAACACAAAGTCCACCTTCTTTACATGCAGCATATCTGGATCCTGCTGGTGGGAGGCCTACCCAACAACATTGGACCTTCTACTCTTTTTACAGTTTTTACCGCCTCCGCATAGGAGACAGACTGAACTGCTCTGATTTTGGCAACCGCCATATCTTTCACCATATTAGGGCATTCCAAGGATGTCACCTCATGTCCTCCACCACAGTTACAACACTTCAGTCCTTTGTAATTCTCATCTGCTATACAGTCTCCATCCCAGTGGCTTTCCCCACACGTCCCCCATCTCGGCTCCTTCCATCTGCAGACACTTTCTACATGTCCAAACATTTTACATCGCTTTCACAGCAAAGGCCTGGATATACAGGCTCTGACAGGATAATACACATATCCCAGCAGCACTCTGGTCGGGAGGGACTCCACATAAAAAAACACAAGAACCTTCTGCTTCTTGCCTTTAACTCCACGATTCATCCAGCATACATCAACCACTCCAGGAATTTATTTTAGCATTTCAATATCAACTTCTTCCGAAACTCCAGAAATGACTCCTTTAGTAGGTGCCCTGCTCCGTAACTTAAAGCACGACACATCACACTCTCCAAATTGAGTGAGTTCCAACACCTGTTTTTTCTCGTGAAGTTCACCGATTTCATTTTATCCAAAGCTTTCTCCACCACTTTGGATATCTTCAATGGGTTCACCAAATCGGCATACATAGTCCCAGAAAACGTACTCCTACCAGATGCGATGGGGAATTATCAACACTAGCCATTTTCTTTCCCACATCAATTTAGCTTATTTTTCAATTTCTTTGGACATCCTGTATGTCCATTCTTCATTTCCACCGCCAACCGATTCAAGCTCCATCGCCAGTTCTGCCAATGTCAACGTGCATTAAACCCCATTCCTTCCCCTCATTAACTGCTTTCATTCTTGTGCTTGCCCACACACACACCTTCTATTCATAAAAACACATTCACACACCTACTACAAACACAATCACAAGGAGACGTTCATTAACAAAGGAACAATAATCCTGGCTAGACTAATGTACCAA
This sequence comes from Coregonus lavaretus, assembly GCF_964263955.1. Lineage (NCBI taxonomy): Eukaryota > Metazoa > Chordata > Actinopteri > Salmoniformes > Salmonidae > Coregonus > Coregonus lavaretus. The sequence goes on along the minus strand of NC_140013.1, from coordinate 33,473,701 downwards.
TCTAAAAAACGTTAGCTGACATGGGCTAATTGACTGACTGTCAGTGACTGAGATAGAAAGAGAAAACCTGTTAATGCACAACAACATTTTGAATTTGCACGTTGTGTATTCTACGATTGTAACTCTCAACAATAAGTTGAGACCCGGACGGTGTTCTATAAAATATACAATTTTGACCAGCAATCAGACCAGTATGGACTAGCATGGACCAGCAGGGAGAAAGGGACAGAGGGCAGGTGGCAGCTTTGAAATCTCCCAGGATGCTATCTGCCACCGTATAGTTCTGGACAGAGATGTCACTGCAAATGACAACGATATCACAGAGTGCTCATTGCCAATTTCAACTCGGGCAGCAAATTAACTCAACAAGGTGTTTTTGAAGTCTGTGTTTGACAAGAAGAGAGATTATTCTCTCTCTCTCTCTCTCTCTCTCTCTCTCTCTCTCTCTCTCTCTCTCTCTCTCTCTCTCTCTCCTCTCCTCTCCTCTCTTCTCCTCTCCTTGTCTCCTTTCCTTAATCTGCTCTAATGTGAAAGCACTTATGCAAATATGGAAATATATTTATGGAATGATTTAAACCATTAACATACTGCAGCAAATGTGTGCTCGGTCAAGCATTTCCTGTAACCAGTAACATTTCCAGTAACCAACAAGTCAATATTAAGATATTAAGATGTCACTGCACTATAATCTTCCAACCAATACCGGTTAATCCAACATCGACCTTCACATGAATGTTCCGGGTCTCTATGTCTGCTCTCTCCTGACTGTCTAGTCTACTGTATGTTCTCTGCTCTGTCTCACTACAGCACAACTAACATCAGCACATTTAGACCCAGAGATCTATAATAGTGGTAAAGACGCCATAGGAAGAGTGGGACTGTGAATAGTTAAAAACAGCATGCTTAAAGCTGCAATATGTAATTTTACATTTACATTTACATCATTTAGCAGACGCTCTTATCCAGAGCGACTTACAAATTGGTGCATTTTTGGGGGAACCCAACCAAAATTCGCATTGAAAGCAAGTCAGAAGCAGTAGATCTGTTCTATATGTGCTATTTCCCATTCTGAATAATTTATTTTGTATCTTTTACTTTCAGTTTTGTACACCAGCTGAAAATACAATATTTTGGGGTCTGGAAAATATATTTCACAGTGGTTTAGATGGAACAATGATTCTCTATACTATAATTGCTTGTTTGGTCACATAAACTGAAATTAGGAGAACTATTAGAATTGTAGCAACCAAGAAATGGCAGAGCAATTTCTGCATAGTGCGTCTTTAAACAATGGATGTGAGGGATGCCTAATCAATAATATTGATTTCATTGTCTTGTTTTTCGCTTTGAGGCTGTCAAAACCCCATCACCCATGCGCCACATCTCACCATAATGCTGTAATGAGTATAGGGGACAGAGTTCATATTGGTGGGTGGTTATATTTGTCCTATTTCACACACGCACAAGTGTGTACTAATACACATGTGTGAATTGGAAATTAGTGTTTTGCATATCCAATTCTCCCTGAGACACCCTCGGAGAGTGGGGTCACGGCCAGGGTCTGCCATTCAATGGTGACCCTGGCACAATTAAGGTTAAGTGCCTTTATGTTATTGCACTCACTGTGTGTGTGTGTGTGTGTGGGTGTGTATGTTACAGTCAGTTAGCTGGCCGACACAGCAACAGCCAGCCCAGGCCCATTCTCTCCAGACCATTAGGCCCTGAATGGAGCAGTGCCTCTTTACCCTCCCAGAGAGAGGGTCTCACCTCCTCACCTGGACCATGGCACCATGGCACCATAGCACCATTACACCCAGGCTTTATGGGGAGAGGATGGGGAGGAGGAGGGCATCGTCTCTCTTGGTGTTGAGCTTTAGATACAGATCAACCTTCTAGCACGAGTAACGGCCTCATCTCAGAGATATGGAGTGGAGAGTATTTGGTTTTCTAATGGATCGGCTGAGTAGGGGGTTGTTTTATCCTCGGTGGCAAGGATGGTGCTACTGGTTCTCATGTTGTTAGGTGCATTATGGGTTGGCAGTAAATGGGGTAAGTGGATTTCTTCACACGTTGGGCTGTAAATGCTTTTCTAAACCACCTGAGAGTTACCATTCTCTGGGTGTTGTGTGTGAGAGCCTTAATGGTTTCTGTGAAAGAAGATGCTTTTCTCCGTACTGTGGCCTGTTTAACTCTCTTCACTCTTTGTGTCTGACGTCTGAAATCCATCACCGCTAGTCAATCCCTGTGACATGCTGGTGTAGTCAGTGCTACCACTGGGCCCAACATGCTGGTGTAGTCAGTGCTACCACTGGGCCCAACATGCTGGTGTAGTCAGTGCTACCACTGGGCCCAACATGCTGGTGTAGTCAGTGCTACCACTGGGCCCAACATGCTGGTGTAGTCAGTGCTACCACTGGGCCCAACATGCTGGTGTAGTCAGTGCTACCACTGGGCCCAACATGCTAGTGTAGTCAGTGCTACCACTGGGCCCAACATGCTGGTGTAGTCAGTGCTACCGCTGGGCCCAACATGCTGGTGTAGTCAGTGCTACCACTGGGCCCAACATGCTGGTGTAGTCAGTGCTACCACTGGGCCCAACATGCTGGTGTAGTCAGTGCTACCACTGGGCCCAACATGCTGGTGTAGTCAGTGCTACCACTGGGCCCAACATGCTGGTGTAGTCAGTGCTACCGCTGGGCCCAACATGCTGGTGTAGTCAGTGCTACCACTGGGTCCAACATGCTGGTGTAGTCAGTGCTACCACTGGGCCCAACATGCTGGTGTAGTCAGTGCTACCACTGGGCCCAACATGCTGGTGTAGTCAGTGCTACCACTGGGCCCAACATGCTGGTGTAGTCAGTGCTACCACTGGGCCCAACATGCTGGTGTAGTCAGTGCTACCACTGGGCCCAACATGCTGGTGTAGTCAGTGCTACCACTGGGCCCAACATGCTGGCGTAGTCAGTGCTACCACTGGGCCCAACATGCTGGTGTAGTCAGTGCTACCACTGGGCCCAACATGCTGGTTTAGTCAGTGCTACCACTGGGCCCAACATGCTGGTGTAGTCAGTGCTACCACTGGCCCAACATGCTGGTTTAGTCAGTGCTACCACTGGGCCCAACATGCTGGTGTAGTCAGTGCTACCACTGGGCCCAACATGCTGGTGTAGTCAGTGCTACCACTGGGCCCAGTGGACACAGCCTGTAGTCTCTCTGTGTGTGTGTGTGTGTGTGTGTGGTATGTGTGTGTGTGTGTGTGTGTGTGTGTGTGTGTGTGTGTGTGTGTGTGTGTGGTATGTGTGTGTGTGTGTGTGTGTGTGTATGTATGTGTGTGTGTATGTGTGTGTGTGTGTGCAAGTGGATCCTGGTATATAATAATCTGGGTCTGTGCCCCAACATCTCATAGCTCCATTCATCAGAGCACATAAAGTGTTGTGATAATCATCTGTAGGTAGATAAAGTGTTGTGATAATCACCTGTAGGTAGATAGAGTGTTGTGATAATCACCTGTGGGTAGAAAAGTGTTGTGATAATCATCTGTGGGTAGATAAAGTGTCGTGATAATCATCTGTAGGTAGATAAAGTGTCGTGATAATCATCTGTAGATACACAAAGCCACACATTACCACTTAATCTAAAGGTGATTGAGATTGTTATAATTTATCAAGTGCTATGCATTTACAGAACATGCTAACCCAGATGTAAGCATAGTCATGAGAAAATCATTTGGATAATCATCACTCGCTACTCATTTACCCCTCACACTAACAATCTGCGGCACTAACACGCAGGCACACATGCACAAACACACAAGCCAACAAACCCAGGCATATACACTGACATACACTCACAAACAGACACCCCACACAACCTTGGAGGCAGTTTCCACTTATTGTGACATGGGCCTCTCAGGCACAGAGACACAGAACCCCAGGGAGCACGCTGATTATTGGATTCCACCATTGATCTCTGTGATGACACATTATCTCTTTCTGCCTAGCCCTTCTTTGTCATGCTTTGTCTTCTTTATCTCGTTCTCTCTCTCTTTCTTCTTTCTCTCCTCTCTCTCTCTCTCTCTCTCTCTCTCTCTCTCTCTCTCTCTCTCTCTCTTCTCTCTCTCTCTCTCTCCCTCTCTCTCTCTCTCTCTCTCTCTCTCTCTCTCTCTCTCTCTCTCTCTCTCTCTCTCTCTCTCTCTCTCTCTCTCTCTCTCTCTCTCTCTCTCTCTCTCTCTCTCTCTCTCTCTCTCTCTGCTCCCGGTCTCGGGCTCCCTGCAGGATGGTGAATGATGGAGGCACTTTGAGTGAATTTCTCCATAATTTCCTACTTGAACCTCATATTCACCAGTCAGTGACAGCACTGGAATCTGAAATGGAAAATGAGAAGGTGTGTGTGAGGTTGGGGGTAGGGAGGGTGGTGTGTGTGAAGGTTAGAGGGGTAGAGCGGAGGGCAGGTGTGTAAGGTCTGTGTGCATTATACGTGTGTGTGTGTGTGGAATACTCAGCCATAACGAAGAATATATCACAGAATGGAATTGCAAAGCTACTCACAAAAGGTTTCATAAGCACAATTCTAAAACTAAAACGTTCAGTCCATCCTTCAGCTGCTGATAGTCACACAATTTTGTTTCTACCTGCAGGTTGGTTCTGGATATGAATATATATATATATATTACTCCATATAAACGGAATATACAAAACATTAAGAACACGTGGTCTTTCCATTACATAGAGTGACCACTTGTAAATCCACTTCAATCAGTGTAGCTGAAGGAGAGGAGACGGGTTAAATAAGTATTTTTAGCTGTGAGACAATTGAGACATTGATTGTGTATGTGTGCCATTCAGAGGGTGAATGGGGAAGACAAAAGATTTAAGTGCCTTTGAATGGGGTATGGTAGTAGGTGCCAGGCGCACTGGTTTGAGTGTGTCAAGAACATGCAACGCTGTTGGGTTTTTCACGCTCAACAGTTTCCCATGTGTATCAAGAATGGTCCACCACCCAAAGGACATCCAGCCAACTTGACACAACTGTGGGAAGCATTGGAGTCAACATGGGCAGCATCTCTGTGGAAAGCAACTCAATATTAGAAAGGTATTCGAAATGTTTTGTACACTCAGTGTACATGATGCTATATGTTAAATGCACTATAAGGGGAGTGGAATGGCTATCTGCCAGTTATGTATATCATGAGTCCATTTTTGGCAGTTTGCACCAGGGCGTGTTATGAGGCTGTTAAAGCATAAGAATGATCTACATTTGGAGAATTTAGACGATTGTTGGACTTTCCCTCAGATCTTCCATTTTATTCTCATACAAATGTTAAAGCAGCTGCTACATACACGGCTTTGTGAACTTTCCCTGAATATCATTTCTATAGACCCTTCCTGGTGGGTAACAAGCCTAGACCCTCAACAGATTTTCTTAATGTGTTCACCGGGGTGCCATGGCGGAAGTCACCAGCAGGGGCTGATAGTAAGTTCAGTAATTTGTTACAGCTAATTGTTACAGAACGATCTCCCAGGGGAATTAGCAACAGGATCTAAGTGCTTTCTTAATTAGCCACACAGAGAACACATTTGATAGGACCCGTGTTTGCTTGTTCTTTAGCATAGAAGACCATCTGTCCAACTGCTTGATGGTGGCAGTCTGGGATTCCATTTGGTGCTGCTGGTACTCTAACACCACCACTGACAATTCATAATAAATGTTTCCAATAAGACAAGTAGCCAGGCAGAGCTGAGTTGATTTCAGTTTAAATGATTTCAGACATTTGGGGGGAACCTGTGTCCTGAGGCTGTTTGGCTTCTGTGTGTATCTAACAAATGAACAGTGACTGGAATGGCCCAGAGATTGGAAGAAGGAACAGTAGTGAGATAATTAAGGAGAAAATGGCACTGTAACATCTAATTGGGAGGCTGGAGGGTGAGAATGTAAGAGCAGTGTCCTTTAGCTAATTGGTCTGTTCAGCCAATTTCCTGTATTTGGTTGGCTGTTTGGGAGAGCTGCAGAGCTGTAGTAAATACCCTGATTTAAATGCCAAGTGTTGATGTCCATTTGAAGCCTAGAAGAAAAAATAATAACAGCATTTAAAGGTTTTGTCATTGTGTAGAGATAGAAGTCTAGCTAAAGTAACAAGCTAAGACGAGGAGTCGCATGTTGAACATAATTGAAGTGGGGATCCAATCTTCGGTTGAGTGGCTTCATGTTCAAAAGGACTTTAATAAGGAAACTGACACAAGGTTTGGTCGTATTGGCACTGGCATTTATTTGCTGAAGGAAATGTTCAGAAATAAGTCCTAATTCTATTCTAATTCTGTAGGGATATTAGGTGTAACAGAAAAGGTAGAGAGAAGGTCTGACAGTTGAGGTGTAAGGGCTGCTTCTCATTTGTGTCATGGATGAAACTTTACCAGGATGGCCAAGAGTCTATCTCTTTGAAGTATAATTGACACTATAAGCTTGACTGAATACACTGGTACAACATGACAAGACAATTCAAGGTAGGAAATCCTATCATCAAAAAGTTTCCATAATTAGAATACATTAGGCTATACCATTTATCTGATAATTTCCTTATGTACCTGATTAAAAGACAAACTCTTGACTATCTGAATTTGGCACAAAATTGAATAAGATGCATGTTTCTCACACATGATTTTATTTGTAAATTTTTCATGAACCACTGGCATACATTATAAGTGCTCTCTCACACTATCAGTGCGTCACTCGATTTGCGTTTCTTCCTTTCTGGATCTCAACTCTCTCTCTCTCTCTCTCTCTCTCTCTCTCTCTCTCTCTATTTCTTTCTTTCTTTGTCTACCCCAGTCTTATGACTCTCTCTTTCTTTGCATCTGTTCCATCCTCTTTCATTATGTCTTCGTGTGTCTCTGCCTCTCCATGGGCCCTGTGCTACTTATCCACCTGTGGAGTGTCATGCCTGTCATTTCTCCTCCCCTCTGGATATCAAGGACTTTTGACTTTGATTAAACTGTCTAGTTAAACATGACACTTTCACTTTTCATTTCCTGCATGCCTCAACAGAAACAAGGGCACGTACTGTTTCTTTCTTTCTTTCTTTCTTTCTTTCTTTCTTTCTTTCTTTCTTTCTTTCTTTCTTTCTTTCTTTCTTTCTTTCTTTCTTTCTTTCTTTCTTTCTTCTTTCTTTCTTTCTTTCTTTCTTTCTTCTCTCCTCTTTCTCTCTTCTTTCTCTTCTCCCCTCTCTGTCTCTGTCTACCACTATCTCTCTTTCCCCCCTTCTCTCTCTCTCTTCCTGTCTCCCTTCCCTTGTTTTTTCTAAAGTGGAGATATTTCTCCTATTCAGATTGGCTGGTATTCCTGTGCGGCCGGTCGGTGGTGCCTGGAGTGTGTTATCAGAGGGTCGCAGCAGCAAAAGTGGCACTGGCTGATATTAGCTTGGCAGTTCAAAGCGGCTGTGGGCGCCATGGGGACCGTTCCCACCTGCCAGGCCAAAGCATGTAGCACATCTAATCAGACACACTAGGATCATTAGCACAGTGGAACAGGCCGACCGACGGACCGACAGGGCCAGAGCTCAGTTCTCACTCACATGCGCGCACTCTCTCTCTCTCTCTCTCCTCTCTCTCTCTCTCTCTCTCTCTCTCTCTCTCTCTCTCTCTCTCTCTCTCTCTCTCTCTCTCTCTCTCTCTCTCTCTCTCTCTCTCTCTCTCTCTCTCTCTATTATATATACAAAAGTATGGGGACCCACCTTCAAATTAGTGGATTCAGCTATATCCGTTGCTGACAGGTGTATAAATCAAGCACACAGCCATGAAATCTCCATAGACAAACATTGGCAGTAGAATGACTTTACTGAAGAGCACAGTGACTTTCAACATGGCACCGTCATAGGATGCTATCTTTCCAACAACTCAGTTAGTCAAATTCTGACCTGCTAGAGCTGCCGCGGTCAACTGTAAGTGAGGGTTATTGTGAGTGAAAACGTCTAGGAGCAACAACAGCTCAGCCGCGAAGTGGTAGGCCACGCAAGCTCACAGAATGGGACCGCTGAGTGCTGAAGTGCTCACTACCGAGTTCCAAACTGCCTCTGGAAGCAAAGTCAGCACAAGAACTGTTCGTCAGGAGCTTCATTAAATGGTTTCCATGGCTGAGCAGCCACACACAAGCCTAAGATCACCATGTGCAATGCCAAGCATCGGCTTGAAGGGTGTAAAGCTCGCCACCATTGGACTCCGGAGCAGTGGAAACGCGTTCTCTGGAGTGATGAATCACGCTTCACCATCTGACAGTCTGACGGACGAATCTCGCGAGGTCCATACAGAAATGGTTTGTCGAGAACGGTGTGGAAGAACTTGACTGGCCTGCACAGACCTTTGGGATGAATTGGAACGCCGACTGCGAGCCAGGCCTAATCGCCCAAAATCATTGCCCGACCACACTAATGCTCTTATGGCTGAATGGAAGCAAGTCCACGCAGCAATGTTCCAACATCTAGTGGAAAGCCTTCCCAGAAGAGTGTAGGCTGTTATAGCAGTAAAGGGGGGACCAACTCCATCTTAATGCCCACGATTTAGGAATGAGATGTTCGACGAGCAGGTGTCCACATACATTTGGTCATGTAGTGTATGTCTCGCTCTCCCTCTATAGACTCTCTCCATCACTCTCTCTTTCTTTATATTACATACGAGGTGACAGGAGGAAACCTGTCCATCCAGCTCTAACCTGGTTCAACATCACCATATTATCTCTGATGTGCTCCTGTTTGCCTTGGCTCAAACCACAGGACCACAAGCTGTGCACAACACTCACTCACACAGTGATGCTGGGTAAATGGTAATCTCTTCCCAGCACCACTGTGTCTCTGACACAACCCATCATGGGCGGAGTGCCATGAGCCTGGTAAGCAAGACTGGCTACTCTGTGTCGCATGCCAAGAGCTGTCAATCATTGTCTGAGCCAATGAGAGTATTTTCGTCTTCTGAAGAAAACTTGTAGCTCTTGACATGCAGCCAGTTATTGTGCGACTAAAAATAACCTGTAAACTATCTGCTTCTTTAAGTGTTGTGGGATGGTTTTCTTTATTGTTTGATGTTGATGACAATAGTCAACAATCAGGTGGAATGGGATTTGTTTTGAACAAGCTTAAATTAAAAACAGACGTGTTATCTACGCCAACTCCGAATGACTGATGTTTGTATCTGGGATCTGTCTAAACTGAGACAGAAGAAAACATTCTCAAACACTGATAATTGAATTCTTTCTCTGTTCGTTTTCTATGGAATAGAAAAGAAGAGAAGAAAGGTGGGCCTGGTATCTCCGCACTCGGCTCTGAAAGTCATCTCTGTTATCACCAAAGACTCCCTTCACATTGCCTCTCCTCCCCCTGAAACTTCAGACTTGATTAGATAGGAGATCCTCAGCATTTTGCGAATCGCCAGCTTTCCTGGGGTCTAATTAGCCTTCAGTGCTGACTGTTGTCTTCACCTGACCTACTCCAGTCACTCTAAATTAAAATCCCCTGCGTCACGCCACTAAAGCAGAAACCCCCTGGATCCAACAAAAGGACGAGCGGCGACTGCGAGACGTTCGACTTCCACAAACACCCCTGACGAAACGGAAGGGGCTGACAGGCTGAGATCGCCTGATAACGTTTTGAGGAGCGGTGAGGAAATGATGATGTGGAACAATAAACTTCTCGGACGATAATGAATTGTGACGAAGTAGAAAGAGTTGAAGTATACACATTGTGCTCGTCATGTCGTGTCGGTGTCAGCCGGGTTGCTGTCAGTGGAATTCTCCAATAAGACTATGTGTTGACAACAGGAAAGATGAAACAACAGCAGATCGAGTGTGGCCCTGGTACTAATCTTTAACGCTCTCTGTTTCTTCATCAGTAACGGAACCTCAAAGTCAAAGTAGAAACCTCACAGCTAACAAACAAAAGCTAACAAGAGAGCTGTATTTACACACTGCATTGACAGTCACACCCTAACCATCAGTTGCTGCAGTAGCGTACTTTACTCTGAAAGCAAATAACTACCTGTTGCAGCCCTTACACCATGAACCAATGAACTACCATTTCAACCCTTTCTGCAAACAGAGCAGAAGTTGAAAAAACGTGTATCTGTACAGTAGAGATAGGTGTTCTGTACACTCTGCATACCCAACCTATTTTAACGCAGTCACGCATGACCTAAGGAAGTCACCCATCATTAACACAGTAGAGTCAGACGGAACCTGACACAGTCACACACCCTGACTCAACACTTCCTGCTTGCACCCATACTCTACGTGAGCGCAGAGAAACTCAAACAGTGCTGCGTCCAGTGTCTTACTTTAGTAGTCTACCATGCTATTCCAATGACACACAGACAAAGGTCATTCCACAAACAGACAGAGTAACAACTGAGGGGATTGTTCAGTGGGTACAATATTTAACATTGCCCTTACAAAAAAAGATTGCAGTTTTGAAACTGCAGTAAAAGTGCAGTAACTGCAGTCGACTGTGGTATTTTGGACGCAGTAATAATTGCAGAATAACTGCAGCGTACTGCAGTTATACTGCACTCTAACTGCAGTTACACAGCAAAATTACTGCAGTAAAAAAAACAGTGTTATTTTGGACGCAGTATTTGCTGCATATACAGCACTCTAACTGCACTTATTCTGAAGTGTACTGCAATTATACTGCACTCTGACTGCAATCTTTTTTCGTAAGGGTGCAGATAGAAATGTATAGAGTTGATGTTACTTCTTATTCTACATGCTAGTGTAAAGGACGTCATGCTGCTTGCTTAGCA
>NC_140013.1:33421647-33462723 GCF_964263955.1 Coregonus lavaretus | reverse complement strand
GCCTCCTTGCTCGCACACGTTTTTTCAGTTCTGCCCACAAATGTTTTATGGATTGAGGTCAGGGCTTCGTGATGGCCACTCCAATACCTTGACTTTGTTGTCCTTAAGCCATTTTTCCACAACTTTGGAAGTATGCTTGGGGTCATTGTCCATTTAGAAGACCCATTGCGACCAAGCTTTAACTTCCTGACTGATGTCTTGAGATGTTGCTTCAATATATCCACATAATTTTCCTTCCTCATGATGCCATCTATTTTGTGAAGTGCACCAGTCCCTCCTGCTGCAAAGCACCCCCACAGCATGATGCTGCCAGCCCTGTGCTTCACAGTTGGGATGGTGTTCTTCGGCTTGCAAGCAACCCCTTTTATCCTCCAAACATAACGATGGTCATTATAGCCAAACAGTTCTATTTTTGTTTCATCAGACCAGTGGACATTTCTCAAAAAGGTACGATCTTTGTCCCCACGTGCAGTTGCAAACCGTAGTCTGGCTTTTCTATGGCGGTTTTGGAGCAGTGGCTTCTTCCTTGCTGAGCGGCCTTTCAGGTTATGTCGATATAGGACTCGTTTTAATGTGGATATAGATACTTTTGTACCTATTTCCTCCAGCATCTTCACAAGGTCCTTTGCTGTTGTTCTGGGATTGATTTGCACTTTTCGCACCAAGTACGTTCATCTCTAGGAGACAGAATGCGTCTCCTTCCTGAGCGGTATGACGGCTGCGTGGTCCCATGGTGTTTATACTTGCGTACTATTGTTTGTACAGATGAACGTGGTACCTTCAGGCGTTTGGAAATTGCTCCCAAAGATGAACCAGACTTGTGGAGATCTACAATTTTTTTCTGAGGTCTTGGCTGATTTCTTTTGATTTTCCCATGATGTCAAGCAAAGAGGCACTGAGTTTGAAGGTAGGCCTTGAAATACATCCACAGGTACACCTCCAATTGACTCAAATTATGTCAATTAGCCAATCAGAAGCTTCTAAAGCCATGACATCATTTTCTGAAATGTTCCAAGCTGTTTAAAGGCACAGTCAACTTAGTGTATGTAAACTTTTGACCCACTGGAATTGAGATACAGTGAATTATACGTTAAATAGTCTGTCTGTAAACAATTGTTGGAAAAATTACTTGTGTCATGCACAAAGTATATGTCCTATAGCTTGTTAAAATTAATTTGTGGAGTGGTTGAAAAACGTGTTTAATGACTCCAACCAAAGTGTATGTAAACTTCCGACTTCAACTGTATTTCTTATCATATGTCTGGGGTCTTGGCAGTTACAGAATATCACTCGCTGACATCATGTCACCGATATGGGTGTCACAGAGATATATGCTGTTGTAGGAGGAAATGGGATCTAATTTATTAGTTAATACCAGGAAAACAAATCAGAGAAACCAGCCTTGACACCATTCTGTGACAGGCAAAGGCAAACATGTCACACTTGCAACTCTAATACAGGGTTTGAAACTGTACTATCACCTTCAGTTTGCATCAGATTCACCCTCCCCATGTTATCAAACTCTACCTTTCTCACACTTTCTCTCTTCCATCTCTCTTTCTGTAAGCAGTGGCATACATATATTTGGCTGCTGTTAGTCATATTTCACATGGGTATCCGTGCATGGCTCAGATTCATGCTGAGCACAGTTGTGTAGTTTATTTTAGGGGGACCGGGTATCAGTTGGCTGTCTTTGCTCTTTGGGAGCTGTCGTCTTCAGAGGGAACGTTTGACGGAGTGGCCTGCTGAGGCATCGTGGGATAGAAGTGGGAGAGCGACGGGGTGAGATGATTGGCTGTCGGCTGTAAGAGAGAAGGGGAGAGAGAGAGAGAGAATATGCTAATGTATTCACTCGGAGTCCTTCTGGTTGATGTCAAGCGTTGTCACCACTCGCTCCCCTTCCTCGATCAATAAGCAGTGAAACACACTCATCCCTTTCTTTTCAATCTCTCTCTTTCACTCTTTCTCTATCTCTATATTTCAAGCCACTCCACCCCTCCTTCACTATCCTTCTGTTTGTCTCTTTCTCTTATTTTTCTCTTTATTTTTCTCTTTATTTTTCTCTTTCTCTCTCTCTCTCTCTCTCTCTCTCTCTCTCTCTCTCTCTCTCTCTCTCTCTCTCTCTCTCTCTCTCTCTCTCTCTCTCTCTCCTCTTTCTCTTTCTCTTTCTCTTTCTCTCTCTCTCCTCTCTCTCTCTCTCTCTCTCTCTCTCCTCTCTCCCTCTCTCTCTCTCTCTCTCTCTCTCTCTCCTCTCTCTCTCTCCTCTCTCTCTCTCTCTCTCTCTCTCTCTCTCTCTCACTCTCTCTCTCTCTCTCTCTCTCTCTCAGGTACTCCCAGACACACTCATACACACTCGTTTTTGAAGAGACATGAATCACAGCACTCCAGCAGTCCCAAGGGTCCTCTGGAAGAACCCCAAATATCAGCAATGTATCTTTCAGAAGTGCAATATATTCTATGTTGAGCTGATACTGAATCCATGTGACAGGTTATAGGGCTTTGTGAATGTTCAACAAGGCCCCAATAGGGTACCAGCTGGCCCTCATCCTCTCTGTGTGTCTGGCCATTGTTTCTCGGATAGCACCGATCAAGTATTGGATACATTGACACATTTTCTTCTACAGCGTGTGTGGTGTGTCTGTCACTACATAATTTGAAATGTCTTGCCTCAGTGATTTCACATCATAAAGCCGTGAGAGCCAGTCTTATTCTCTACTTTATGAGGTGCTATGATTCAATCTGTATGAACGCTAATCAGGTTTAGACTGATGTAATCTCTGCTAGGGTTTCTCCTGACTGTATGCAGCTTGCCGCTTCCCCTCGATAACATTTGATGTGGTGTCCTTAAAGTGTGTGTGTATGTGTATTCCAGCCTCATTTTCTAAAGCTGGGAAGGGGAACCATTTTACTGCGACACAACCCAGGGGGTTTAATGCGTCCTGTGAGGCGCGTAGAAACACTCGCATTTTAACACCTTCGGAAAAACTGCTGTGACATGTCTTAACTTCAGCTGCAAATGTGGGAGTTTCGGTCGGCATGTTTTTTGTATTTTCACCGTGGATAAGAGATGTGATGTCCTTGGCTGGCATCTCTTTCGCCTTTTAAATCTTGGTCCTTTCTCCACATAGATGAGGATTATGTATTGAATAGCATGGGAAAGACACAAGACCGCGTGTGAGTCCAACTCATTAAGTGGTGCAGGACAATGGGGAAGAGAAACATGGTCATGTGATTTTAGAGGATTAGAGGAGAATCTTTCCCCATTGAAAAATGTACATCATGTCAATAAGGCAGCCTTATAGCCAGTCCTATAGCCAACCCTATAGCCAGCCCTAAAGCCAGCCCTATAGCCAGTCAGCCCTATAGCCAACCCTATAGCCAGTCAGCCCTATAGCCAGCACTATAGCCAGCCCTATAGCCAGCCCTATAGCCAACCCTAAAGCCAGCCCAATAGCCAGCCTTATAGCCAGCCCTATAGCCAGCCCTATAGCCAGTCAGCCCTATAGCCAGCCCTAAAGCCAGCCCTATAGCCAGTCAGCCCTAAAGCCAGCCCTATAGCCAGTCAGCCCTATAGCCAACCCTATAGCCAGCCCTATAGCCAGCCCTATAGCCAACCCTATAGCCAGCCCTAAAGCCAGCCCTATAGCCAGCCCTATAGCCAGCCCTATAGCTAGCCCTATAGCCAACCATATAGCCAGCCCTATAGCCAGCCCAATAGCCAGCCCTATAGCCAGCCCTATAGCCAGCCCTAGAGCCAGCCCTATAGCCAGCCCTATAGCCTGCCAGCCCTATAGCCAGCCAGCCCTATAGCCAGCACTATAGCCAGCCAGCCCTATAGCCAGCCCTATAGCCAGCCAGCCGTATAGCCAGCACTATGGCCAGCCCTATAGCCAGCCCTATAGCCAGCCCTATGGCCAGCCCTATTGCCAGCCCTAGCCAGCCTTATAGACAGCCCTAGCCAGCCCTATAGCCAGCCCTAAAGCCAGCCCTATAGGCAGCCCTATAGCCAGCCAGCCCTATAGCCAGCCCTATAGCCAGCACTATAGCCAGCCCTAGCCAGCTCACCGAGGCCACTCACCCCTCAACCCCTCTCTTGGTGTCCATCTCTGCAATGCATTAGTGTCTCGTACAGCTACAGAGGGCTACAGTTCTCAATGGAGGTTAGGAAACGGAATATGAGACTACTATGATGTGCTAGTATCTCAGCCTAGAGTACTGCAGAGAGATTGGTGTCGGTTATATAAGAGACTAGCTGCCTGCTGTGTCTGTGCTGCGTGGAGGATTGAGCTAGGCGGCAGTTGTTACAGGAGGGGATCGCAGTTCCAGAGCGACCCACTAGGTGTCACCCTCCGACAACCTCAGGCACCTCCTCACTCACAGTCTGGACTAATCAGTATCCTATCGGTGTCACCTGTGTCTACCTGTTCACCTGTGTATTAATGCCCTCACTTCCCTGTGATCCCTTGCTCAGTTTTCTCTGTTAGTTTCTCTATGTCCAGCAGTACTACTCAGTGCCTGATCGGAGACCTACAGTGAGGGAAAAAAGTATTTGATCCCCTGCTGATTTTGTACGTTTGCCCACTGTCAATTATCAGTCTATCATTTTAATGGTATGTTTATTTGAACAGTGAGAGACAGAATAACAACAACAAAATCCAGAAAGACGCATGTCAAAAATTTTATGAATTGATTTGCATTTTAATGAGGAAAATAAGTATTTGACCCTCTCTCAATCAGAAAGATTTCTGGCTCCCAGGTGTCTTTTATACAGGTAACGAGCTGAGATTAGGCGCACACTCTTAAAGGGAGTGCTCCTAATCTCAACTTGTTACCTGTATAAAAGACACCTGTCCACAGAAGCAATCAATCAATCAGATTCCAAACTCTCCACCATGGCCAAGACCAAAGTGCTCTCCAAGGATGTCAGGGACAAGATTGTAGACCTACACAAGGCTGGAATGGGCTACAAGACCATCGCCAAGCAGCTTGGTGAGAAGGTGACAACAGTTGGTGTGATTATTCGCAAATGGAAGAAACACAAAAGGACTGTCAATCTCCCTCGGCCTGGGGCTCCATGCAAAATCTCACCTTGTGTTGAGTTGCAATGATCATGAGAACGGTGAGGAATCAGCACAGAACTACACGGGAGGATCTTGTCAATGATCTCAAGGCAGCTGGGACCATAGTCACCAAGAAAACAATTGGTAACACACTACGCCGTGAAGGACTGAAATCCTGCAGCGCCCGCAAGGTCCCCCTGTTCAAGAAAGCACATATACAGGGCTGTCTGAAGTTTGCCAATTAACCTCTGAATGATTCAGAGGAGAACTGGGTGAAAGTGTTGTGGTCAGATGAGACCAAAATCGAGCTCTTTGGCATCAACTCAACTCGCCGTGTTTGGAGGAGGAGGAATGCTGCCTATGACCCCAAGAACACCATCCCCACGTCAAACATGGAGGTGGAAACATTATGCTTTGGTGGTGTTTTTCTGCTAAGGGGACAGGACAACTTCACCGCATCAAAGGGACGATAGACGGGCCATGTACCGTCAAATCTTGGGTGAGAACCTCCTTCCCTCAGCCAGGGCATTGAAAATGGGTCGTGGATGGGTATTCCAGCATGACAATGACCCAAAACACACGGCCAAGGCAACAAAGGAGTGGCTCAAGAAGAAGCACATTAAGGTCCTGGAGTGGCCTAGCCAGTCTCCAGACCTTAATCCCATAGAAAATCTGTGGAGGGAGCTGAAGGTTCGAGTTGCCAAACGTCAGCCTCAAAACCTTAATGACTTGGAGAAGATCTGCAAAGAGGAGTGGAACAAAATCCCTCCTGAGATGTGTGCAAACCTGGTGGCCAACTACAAGAAACATCTGACCTCTGTGATTGCCAACAAGGGTTTTGCCACCAAGTACTAAGTCATGTTTTGCAGAGGGGTCAAATACTTATTTTCCTCATTAAAATGCAAATCAATTCATAAAATTTTTGACATGCGTCTTTCTGGATTTTTTTGTTGTTATTCTGTCTCTCACTGTTCAAATAAACCTACCATTAAAATTATAGACTGACCATGTCTTTGTCAGTGGGCAAACGTACAAAATCAGCAGGGGATCAAATACTTTTTTCCCTCACTGTATGTACAGGTACTTGAGAAGTGTTCTCCCTGTTTCGTTATTTGTGTGTACATGTATGTATAGTGTATATGTTATTGTGTGTTTGTATGCATGTGTCTATGTTTGTGTTGCTTCACAGTCCCGGCTGTTCCATAAGGTGTATTTTTATTTGTTTTTTAAATCTAATTTTACTGCTAGCATGAGTTACTTGATGTGGAATAGAGTTCCATGTAGTCATGGCTCTATGTTGTACTGTACGCCTCCCATAGTCTGTTCTTGACTTGGGGACTGTGAAGAGATCTCTGGTGGCATGTCTTGTGGGGTATGCATGGTTGATCCGAGCTGTGGGCCAGTAGTTCAAACAGACAGCTCGGTTCATTCAACATGTCAATACCTCTCACAAATACAAGTAGTGATGAAGTCAATCTCTCCTCCAGTTTGAGCCAGGAGAGATTGACATGCTATTAATGTTAGCTCTCTGTGTACATCCAAGGGCCAGCTGCGCTGCCCTGTTCTGAGCCAATTCCAGTTTTCCTAAGTCCCTCTTTGTGGCACCTGACCACACGACTGAACAGTAGTCCAGGTGCGACAAAACTAGGGCCTGTAGGACCTGCCTTGTTGACAGTGCTGTTAAGAATACAGAGCAGCGCTTTATTATAGACAGACTTCTCCCCACCCTAGCTACTGTTGTATCATTATGTTTTGACCAGGACAGTTTACAATCCAGGGTTACTCCAAGCAATTTAGTCTCCTCAACTTGCTCAATTTCCACATTATTCATTACAAGATTTAGCTGAGGTTTGGGGCATACATAGACCCACTGGCTTTACTCAAAGCCAGTGGCATGTCGTTAGTAAAGATTGAAAAAAGTAAGGGGCCTAGACAGCTGCCCTGGGGATTTCCAATTTAGTTGGAGAGGCTTCCATTAAAGAACTCCCTCTGTGTTCTGTTAGACAGGTAACTCTTTATCCACTATATAGCAGGGTGTAAAGCCATAACACATACGTTTTTCCAACAGCTGACTATGATCGATAATGTCAAAAGCCACACTGAAGTCTAACAAAACAGCCCCCACAATCTTTTTATGATCAATTTCTCTCAGCTAATCATCAGTCATTTGTGTAAGTGCTGTGCTTGTTGAATGTCCTTCCATGCTGAAAGTCTTTTGTCAATTTGTTTACTGTGAAATAGCATTTTATCTGGTCAAACACCATTTTTTCCACAAGTTTACTAAGGGTCGGTAACAGGCTGATTGGTTGGCTATTTGAGCCAATTAAGGGGGCTTTACTATTCTTAGGTAGGGGAATAACTTTTGCTTCCCTCCAAGCCTGAGGGCACACACTTTCTAGTAGGCTTAAATTGAAGATATGGCAAATAGGAGTGGCAATATCGTCCGCTATTATCCACAGTAATTTTCCCAGTGGCTTGTCATTGTTGATAGACAATAATACTTTTTTCACCTCTTCCACATTTACTTTACGGAATTCAAAATTACAATGCTTGCCTTTCATAATTTGGTCAGATACACTTGGATGTGTTGCTGGCATGTAATGCCTAAGTTTGCTAATCTTGCCAATGAAAAAATCATTAAAGTAGTTGCTCAATATCAGTGGGTTTTGTGATGAATGAGCCATCTGATTCAATGAATGATGGAGCAGAGTTTGCCTTTTTGCCCAACATTTCATTTAAGGTGCTCCAAAGCTTTTTACTATCATTCTTTGTCATTTATCTTTGTTTCATAGTGTAGTTTCTTCTTCTTTTTATTCAGTTTAGTCACATGATTTCTCAATTTGCAGTACGTTTGCCAATCGGTTGTACAGCCATACGTATTTGCCATCTCTTTTGCCTCATCCCTCTCAACCATATAATTTTTGAAATCCTCATCAATCCAGAGGGATTTAACCATTTTTTACAGTCATTTTCGTAATGGGTGCATGCTTATTAGTAACTGGGATAAGCAATTTCATAAATGTGTCAAGTGCAGCGTCTTGTTGCTCGTCATTACACGCCACAGACCAACAAATATTCTTCACATCAACAACATAGGAATCACCACAGAACTTCTTGTATGACCTCTTATACACAATATTAGGCCCAGCCTTTGGAACTTTGGTTTTCCTAGATATGGCTACTATATTGTGATCACTACATCCGATGGATTTGGATACTGCTTTCAAACAAATTTCTGCAGCATTAGTAAATATATGATCAATACATGTTGATGATTTCATTCCTGTACTGTTTTTAACTACCCTGGTAGGTTGATTGATAACCTGAACCAGGTTGCAGGCACTAGTTACAGTTTGAAGCTTTCTCTTGAGTGGGCAGCCTGATGAAACCCAGTCAATATTTTAATCACCCAGAAAGTATACCTCTCTATTTATATCGCTTATATTTTCAAGCATTTCACACATGTTATCCAGATACTGACTGTTAGCACTTGGTGGTCTATAGCAGCTTCCCACCAGAATGGGCTTTAGGTGAGGCAGGTGAACCTGTAGCCATATTACTTCAACAGTATTTAACATGAGATCCTCTCTAAGCTTTACAGGAATGTGGTTCTGAATATAGACGGCAACACCGCCCCCATTGGCATTTCTGTATTTTCTGTAAATGTTATAACCTTGTATTGCTACCACTGTATCATCAAAGGTATTATCTAAGTGAGTTTCAGAGATGGTCAGAATATGAATGTCTGTTACTAGCAAATTATTGATTTCATGAACCTTGTTTCTTAAGCTACGTATGGTAACGTGGGCTATTTTTAACACTTTTCTGCGATGCTTGATTATTTTTCTTGCTTTACTGGGAAGCTTAGCAGAGGTAGAAATGCTAATTAATCTAGTTATGTTTTATTAGTGCAGGGTGAGCTGCACACGGACTTCCTACTGGGGCACACCACCTCAGGGCTAACAGTATTACTCTGGTTCATAGGCATATGATTACTGCATACAATAGCTGTAGGATCAGCAGAGGTATTCCGGGCAGTAAGAGGGACATAAATTAGGTACAGATATATGCCTCATCATCAAACTCCCTATCACAATCGCCGGAATGATCCGGCCTCTGCCGTGTCTCGAAGCAGATTGCATGGCCAAAGTCCACAGAACTCACCTGAGAAGAGGGCTGCTGAGACGGCGGCTGCGTGCAGGCCACAACCACCAAAGGGACAGAGCTCTGATCCAGAGAGCATGGCCCAGCGGACGGGGGCCGCGGTGGTCCAGGCTGTGCCCAGGCAGTTGATTGACTAGGACAGGGAGAGGTAGCTGGAGCGTTATCCACAGCCATGGAGGGAACACCCAAGCCCCCGACAGAGGACAGCTAGTACAGGGGCTCAAAGCGATTTGTGTGTGTGTGTGTGTATGCTTGTGCGTATACTTGTGTGAATGTGATTCAGCTCACACCCGAGCGAGAGCTGGTGTTGTGAACACACAACCTGGGCACTGTTCCTCAAATCAGCCAAACATTACAACACAACAGCTGAACTGAATTTCACCCCTCAAAGAAAACCTCCCAACGTGCAATACTCTGCGCTCAGATTGTCAAAAACTCCAACAAACGCTCAATTTTTACTCTACTCTGCCACAATGTATCAAATATTTTAAAGTTTTCATTTGACAGGTTTTTATCATGACGGTTTTTTATCAGTCAGATGGTTCTCTGTGTCTAAGCCTTTGTGTGTTTTTATCTGGACTCTTCCCTGACAGAAGGAAAGTGAAACTGATTTAAAGGTTCTGGAGGTTTTGCTTCTGTATCTTCTCCCTGTGGACCTGTCCTCTGTCCCTACCTCCCTACCCACAAGGCCACAGGGGATTCATCTCATGCTGACACATTCTCATCTGTACCATGGGGCTGACAGTAGCACTACAGTAGCACCACAGTAGCCCCGCAGTAGAACCACCTGTCAAGGAGATGGATGTCTGTGTGTTTGTGGTGGTACTCTGTGTGTGTGTGTGTGCTATTAGTTTTACTATCCTTGTGGGTACCAGAAATCTTCACAAGGATAGGAAAACAAGGAACATTCTGAAAAGTAGGGACATTTCGCCAGTCCCCACAAGGAAAAAGGCTATTTTAGGCTTAAGGTTAGGATTAGAATTCAGTTTAGGGTTAGGAGTTAGGGTTAAGGTTAAAGGTTCCTATCTGGATGGATTCTGTTCTCTCTCTCTCTCTCTCTCTCTCTCTCTCTCTCTCTCTCTCTCTCTCTCTCTCTCTCTCTCTCTCTCGCTCTCTCGTGTGTGTGTATATATATATATATATATATATATTCTATAAATACTATAACTCAGTCAGGTTTCCCTGGTGAAGAGTCTGTGGACAGGCAGCCTGCTGGCTTGGAGACATTGTCAGAACAGTATGAAAGGGTATAATTGGCTGAGAAAAGCTTTCGATACTTTTTACAGGAAGTCATTGGCAAGAAGTGGTCTTAAATGCAATACATTAACTTTATTGGCGCCTTGTAATAATAAGAATAATATGCCATTTAGCAGACGCTTTTATCCAAAGCGACTTACAGTCATGTGTGCATACATTTTTACGTATGGGTGGTCCCGGGGATCGAACCCACTACCCTGGCGTTACAAGCGCCATGCTCTACCAATTGAGCTACAGAGGACCACTTGTCTTTTGAAATATTAAATATACATTTTTGATTACTTACTTTGAGAGGTTTTTTAAAACACATCAGTATTTGCTATGAGTTGCTCTGAATCTTCACTGCACTGCGTAGACCATGATTGCCTAAGCCCAAAGTGATGTCCCTAGTGGGGTGCAGACATTTGGCTGTGGGACGTCTATAGTGCTGATAGCAGGCAGTGATGAGTTATGTAGATGTCTTTGGTAGAGTACCCAGCTCATTGCATTAGAGTGGTTGGCAGCTTGCTGCCAGCAAGCCAGACAGTCACCCAGCCAGCTAGCTAGCGGTCGGTCCCTTGTGCCAGGATGCTTTAGGAGTGTGGAACTCCTGTTCCTGCTAAACAATCTGCCCTCACAAATGAAGAGACATGATGCTAACCAACGCTACTGCCATCTCGCTATCACTCAATTCATTTAAATTCAATTCAAAAGGCTTTATTGGTATGGGAAACATATGTTTACATTGCCAAAGCAAGTGAAATTGATGAACAAAACTTAAATAAACAATCAAAAATGAATAGTACACATTACACTCACAAAAGTTTCAAAGGAATAGAGACATTTCAAATGTCATATTATGGCTATGTACAGTGTTATAACGTTTCTCTGATTCATTCCCTCTTTCTATCTCACAAACATCACTTTTTGAATGGTGAACTTTTGTTTTGAGAGCTAACATGTATCTTAGTTCTGTGGAGCTAGTCATAGCCTCCTTCCTTAGCTAACAGCCCTGTTGTGCTATGGCTGGGGCTAATATTAGTATACTCAATGTACACATTGTTTTGAACATCAGTACCAGATTTACCAATAAATAGTGGATTAGTACAGCTGGACAACAGCACATTTTTCTGCTAGGAGATTAGCGGTACAAATGCAGAAAACTCTTTAAAGGCCTGGTGGTGCTTCTGGCAGAGATAAATAAAAGAGAATAGGGTTTAAGGTGAAGAGAGGGTGATCATTATTGTTCTCTGGTCCTAGACCATGGCCTTGAAGGGCCACGTGGGCCTGGGCCTGACCTGGGTACAACATGAGCTCAATTCAATATCTAGCACAGCGTACTAAGATATGTGTCTCTATTCAAATCAAATCAAATCAAATTGTATTGGTCACATACACATGAACTCAGCAAAAAAAGAAACGTCTCTTTTTCAGGACCCTGTCTTTCAAAGATAATTCGTAAAAATCAAAATAACTTCATAGATCTTCATTGTTAAGGGTTTAAACACTTTTTCCCATGCTTGTTCAATGAACCATAAACAATTAATGAACATGCACCTGTGGAACGGTCGTTAAGACACTAACAGCTTACAGACGGTAGGCAATTAAGGTCACAGTTATGAAAACTTAGGACACTAAAGAGGCCTTTCTACTGACTCTGAAAAACACCAAAAGAAAGATGCCCAGGGTCCCTGCTCATCTGCGTGAACGTGCCTTAGGCATGCTGCAAGGAGGCATGAGGACTGCAGATGTGGCCAGGGCAATAAATTGCAATGTCCGTACTGTGAGACGCCTAAGACAGCGCTACAGGGAGACAGGACAGACAGCTGATCGTCCTCGCAGTGGCAGACCACGTGTAACAACACCTGCACAGGATCGGTACATCCAAACATCACACCTGCGGGACAGGTACAGGATGGCAACAACAACTGCCCGAGTTACACCAGGAATGCACAATCCCTCCATCAGTGCTCAGACTGTCTGCAATAGGCTGAGAGAGGCTGGACTGAGGGTTTGTAGGCCTGCTGTAGGCAGGTCCTCACCAGACATCACCGGCAACAACGTCGCCTATGGGCACAAACCCACCGTCGCTGGACCAGACAGGACTGGCAAAAAGTGCTCTTCACTGACGAGTTGCGGTTTTGTGTCACCGGGGGTGATGGTCGGATTCTCGTTTCTGCCATGGCCAGCGAAGAGCCCGGATCTCAATCCCATTGAGCACTTCTGGGACCTGTTGGATCGGAGGGTGAGGGCTAGGGCCATTCCCCCCAGAAATGTCCGGGAACTTGCAGGTGCCTTGGTGGAAGAGTGGGGTAACATCTCACAGCAAGAACTGGCAAATCTGGTGCAGTCCATGAGGAGGAGATGCACTGCAGTACTTAATGCAACTGGTGGCCACACCAGATACTGACTGTTAATTTTGATTTTGACCCCCCCTTTGTTCAGGGACACATTATTCAATTTCTGTTAGTCACATGTCTGTGAAACTTGTTCAGTTTATGTCTCAGTTGTTGAATCTTGTTATGTTCATACAAATATTTGTTTTGTTAAGTTTGCTGAAAATAAATGCAGTTGACAGTGAGAGGACATTTCTTTTTTTGCTGAGTTTATTTAGCAGATGTTATTGCGGGTGTAGCGAAATGCTTGTGTTCCTAGCTCCAACAGTGCAGTAGTATCTAACAATTCACAACAATACACACAAATCTGGCTATAAGGCTGGCTAGGGTTGGCTATAGGGCAGGCTATAGGGTTGGCTATAGGGCTGGCTAAAAGGCTGGCTATATGGCTGGCTGGCTATAGGGCTGGCTATAAGGCTGGCTATAAGGCTGGCACATGGCTGGCTATAGGGCTGGCTATAGGGCTGGCTATAGGGCTGGCTATAGGGTTGGCTATAAGGCTGGCTATAGGGCTGGCTAGGGCCGGCTATAGGGCTGGCTATAAGGCTGGCTATAGGGCTGGCTATAGGGCTGGCTATAGGGTTGGCTATAAGGCTGGCTATAGGGCTGGCTATAGGGCTGGCTAGGGCTGGCTATAAGGCTGGCTATAGGGTTGGCTATAAGGCTGGCTATAGGGCTGGCCATAAGGCTGGCCATAAGGTTGGCTATAAGGCTGGCTATAGGGCTGGCTATAGGGCTGGCCATAAGGCTGGCTATAGGGCTGGCCATAAGGCTGGCTATAGGGCTGGCTATAGGGCTGGCTATAGGGCTGGCTATAGTACTGGCTTAATTGATAGCATTTCTCTGATGTGTGAAAGTAAAGTAAGGGATGGCCTTCCCTCAGTGGTACATTGCATGTCCTTCTATCTGTAAGAGTAGGGTGGTCAATCCACATCTTAGAGTTTAAAGCTAGAATTCTCAATAGAAACAATAACAAAGTGTCACCTCGCCTCAGTTTTGGTTAAAAGCTGAGGGATTGACCTGGAGAAATGTAACCACTCTCAAATTTATAGACAGACCTTTGGATGCAAGGCCAGACAATCCATGATATCAACATTTCAGTTTTAACCATGTATTGAGGCTATACAGTGTTTGTTTCCGTTTACATTGTTTACAAACATTGGAGCAATCTTATATTTTTGTCACGATCGTTATGAGAAGCGGACCAAGGCGCAGCGTGATAGGCGTACATACTTTATTTAAGTGTACACAACACGAACAAAAACAACAAAACGATACATGAAGTCCTAGGTAATACAACAAACCATACGGAACAAGATCCCACAATAAACGAGTGAACACAGGCTGCCTAAGTATGGTCCCCAATCAGAGACAACGAGCTACAGCTGTCTCTGATTGGGAACCACCCTGGCCAACATAGAAATAAACGATCTAGAACAGAACCCATAGAAAACTAAACATAACAAGTCCACACCCTGGCTCAACATTTAAGAGTCCCCAGAGCCAGGGCGTGACAGTACCCCCCCCCCCCCCCCAAAGGCGCGGACAGCGACCGCGCCAACCAAACACAACAGGGGAGGGGCCGGGTGGGCATTCCGCCTCGGAGGCGGATCCGGCTCCGGGCGTGACCACCACTCTCCTTCTACCCCCCCGTAGCGCCCCTGGTCTAGTCTGGCCCCGCTGGCCGGAGCTGGACTGGACACCGGTGGAGCGGATTGCTCTGGCTCCGGAGTGGAGCAGCTGACCGGTGCCGGACCAGGCACCGGTGGAACAGGCACGGACCGTGCCGGACTGACGACGCGCACCACTGGCTTGGTGCGGGGAGCAGGAACGGGCCGGACCGGGCTGACGACGCGCACCACTGGCTTGGTGCGGGGAGCAGGAACGGGCCGGACCGGGCTGACGACGCGCACCAACTGGCTTGGTGCGAGGGGCAGGAACGGGCCGGACCGGGCTGACGACGTGCACCATTGGCTTGGTGCGGGGAGCAGGAACAGGCCGGATCGGGCTGGCAACGCGCACCACTGGCTTGGTGCGGGGAGCAGGAACAGGCCGGACCGGGCTGGCGACGTGCACCACAGGCTTGGTGCGAGGGACAGGAACAGGCCGGACCGGGCTGGCGACGCGCACCACAGGCTTGGTGCGAGGGACAGGAACAGGCCGGACCGGCTGGCGACGCGCACCACAGGCTTGGTGCGAGGGACAGGAACAGGCCGGACCGGGCTGGCGACGCGCACCACAGCCTTGGTGCGGGGAGCAGGAACAGGCCGGACCGGGCTGGCGACGCGCACCACAGGCTTGGTGCGGGGAGCAGGAACAGGCCGGACCGGGCTGGCGACGCGCACCACAGGATTGGTGCGAGGGACAGGAACAGGCCGGACCGGGCTGGCGACGCGCACCACAGGCTTGGTGCGAGGGACAGGAACAGGCTGGGCTGGACTGTGGAGACGGACTGGAGGTCTGGAGCGGAGAGCTGACACAACCCGTCCTGGCTGAATGCCTATTTCCACACAATCTGTGTGAGGCATCAGCACAGGACGTACAGGGCTGTGCACTCGTACTGGCACTACAGCACGTGGCATTGGCGCAGGATATCCGGGACCGAGGAGGGGTACTGGAGGCCACGAGCGTTGAGCCGGCTCACTCCGTCCTGGCTGCATGCCCACCTTAGCACGACACGTGCGTGGTGCTAGCACAGGACGTACAGGACTGTGCCGGAACACTCGAAGCACAGTACGTGGCTCCGCATAACCCGGAACCTGCCCAGTCTCACGCTGCCTAGCCTGAGTACGGGGAGTTGGCTCTGCTCTACCTCTAGGCTCCGCCAACCACCCTTCCAGCCCCCCAAACCTGGTGGCCTCCTCTCCTAGTCCGCGGATTCGTCCTGTAGCTGCCTCCAGCAGCCCCGTCGTCCACGCCGTGTGCCCCCCCAAAAAAATTACTTGGGGTTGCCTCTCGCGTGTCCGTCGTCGGCCCGGTTGGCGCCGTTTCTCCTCTCCTGCCTGGGCATTTACTTTTGCCCATGGCCCTCTGCCCGCGAATATGTCCTCCCAAGACCACCATTCGCCCACCTGGGACATCGCCAACTTCTCCTCCTGGGCACGCTGCTTGGTCCTCTGGTGGTGGGATCTTCTATCACGATCGTTATGAGAAGCGGATCAAGGCGCAGCGTGATAGGCGTACATACTTTATTTAAGTGTACACAACACGAACAAAAACAACAAAACGATACGTGAAGTCCTAGGTAATACAACAAACCATACGGAACAAGATCCCACAATAAACGAGTGAACACAGGCTGCCTAAGTATGGTCCCCAATCAGAGACAACGAGCTACAGCTGTCTCTGATTGGGAACCACCCTGGCCAACAAAGAAATAAACGATCTAGAACAGAACCCATAGAAAACTAAAGATAACAAGTCCACACCCTGGCTCAACATTTAAGAGTCCCCAGAGCCAGGGCGTGACAATTTTGGGTTCTGATGGAGCGCGACAGTTAAACTAAGCTCATGTGGCATTAATGGGTATATGTCATTCATTTAAAAGTCCAAACAATTCTAGCTTTAATGGGAGCGGCTGATTTCTCAGTAATTGTTTGTCATTTGCCACGCTGTAAAGGTCACTGGTGAGATTCTCAAATGTTGTTGTGTTTAATGTTCAGTGAAAGAGGAAAGGGAGATGCACTGTGGAATTCTTAAATAGGGCAAACACACATAAGCACAAGTCTTTTCAGACAGACACACACATGTTGATCCGCACGCTGTAAATGCCCGTAAATGCTCTCACTTCAGCTGACACACTCCAATGGACACAAACACACACACACAGACACACAGACACACGGAGCATTGTCGTCAGTTAGCCAGCCACTCTCTAATGACCGCAGGGTGTCAATTATTCCAATCATCAATCACAGCATGAATAATAAATGCATTTGTCTGCTTCCTGCGACTTGTTGGGAAAACAGGTTCAAAGTTGTTCAGGTTGTCCTGAATTTGAATTTAGAGCAACCTGGAGGCATTCTGGAGGACAGAGTCCTCAGATACAACAGTAAAGAATTGATAAGCCCCTTAGGATGTGTTCCCCTGTCCCAACAACACCTTGATTGTTGTATATTGTTTTATATCAAAGTCGTATCAAACATTCATGTCAAACTTTTATGTGTGTGTGCGTGTCTGCGTGTGTGTGTGTACGTGAGTGTGTGAGAGAGAGAGACCTCCACCTTGTCCCTGGGGGCAATAGTGCTGTTTAACTTTAAGTTAAAACAGAACATTAACAATGAGAAGCATTATAGTTCCCTCTGTGGCCAAAACTGTTTCTAAATCAAAGAGAGAGAGAAAAAGACCACGAGAGAGAGCGAGAGAGAGAGATAGCTAGACAGTGAAAGACCATGAGAGAAAGAGATAGAGAGAGAGATAGAGGGTCTAGCTGAGCATCTCATACTCATCTCCACTCTCCTCTCCTGTCCATATGGCATTTACACGGAGACAGGCAGGCAGTGAGGCAGGCAGGCAGACAGGCAGTGAGACAGGCAGGCAAGCAGGTGGTGAGACGGACAGGCAGACAGGCAGGCAGAAAGACAGGCAGGCAGTGAGGCAGCCAGGCAGGTAGGCAGGCAGTGAGGCAGGCAAGCAGGAAGACAGGCAGGCAGTGGGGCAGGCAGGAAGACAGGCATGCAGTGAGGCAGGCAGGCAGGCAGACAGGCAGTGAGACAGGCAGGCAAGCAGGTGGTGAGACGGACAGGCAGACAGGCAGGCAGAAAGACAGGCAGGCAGTGAGGCAGCCAGGCAGGTAGGCAGGCAGTGAGGCAGGCAAGCAGGAAGACAGGCAGGCAGTGGGGCAGGCAGGAAGACAGGCATGCAGTGAGGCAGGCAGGCAGTGAGACAGGCAGGAAGACAGGCAGGCAGTGAGGCAAGCAGGAAGACAGGCAGGCAGTGAGGCAGGCAGGAAGACAGGCAGGCAGTGAGGCAGGCAGGCAGTGAGGCAGGCAGGAAGACAGGCAGGCAGTGAGGCAGGCAGGCAGTGAGGCAGGCAGGAAGACAGGCAGGCAGTGAGGCAGGCAGTGAGGCAGGCAGGCAGGCAGTGAGGCAGGCAGGAAGACAGGCAGGCGGTGAGGCAGGCAGTGAGGCAGGCAGGAAGACAGGCAGGCAGTGGGATAGGCAGGAAGACAGGCAGGCAGTGAGGCAGGCAGGAAGACAGGCAGGCAGTGAGGCAGGCAGCGAGGCAGGCAGGCAGTGGACAGGCAGGCAGTGAGACAGGCAGTGAGGCAGGCAGGCAGTGAGGCAGGCAGGCAGTGAGACAGGCAGGCAGTGAGATAGGCAGTGAGGCAGGCAGGCAGAGCTACAGATAGAAGCAGCAGCCACTCTGAAACGGCACCACAACTGGCTGATCAAACCGCATCATTTATGAAGCAGCACTGCAGAGAGAAAGAGGGAGGGATGGTACAGAGAGGAATGTTTGGGGGGAGCAGATAGTGAGACAGAGATAGGAAGAGAAGGGATGTGGTTGGAGTGAGGAAAGAAGGAGAGAGAATTAGGATGATGAATAGGAGAGAAAATATAGGCAGATGAGGGATGAGAGGAGAGAGAGAGAGAGAGAGAGGGAGTTGAGCGAGAGAGAGAGAGAGAGAGAGAGAGAGAGAGAGAGAGAGAGAGAGAGAGAGAGAGAGAGAGAGAGAGAGAGAGAGAGAGAGTTGAGAGAGGGGGCAGGGTTGTGGCCTCAATACTGCAAACACTACTGCAAACACTACTGCTGAAATTAGGTAGTTCAAATAGTGTATATATGTGTGTGTGGGTGTATGTGTATGTGTGTGTGTCTGTCTGTCTGTCTGCCTGCTGGTAGTCTGTAATATCCCACTCACCTCACCCAGCCAAAATCAACCCATTAGAAATCCAGAGTTCATTCTTCGACTGAAAAAAGACCGGCCCCGCCAGCTACACACGCTGTAGATGTGTGTGTGTGTACGTTTGGATGGTCATTACTTACTTGTGGGTTTGTGCAAGTGTGCGTCTGTGACTGTGTGTGCGTGTGTGAGGACATTGCTAGCCTAGGGAGACGACGCTCTATTGAGTGTGTTTCTAATTTAAAAAATAGCCCTAGCGATCCAATAAAAGGTAATGGTGGTGTTGGAGGTGTTGGGGGGAAGGCGTGAACACATTGAATTTGTAATTGCTTAATGTGCAACCATGGAATAATGAGTATTTTCCGATATTAAGCACCCTCGGTTATAATAAAAACACTGGAAGGACTTTAATAATGATAAATAGGGAGACAAATGAAACAGCCATGGATATTATAATTGCGTTAAGGGTAGGAAGGGGACCCGGATAGAAGAAGTTTGTCTCTCTAGTGAATAGACATGGAGATACACATATACACACTGTACATTAACATGACAAAACATACACACAAATATTTCATTATGAGTTCATGACTTATAAATACAAACACAACCCCCACACGGTTCCCTATGGTGCAATACTCTCTAAAATACATTATTATATGCAGAGCCTAAGTTAGATACACACAAATACTTCCTCACACATAAATAGCCACTCTCAAACTCGCATATACAATACATTTCTCGTATCTCCCTGTTAAAGAGCCCATAGGCATGCTCAGAATGAGCATAGGGCTCAGTGTGTTTACGTCTCTGACAGAAACGAATGTCCTCTACGCATCAGCAGCAGGACTCAGGAATACAATTCATGCCTGGTTCCCTCTGTGGCTACCATATCCTATATAGTCCTGGGAGGGTATGTATTGCATACTACTCCTCTGGCTTGTGAAGACAGCTTTAGTGTTAGATGGATGTGATTGGACTGGTTGTGATATTCTTGCGATGTCTGTTTGTGTGTTGGGGAAATTGTTGTTAGTCCAGTCACATGGTGCCTGGTGTGTGTGTGTGTGTGTGTGTGTGTGTGTGTGTGTGTGTGTGTGTGTGTGTGTGTGTGTGAGTGAAGTGGAAGCTTCCAACATGGCTGAAAGGGGGCGTGTTTCATTGAGGACGGAGGCGTTGCCATGGTAATTGAGAGGAAGAACCCTATATCCCATATAGCCCATGCATGTGATACTCCGATAGTGCTTCATTTAAAAGGCTGGAATCATTCTGAAGGGATGAGTACGTGAAGATAATACTGTGTGCTACCTGCTTCACTGCCTCTTGTCTGCTATCCCTGAGACATCAGGGATAAAAAGCAAGTTTAACTTGAAAAAACAGATGAAGAATATCTGGTACCACAGCGGCTCTCCTCTTTCTAAATATCTAATTTCACTGTATATAAGAATATGAATATGTATATATGAATAGTGTGTAAATAGGATGTTTTGTTGTCTCTTGGTGTCTTTCTGTCACGATCACTGACAGATGAAGCGGACCAAGGCGCAGCGTGATAAGCGTACATTCTTTATTAGTAGTACACAACACGAACCAAAACAATAAACAAACGATACGTGAAGTCCTAGGTTACAACACAAACCTTTCGGAACAAGATCCCACAACGTAACATGCCCGCAGGCTGCCTAAGTATGGTTCCCAATCAGAGACAACAAGCTACAGCTGCCTCTGATTGGGAACCACCCTGGCCAACATAGATCTAAACGATCTAGAACACAAACATAGAAAACTAAACAATGAAACCTACACACCCTGGCTCAACATAAAGAGTCCCAGAGCCAGGGCGTGACACTTTCCAATATATAACAATTTTTTATTTGTATTTAATGTCCTTGTCTGTAACTGTTCTGCACTTTGTCATGTATTTGTACATTTTATGTGGAACCCAGGAAGAGTAGCTGCTGCATGTGCAGTAGCTAACAGGGATCCTAATAAACTCAACTAAACTAACACCAAAGACCAAACAAGGCAGTGACCGCCTAAACAGCATCACATTAAACTGTAATAAGACAGTAAGACATTACAGGAGCAGAGTAGTAGTGAGTGTGGGGATGGAGGGTGTTTTGGGTTTGAGAGAGAGAGAGAGAGAGAGAGAGAGAGAGAGAGAGAGAGAGAGAGAGAGAGAGAGAGAGAGAGAGAGAGAGAGAGAGAGAGAGAGAGAGAGAGAGAGAGAGAGAGAGAGAGAGAGAGAGAGAGAGAGAGAGAGAGAGAGAGAGAGAGAGAGGAGAGAGAGAGAGAGAGGAGAGATGAGAGAGAGAGAGAGAGAGAGAGAGAGAGAGTAACAAGGTGAGAGCTGTCTCAGTAAAGAATAAACCCAGAGGTGTTTCTAGCACTTTAAAACAAGCTCTCTCTCTATCCGAAACACACTCACACATGCACACACACTCACACAAAACGCACGCACCTCACTCACACCGTCTGTGTTCTCACCCTAACTTTGAGGTGTAAGAATGTCGCCTGAAGCGCTAGAACATCATGGCTGCTTGTCTGACCTCACTGCTGCTGCAACTAAACTCTCACAGCTGCTCAGTAACACACCAAAAAGTGACACTGGGATTTGCTCCTCTCATTGAAAGTCAATGTTAATCACATCATCCTCAGGATCTAGCTAGCAAGTCCAACCATTTTAGGTACACTTATATAGCTAATACTAGAACAACATTCTTCATCCTAAAACCAATGTCAGACACAAAATACAAAATTACTTTTAATGCGATTTAGAAACTCAGACAGACAACTTACTCCTTGTCAATTTCTATAAAGATTGTTCATTACGAACTCTTTCTCCATTCGAATTTGGGACCCGTGTGTTACCGCTACCTACTCCCCCTGATGACGACGGCATTTGAGTCGTTGCAGGGAGCCCGGGTCTTCACCAAGCTGGACTTACGAAATGCCTACAACCTGGTGAAGATTCGGGAGGGGGACGAGTGGAAGATGGCTTTTAACACACCCAGTGGGCATTACAAGTACCTAGTCATGCCGTCTCGGTTCTAGCCAACGTGCCTCCGGGACATCCTCGACTACAGCGTCTTCGTGTATTTGGATGACATCCTGATATTTTAAAGGACATGAATGAACACCAGAAGCACGTTCGGCAGGTCCCTTCAACGCCTTCTCCGTTACCAGTTCTACGTCAAGGCAGAGAGGTGCGTGTTCCACACAGAGACCTTCCTGGGGTTCATCGTCACCCAGGGGGACCTACGGATAGACCCAGCCATTCAAAAGGACTCAAAGCCACAACACGCGAATACACTACACCTTCTAATCACTTTCTCTTCATATTCTCTCATCTCTCTCCCTCTCCCTCTCTACTCTCTCTCTCTCTCCTCTCTCACTCTCTCTCTCTCTCTCTCTACTCTCTCTCTCTCCTCTCTCTCTCCCTCTCTCTCTTCTCTCTCTCTTTCCCTCTCACTCTCTTTACAGTATCTCTTTCACTCTCTCCCCCACTCTCCATCTCCCCCTCTCTCTCTCACTCCTGCTCCCTCCCCTCTGTCTCTCTCTTTCTCTCTCCGCTCTTCAGGGAGCCCCATTTCCATTTTTAAATAATTAAATAAATAGAAGACTGGGCACACGTCTGACACAAATCCCTGCAGGATTCAGGACCGGTGTTTGTGTGCAGGCACTTGAGAGAGGCAACAACCTCCGGCTCCGAGGACCCTGGCAGCAGTTCAGACGGGGAGGCATTACTAATAGGCCTGCTTTTGTTTCTCTGGCTTCGTGACACCTCGCTTTGGAGCTTTCCTGATATCTTAGAGTACCCTCTGTGTCTTAATGGGCCACAAAGTCATTACCTTTGGTTCGTTGCGTGAAAAGGGAGGAAGTGGGATAGCAGCGGTGGGTACATTTGAAGGTGCAAGAGTGAGTTTGATAACAACAACAAAACGTTTTCTAATTAAAAGTTGTTCCATGGTAATTTGTTTTGGCCTGCAGGTGCGTGTGTTGCTTCGTTCCCAGGAATGGCCTAGCAATGTTTTCACTCTATCCATTGTCTGTATGTGCTTGTAAGTCAGTAGGGATGAAGAGTTTACTTCTCTGATCAGAAAGCTGTTTTCAAATCAAGGAAATATTAAACAAATGTAATATGTGTATGCAGGTGTGTTGACTGTAACTTGATAATGGCATGTTTTCCCTGTAGACTGTTGTCAACGCTTTCTGTTTTATAGTTAGCTTCATATTGTTCTCTAGAGGTACTGTAGACACACATTTCAGTAGCACTACACTAGCTACTGTTTCTTCCTGGCATGTATTTCATTATTATTAGTTTCACCAACGCCCCTCTCCCCTCTTCTGGTTTCTGCTGACACTTCCTTTATTTCCTCCTCTTTCTCTTCTGAGCTGCAGGGCACCTTGAGGTGAGTTTTGTTAGCATCCCCCCCACCCCTCTCTCTACTGCTGTCTCTGTCTCTCTTTCTCTCCTCCCTCTCCCTATGTCAATCCTCTCTCCAACACTCCCTCTTCTATGTCCCCCCACCCCTACTCTTTTCTCTCTCTCTGCCCTTTCTCAAATTGCCAATCTCTCTCTTCCCTGTCTTTCTCTCTATCCCTTCCCCTCCCTATCGCTCCACTCACAACCCCTATATCTCTCCCTTCACCCGTCTCTCTTTCTCCCGCTCCCCTATATCTCTCCCCTTCCACCGTCTCTCTTTCTCCCGCTCCCCTATATCTCTCCCCTTCCACCGTCTCTCTTTCTCCCGCTCCCCTATATCTCTCCCCTTCCACCCCTCTCTCTTTCTCCCGCTCCCCTATATCTCTCCCCTTCCACCCCTCTCTCTTTCTCCCGCTCTCCTATATCTCTCCACCCACACCTCTCTCACTTCTCTCTTTCTGGCAGCCTCTGATTGCCAGGCTGGGCTGTGTGCTGGGCTGTGGTGTGGTGTGTTGGCTGTGGGCCAGTCAGGGGGATTTATGGTCAGAGGGGTTGTCTGTCAGGGACGAGCTCCTCACACCTCTGATAAAGCCATATCATCAGCGGGGAGCGACCAGCGTGGCCCATCCATTACCACTCTACTCCTCCAACTGCTACTGCAATCTGTGTGTGTGTCTGTGTATGTCTTTGTGTGTTTAGCTAGTCCATCTCTGGCCAGCAGAAGGCTATTTTGGC
The DNA here is from genome assembly GCF_964263955.1 of Coregonus lavaretus. Taxonomy (NCBI): domain Eukaryota; kingdom Metazoa; phylum Chordata; class Actinopteri; order Salmoniformes; family Salmonidae; genus Coregonus; species Coregonus lavaretus. Next base: position 33,438,866 of record NC_140013.1, on the reverse strand, counting down.
CAGGGCCCCAGGCTCCCCAGGAGGTCCCGGTGGACAGGGTAGACCTCCAGCTTAAGGCTCTCAGCCACCACACTGAAACCCTCAGGGCTGTTTCCCTACCATTCCTCAGCAGCTACACACTACTGCCTGGTCCTATTAAAACCCCACAGCGCTATCACTACTGGGCAGCAGGCAGGCCGATAGGCTAAGCTAAGCTACCAGTAGCCTACTGGGCAGCAGGCAGGACGCTAGGCTAAGCTAACAGTACTGGGCAGCAGGCAGGATGCTAGGCTAAGCTAACAGTACTGGGCAGCAGGCAGGACGCTAGGCTAGGCTATGTTAACAGTGACATACTAACGCTGTGGAGTCAGTAGTGATAATGCACAGAGCTGACTGAGTTTATTCACATCAGGAAACAGGGCCTGCTATCTATCTCTCACTGGGAGATATGAAGGCTGTCAGTGCTACACAGAGTCTGAGAGAGATAGGGCTGGGCTGAGAGAGATAGGCTGGGCTGAGCTGCAAAGGAGAAATCATACTATTTAATGCAGTGCACATGCTGGGTAGATATGGACTGTGCACATGCTGGGTAGATATGTGTATGTTTGAACTACTGGCACACAGCTCGGACACACATGCATACCCCACAAGACATGCCACCAGAGGTCTCTTCACAGTCCCCAAGTCAAGAACAGACTATGGGAGGCGCACAGTACTACATAGAGCCATGACTACATGGAACTCTATTCCACATCAAGTAACTCATGCCAGCAGTAAAATTAGATTTAAAAAACAGATAACAATACACCTTATGGAAAAGCGGGAACTGTGAAGCAACACAAACATAGACACATGCATACAAACACAAGACAACATACACACATGTACACGTGTAAGGGTTGGGGTGTGGTGTACAGTAGGCAGTAGGCAGAGATGGTGAAACAAAGATCTTTACTGGTGGTCCCGAAGCCAAAATTCAAAATAACGGACTTAACACGATAAAAGAAAGGTGGAGCAAATAAGTCTCCAAAAACCTTCTGACAGCCAAAATACGAAATATTACCTACGACTGAAACAAATAACGAAACAGGGAGAACACTTCTCAAGTACCTGTACATAGATCTCCGATTAGACACTGAGTAGTACTGCTGGACATAGAGAAACTAGCAGAGAAAACTGAGCAAGGGAACACAGGGAAGTGAGTGCATAAATACAGAGGTGAACCGATAGACACAGGTGACACCAATAGGATGATGATTAGTCTCGACTGTGAGTGAGGAGGTGCCTAAGGTGGTCGGAGGATGACACCTAGTGGGTCGCTCCGGAACTGCGACCCCCTCCTGTAACACACATGGATTTTGTGTTATTGATACTGTATGTGGTAGTAGAGTAGAGACCTGAGGGCACACACTTAATATATTGTGATATTTGTTATGAATGTATTGTAATGTTTGTAAAATGTATAACTGTCTTAATTTTGCTGGACCCCAGGAAGAGTAGCTGCTCCCTTGCAAATATGAGGGAGTTTGTGTGTGTTTGTCTGTGCATGTGTTTAGGAGAGAGTCTGCAGACGATAAGTTTAGTTCTTTGTGCTTGTGTGTGTGTTTGTATTTTAACAACATTTCAACCCTTAGGACTTCATCAGGCATCCATATCCCAGGTGGGGGTGGAAGGTGCTATATATAGGGGCAGAACTCAGTGACATTACTTCCTGTACAGGAGGTAAAGATATATAACATAGGTTCACAATATCAACATTCAATGTATCAAAATATATGACCATACACAAAGAATGTGATCTATGTTTACAGTAATATATATATATATATATATATATATATATATATATATATATATATATATATATATGACACAATATTCAATTAGAATTTTGACATTTTCAAACTATATAAACGGTTTTAAGTTGAACTCCTCTTTAAGGCCAATAGGAGACAGTGTGTTGAGCCTGTGGATCCAGAAAGATTCCCTTTGAAGAAGTTTTCTCTCAATGTCCCCCAAAGATTTAAGATCAAAGGCCTGATTAACTGCATGTCCACCAATGTTGTTTACATGTTGAAATGTCCCTGTGGTCTGTCTTACATAGGGAAAACCCATAGAAGCCTTAAGACCCAGATCAGTGAGCACCACAGCAATATACGGACAGGTGAGACAAAAAACCTGGTTGCTGTTCATTTTGTACAAGCTGGACATCCTATTAGTTCTCTGAGATGGTGAAGCGTGATTCATCACTCCAGAGAACGCGTTTCCACTGCTCCAGAGTCCAATGGCGGTGTGCTTTACACCACTCCAGCCGACGCTTGGCATTGCGTATGGATATCTTACGCTTGTGTGTGGCTGCTCGGCAATGGAAACCCATTTCATGAAGCTCCCGACTAACAGTTATTGTGCTGACGTTGTTTCCAGAGGCAGTTTGGAACTCGGTAGTGAGTGTTGCAACTGAGGACAGGCGATTTTTACTCGCTACGCGCTTCAGCACTCGGTGGTCCCGTTGTGTGGCCTACCACTTTGCTGCTGAGCCGTTGTTGCTCCTAGACGTTTCCACTTCACAATAACATCACTTACAGTTGACTGGGGCAGCTCTAGCAGGGCAGAAATTTGGTGAACTGACTTGTTGGAAAGGTGGCATCCTATGACGGTGCCATATTGAAAGTCACTGAGCTCTTCAGTATGAGCCATTCTACTGCCAATGTTTGTCCATGGAGATTGCATGGCTGTGTGCTCGATTTTATACACCTGTCAGCAACGGGTGTGGCTGAAATAGCCAAATCTACTAATTTAAAGGGGTGTCCACATACTTTTGTATATATACTGTAGTGTACATGCACAATATTCAATTAGGATTTTTTTTTAAATCACAATAAGTTAGACATTTTGGAACTATAAAGACGGTTTTAAGTCGAACTCGTTAAGGCCAAGAGGAGACAGTGTGTTGTGCCTGTGTAATGCTTAAACAGGAAAGGGCCTTCCCCAAACTGTTACTTCAAAGTTGTCATTGTATGCTATAGCATTAAGATTTCCCTTCAGTGGAACTAAGGGACCTAGCCCGAACCATGAAAAACAACCCTGAACCATTATTCCTCCTCCACCATACTTTACAGTTGGCACTAGGCATTCGGGCAGGTAGCGTTCTCCTGGCATCCGCCAAAACCAGATTCGTCCGTCGGACTGCCAGATGGTGAAGCGTGATTCATCACTCCAGAGAACGCGTTTCCCCTGCTCCAGAGTCCAATGGCGGCGAGCTTTACACCACTCCAGCCGAAGCTTTGCATTGCGCATGGTGATCTTAGGCTTGTGTGCGGCTACTTTTTACCACCTGTTTCAGGAAGTGATGTCACTGAGTAATGCCCCTATATAGAGGACCTTCTAACCTCACCTGGGATATGGATTCCCGATGAACACCTACAGCTCCAGCACCTGCAAGAAGTACTAGGATGTGCGTATGTTCTGCAGCTTTTGTGTATGTGTTTGAACATGTATTGTGTATATTATGTGTGTGTGTTTGAACATGTATTGTGTATATTATGTGTGTGTGTTTGAACATGTATTGTGTATATTAAGTGTGTGTGTTTGAACATGTATTGTGTATATTATGTGTGTGTGTTTGATCATGTATTGTGTATATTATGTGTGTGTGTTTGAACATGTATTGTGTATATTATGTGTGTGTGTTTGAACATGTATTGTGTATATTATGTGTGTGTGTATTCATGCCAACACAATAGATGTCTTGGCCCTTGTACACTCTCTCTCTAATTGCTCATACAGGAACAGGAGTGGTTTACTGTTGCTGTATTAATCTATGACGGAGTGCTCCTCTTACTCCCTCCTAAGTACACACACACACACACACACACACACACACACACACACACACACACACACACACACACACACACACACACACACACACACACACACACACACACACACACACACACACACACACACACACACACACACACACACACACACACACAGAGACACACACCTCCCTCCTGAGCACTGTGTTGGTCTTCCCTCTGATCTCATTCACCAGGTGTTGAGCTAGGGTGTGGAAACTGTGTGTGGGTGTGTGTGTGTGTGTGTGTGCACCCTCTTGCCTATGTGTGTGTGTGTGTGTGTGTGTGTATCACAGCCATCTGGTAAGCATTAAAGAGCACAAAAAAACTCAGGTTCACCTCTTATTTTCATAACTGGAGGTTTTAATTAATGGGGAAACATTGATTATTTCCAGTTTATTCTGGAGCGTAATTGAATGAGACTGCCATAAATTGAGTGGAAGTGTTGTAATGTGTGATGGATGTGCTGGTTCATTGGAGGTGAAGGGAGTGGAGAGCTATGGTGTCTCCTAGTCTCCTACAGACCTTAGCATGATTAAGTCTCATTACAGTCGCTGCTAATAGGTGAGCCAGGGATCAGTGAGGATTTAAACAACACAACGTAGTGTTACCACAGGTCAGCTACTGATGACTGATGATTTAAACAACACAATGTAGCGTTACCACAGGTCAGCTGCTGATGACTGATTTAATAAAAAACACAACGTAGCATTACCACAGGTCAGCTGCTGATGACTGATGATTTAAACAACACAACGTAGTGTTACCACATGTCAGCTGCTGATGACTGATGATTTAAACAACACAACATAGTGTTACCACAGGTCAGCTGCTGATGACTGATGATTTAAACAACACAATGTAGTGTTACAACATGTCAGCTGCTGATGACTAATGATTTAAACAACACAATGTAGTGTTACCACAGGCCAGCTGCTGATGACTGATTTAAACAACACAACATAGTGTTACCACATGTCAGCTGCTGATGACTGATGATTTAAACAACACAACGTAGTGTTACCACATGTCAGCTGCTGATGACTGATGATTTAAACAACACAACGTAGTGTTACAACATGTCAGCTGCTGATGACTGATTTAAACAACACAATGTAGTGTTACCACAGGCCAGCTGCTGATGACTGATTTAAACAACACAATGTAGTGTTACCACGTCAGCTGCTGATGACTGATTTAAACAACACAATGTAGTGTTACCACAGGCCAGCTGCTGATGACTGATTTAAACAACACAATGTAGTGTTACCACAGGCCAGCTGCTGATGACTGATTTAAACAACACAATGTAGTGTTACCACATGTCAGCTGCTGATGACTGATTTAAACAACACAATGTAGTGTTACCACAGGCCAGCTGCTGATGACTGATTTAAACAACACAACATAGTGTTACCACATGTCAGCTGCTGATGACTGATTTAAACAACACAATGTAGTGTTACCACAGGTCAGCTGCTGATGACTGATGATTTAAACAACACAATGTAGTGTTACCACAGGCCAGCTGCTGATGACTGATTTAAACAACACAACATAGTGTTACCACAGGCCAGCTGCTGATGACTGATTTAAACAACACAATGTAGCGTTACCACAGGCCAGCTGCTGATGACTGATTTAAACAACACAATGTAGTGTTACCACAGGCCAGCTGCTGATGACTGATTTAAACAACACAATGTAGTGTTACCACATGTCAGCTGCTGATGACTGATTTAAACAACACAATGTAGTGTTACCACAGGCCAGCTGCTGATGACTGATTTAAACAACACAATGTAGTGTTACCACATGTCAGCTGCTGATGACTGATTTAAACAACACAATGTAGTGTTACCACAGGCCAGCTGCTGATGACTGATTTAAACAACACAACGTAGTGTTACCACAGGCCAGCTGCTGATGATTGATTTAAACAACACAACATAGTGTTACCACAGGCCAGCTGCTGATGACTGATTTAAACAACACAACATAGTGTTACCACATGTCAGCTGCTGATGACTGATTTAAACAACACAATGTAGTGTTACCACAGGCCAGCTGCTGATGACTGATGATTTAATTAGCACAACGTAGCATTACCACAGGCCAGCTGCAGATGACTGATTTAAACAACACAACGTATATCTCACTGGTCATCCCCAAAGCCAACACCTCCTTTGGCCGCCATTCCTTCCAGTTCTCTGCTGCCAATGACTGGAACGAATTGCAAAAATCTCTGAAGCTGGAGACTGTTATGTCCCTCACTAACTTTAAGCATCAGTTGTCAGAGCACCTTACCGATCACTGCACCTGTACACAGCCCATCTGAAATTAGCCCACCCAACTACCTCATCCCCATATTGTTATTTATTTTGCTCATTTGCACCCCAGTATCTCTATTTGCACATCATCTCTTGCACATCTATCATTCCAGTGTTAATACTAATTGTAATTATTTTGTACTATGGCCTATGTATTGCCTTACCTCCATAACTTGCTACATTTGCACACACTGTATACATATTTTCTGTTGTATTTTTGACTTTATGTTTTGTTTTACCCCATATGTAACTCTGTGTTGTTGTTTTTATCGCACTGCTTTGCTTTATCTTGGCCAGGTCGCAGTTGTAATTGAGAACTTGTTCTCAACTGACTTACCTGGTTAAATAAAGGTGAAAAAAACAAAACAAAAACGTAGTGTTACCACAGGTCAGCTACTGATGACTGATGATTTAAACAACACAACGTAGTGTTACCACAGGCCAGCTACTGATGACTGATGATTTAAACAACACAACATAGTGTTACCACATGTCAGCTGCTGATGACTGATGATTTAAACAACACAACATAGTGTTACCACAGGTCAGCTGCTGTTGACTGATGAGTTGAACAACCCTGTTGTATATTGTGATAGGTCATCAGAGGATGTCTGGTGACTGGAACGACACCAATGAACTTTGCTGTATATGTTTCCTGAGGATAGTCTAAACTCAACAAGTACCCTGTTGTACTGTACAAGTCAAACTCCGACACCAATGACTGACCACAACACCAAATCACTTTTAGACAGATTCACCAAAGACAATAGATGTAAGGTCATTTGTCTTTTAATCCAGACCATTCAGGAGATAGATTGGAATGAAACAAATGAAAAATGCTTTATAATGTATTGTCAGTTGTTCCGTTTAATTCATCCGTATCTCCAGCACAGCAGCTAAAGAGACACTCTACCACACATACAGACTGGTAACAGCTACCTACCACACAGACAGAATGTTTACAGCTCCTTACAAGCGAACAAACACACAACTGTAACTCACAGTCACAGCTATAGAGAGGACAGTCGGCTGCGTGGGTTAAGCCCATTCATCTCATACTTGTTTAATCAGCCAACAGCCAGGCACACTAGTGGATTTATCTCTGTCTGTGTGTGTGTGTGTGTGTGTGTGTGTGTGTGTGTGTGTGTGTGTGTGTGTGTGTGTGTGTGTGTGTGTGTGTGTGTGTGTGTGTGTGTGTGTGTGTATTTCCTCTCCACTCGTCCAGAGGTGATTACTAACCCTGATCTACTGTGGTGGAGGAAGCGGCGCAGACACCTTGTCTGTTCCACAGAGTTATTCTTGTGTTTTTGTTTCTCTCTTTATATCTCTCTTACTACTTGTTTTTCTCTGCTCCTCCCACCTCTTTCTCTTCCTTCCCTAACCTTCTGGAGATCTATGGTGTGCACATTGTTCATAGTCCATCACTAACACAACTAGATACACTGGTAATAGATAATCATCAAACCCTTGATTGGTGAAATCAGCTGAAGTTAATTCTGGGCTGCAACAAATGCTTGCACACCAAGTATAGGTCTCCAAAATCTGAATTAAAAATCACTGTTCAGAAAGGCCAATGAAAATCCACTATAGCCTACTTTTATGGAAATAACTCCAATAGCCATCTTGTCCACTGTGATAAAGCAATAGAAGCAGTAAAGAAATCTCATTTAGGTCAGAGGATATTTACAGGCTGAGAGTACAATTTTCATGAAGGGAGGGCAAGCTCCTCGGTACAGCCCGCTGTGCAAGCACTCATTACTGACAAGGACAGAGAGAGGGAGGGAAGGAGAGAGGAAGAGAGAGAGAGAGTACAGTAAGAAAGAGAGGGGGACAAGAAGTAGAGAGAGAGAGGGAGAAAGAGAGAGAGTACAGTGAAGAAGAGAGAGATGAGGCGGAGTAGAGGGAGAGAGAGGAGAGGTAGAGATGGAGTGGGGCACAGCAACGGACACAGCTAGAGAGCAGAGAAGGAGTGAGGAAGAGGAAGAGAGAGCGAGAGAAAGAGAGAGAGGAACACCGAAACAAGAAATGTCAAGAAAGCGAAGAAGGGCAAACTGAGGGGGGTGTTAACCGCTGAGCAAATAGTCTCTGTATATGATGTGGTGAGCACAGAGAGAGAGAGAAGGAAAAAGAGAGTGAGAGAAAGAGAGAGAGAGAGAGAGAAAGAGAGAGAGAGAGAGAGAGAAGAGAAGCAGTGGCAGTCCACTTCCCTGCTGCTCTCCACCCCGGCTGTTAAATAAATAATCAGGTGATACTGAGGGTGTTGACTGTAGGGGTGCTGCTGGTGGAGGGAAGGAGGGGGGTATAAAAGACACTATCCCACCTGTGAACCCTCGGCTGAGGCTTCAGCACCACCAGATGGCCCTCTTGTCCCCTGGGCCTGCGTCAGAGTGCACCCTGAGGGAGATCTAGCAGTACTGCAGGTCTGAGGGCATCTCTGTACAGTCACTGATGGAGCAGAAGTACATCTCTCTCTCTCTCTCTCTCTCTCTCTCTCTCTCTCTCTCTCTCTCTCTCTCTCTCTCTCTCTCTCTCTCTCTCTCTCTCTCTCTCTCTCTCTCTCTCTCTCTCTCTCTCTCTCTCTCTCCTCTCTCTCTCTCTCTCTCTCTCTCTCTCTCTTCTCTCTCTCTCTCTCTCTCTCTCTCTCTCTCTCTCTCTCTCTCTCTCTCTCTCTCTCTCTCTCTCTCTCTCTTTCTCTCTCTCTCTCTCTCTCTCTCTCTCTCTCTCTCTCTCTCTCTCTCGCTCTCTCACACAGAGAAGATTAATCTGCAATATGAATATGATGAGAATCAGAGTGTACAGTAAATTCTACTGAAGGCTGGATGTCTTATGGGTGGTGGACCATTGTTGATACACGCAAACTGTTGAGCATAAAAAAAACAGCAGCGTTGCAGTTCTTGACATACTCAAACCAATGTGCCTGACACCCACTACCATACCCCGTTCAAAGGCACTTAAATATTTTGTCTTGCCCATTCACCCTCTGAGTGGCACACATACACAATGCATGTCTCAATTATCTCAATACTTAAAAATCTACACTGATTGAAGTGGATTTAACAGGTGACATCAATAGGGTATCATAGCTTTCACCTGGTCAGTCTGTCATGGAAAGAGCAGGTGTTCCTAATGTTATGTAGACGGAATACGATACAGGCAAGCTATAGGGACAGACAGAGCACAGTAGTACAATCACGGTGTGTGTGTGTGCGACTTGTTTTGTGTGTGTTTGTGTGTGTGAGATAAACAGAAATGTGACAGAGAATAAGTGTGTATGTGTGTGCGTGCATGTGGTTTCAAAATTGCATTTTATTTTCTTTCTCAGCTCTTGGCACATTCATAGAGGTTAGATCAGTCAGTCTTTTACAGCTGATAGATTTTCCTGTGAGGGAGAAGTGAATTACCAGGACCTCACAAGAGCTGGTCAATAAAGACTGTATTAGATAGAGAACCAGCAGCTCCCATGTGGAACCTATATCAGTCAAACACTCACTGTCTGACTGTCTGCCTGCCTGCCCTTTATCTGAACAAGGAACAAAACTACATTTCTATTGAATTGAATTATTTTTCTTCAGCTGTCTTTTTACAAACCTACTCTCTATATCATATATACTCTCTCTCTCTCTCTCTCTCTCTCTACCCTCCCTCTCTCTCTCTCTCTCTCTCTCTCTCTACCCTCCCCCCCTCCTCTCTCTCTCTCTCTCTCTCTCTCCCTCTCTCTCTCTCTCTCTCTCTCTCTCTCTCTCTCTCTCTCTCTCTCTCTCTCCCTCGCTCACTCCCTTTCACCCCTCCCCCATCTTAGTTTGTTTGTCCCTAATCACATATATTAGATGTATGAAGTTCACAAGAAAATGGATTAAAACACCATTTTTTTGTAGCATTATTTAAAATGGCTGAAGATATAAACAACAGAACACACTTTGCATTACTCTGGAAGATCACAAGACAACTCATAAACACTGTCCAAAAACACATATCAACAGCCAAACAGAAACTGTATCCCGATTTAGAAACAATGTCCACAGCCAAACAGAAACTGTATCCCGATTTAGAAACAATGTCCACAGGCAAACCATGCCTGACTGAACCCTATGATGTACTAGGACAGACAGTCACATGGTGCTGGCAAAGATAAATAGACATAGCCTGGGGGCTCTATTCAGTCTGTATTGCTAAAGCGTTACAGATTGTGCGATAGAAATTAAAAACGTACTTTCTGATTGAGCCGACATATACAACGTTTAACGTGAATGCAGTCTCCGCTAACGCAGGAACATAGCCATTACATTTAAATGACGCTGTAAAGCTAAACTTCTGTGACACGGATTGAATAGAGCCCTAGGGCTCCGTATGCTGCGTACAGTAAACAACCTATTGCTACGTTCTACTCAACCGTTTTTATATGTGACAGCATGTACATTCTTTCATAGCCTCAGAAGCCTCTGACGTTTCCCTGTCCATCAACTCATCAGTAAGAGAGAGTGCTTGTTTAAAGCTAAAAAACAAACTCTTTCAAGCCAAACTTTTACCATAAAGAAAATGAGGTTCATTAAAGTGCATCATTAAAAGTACATATATCCTACAGGCACCATTTTTAGTTGGAGCAAGTTACCTTTCGTGATCTAACCACATTTAGGTGGAGATCCGAGGACGGTAGTGATGAGCGCGCTTTAGGCAAATTTACCCCATGGTGTGAGGTGATTTGAGGCTAAACTGTGGTAATCTGTATTCTGAGTCAGTCTGTGTATCAGGAGTAGACTGACAGAGATGGGATTAAATGTGGCCTATGCAGTTAGTGTGTTTTTCGTTTTAAAGGATTACATTAAGTTAACGTGATAATTCCTACATGGTTTATTTTTTTTATTTTTTTTATTTCACCTTTATTTAACCAGGTAAACCAGTTGAGAACAAGTTCTCATTTACAACTGCGACCTGGCCAAGATAAAGCAAAGCAGTGCAATAAAAACAACAACACAGAGTTACATATGGGGTAAAACAAAACAAAGTCAAAAATACAACAGAAATACATATATATACAGTGTGTGCAAATGTAGCAAGTTATGGAGGTAAGGCAATAAATAGGCTATAGTGCAAAATAATTACAATTAGTATTAACACTGGAATGATAGATGTGCAAGAGATGATGTGCAAAAAGAGATACTGGGGTACAAATGAGAAAAATAAATAACAATATAGGGATGAGGTAGTTGGGCGGGCTAATTTCAGATGGGCTGTGTACAGGTGCAGTGATCGGTAAGGTGCTCTGACAACTGATGCTTAAAGTTAGTGAGGGAGATAAGTGTCTCCAGCTTCAGAGATTTTTGCAATTTGTTCCAGTCATTGGCAGCAGAGAACTGGAAGGAATTGCGGCCAAAGGAGGTGTTGGCTTTGGGGATGACCAGTGAGATATACCTGCTGGAGCGCAGACTACGGGTGGGTGTTGCTATGGTGACCAATGAGCTAAGATAAGGCGGGGATTTGCCTAGCAGTAATTTATAGATGGCCTGGAGCCAGTGGGTTTGGCGACGAATATGTAGTGAGGACCAGCCAACAAGAGCGTACAGGTCACAGTGGTGGGTATTATATGGGGCTTTGGAGACAAAACGGATGGCACTGTGATAGACTACATTCAATTTGCTGAGTAGAGTGTTGGAGGCTATTTTGTAAATGACATCGCCGAAGTCAAGGATCGGTAGGATAGTCAGTTTTACGAGGGCATGTTTGGCAGCATGAGTGAAGGAGGCTTTGTTGCGAAATAGGAAACCGATTCTAGATTTAACTTTGGATTGGAGATTCTTAATGTGAGTCTGGAAGGAGAGTTTACAGTCTAACCAGACACCTAGATATTTGTAGTTGTCCACATACTCTAGGTCAGACCCATCGAGAGTAGTGATTCTAGTCGGGTGGGCGGGTGCAAGCAGCGTTCGGTTGAAGAGCATGCATTTAGTTTTACTAGTGTTTAAGAGCAGTTGGAGGCTACTGAAGGAGTGTTGTATGGCATTGAAGCTCGTTTGGAGGTTTGTTAACACAGTGTCCAATGAAGGGCCAGATGTATACAAAATGGTGTCGTCTGCGTAGAGGTGGATCTGAGAGTCACCAGCAGCAAGAGCGACATCATTGATATACACAGAGAAAAGAGTCCGCCCAAGAATTGAACCCTGTGGCACCCCCATAGAGACTGCCATAGGTCCAGACAACAGGCCTTCCGATTTGACACATTGAACTCTATCTGAGAAGTAGTTGGTGAACCAGGCGAGGCAGTCATTTGAGAAACCAAGGCTATTTAGTCTGCCAATAAGAATGCGGTGGTTGACAGAGTCGAAAGCCTTGGCCAGGTCAATGAAAACGGCTGCACAGTACTGTCTATTATCGATCGCGGTTATAATATCGTTTAGGACCTTGAGCGTGGCTGAAGTGCACCCATGACCAGCTCGGAAACCGGATTGCATAGCGGAGAAGGTACGGTGGGATTCGAAATGGTCGGTGATCTGTTTGTTGACTTGGCTTTCAAAAACTTTTGAAAGGCAGGGCAGGATGGATATGGGTCTGTAACAGTTTGGATCTAGAGTGTCACCCCCTTTGAAGAGGGGGATGACCGCGGCAGCTTTCCAATCTCTGGGGATCTCAGACGTTACGAAAGAGAGGTTGAACAGGCTAGTAATAGGGGTTGCGACAATTTCGGCGGCTAGTTTTAGAAAGAAAGGGTCCAGATTGTCTAAGCATTAGGGTTTGTCATAAGGTCATTTCTCAACAATACACACAAGCACACACACATGCTGGCAAACACACAAACGCACACATACAGGCACATACACACCAGAGGAGGCTGGTGGGAGGAGCTATAGGAGGACGAGCTCATTGTAATGGCTGGAATGGAATAAATGGAACAAACTCAAACGTGGTTTCCATATGTTTGATGTGTTTGATACCGTTCCATTGATTCCATTCCAGTCTTTACAATGAGCCCGTCCTCCTATAGCTCCTCCCACCAGCCTCCTCTGACACACACCCTCCTAGCTGACCTTTAGAATAATGCCATGGTGTCCTCTGGGATGTTGTTATTGTTAGTGTTAATTGCCACTGATAACGTGATGAATCCCACAATAATGTGAATGGATGATCTGACAGTCAGGGTTGGAGGCTGAGGCTTAATAAACCATTAGCAAAACAAACAACACTTTCACACTGGAGTGTACTATGGCTGAAAACACACACACACACACACACACACACACACACACACACACACACACACACACACACACACACACACACACACACACACACACACACACACACACACACACACACACACAAACACACACACACACACACAAACACTGTCTTTCCCTGGAATCCATCACAGAGATTGCTGAGCATCTCTTCCCACTGGCCTCCAATGTTGGCCTTGGCTCTGCGTCAGTTGATTGGCAGTGTAAAAAGGCAGAGATGATCGCGAAAGATGATAAAGGTCTGTAATGTAACAGAGAGGTGTGTAGGTGTGCGTGTGATAGAGCGAGAGAGGGAGATGAAAAAAGAGTCATAGAGAAAAGTGAGTGTGAGATGGAAATGAGAGAACAAATAGAGATGTTATTTGAAAAGCGAGTTAGTTGTTTGTAATATTAAGCAGTAGCAGAGTGAAGGGGGTGTATGTAATTTTAAGCAGTAGCAGAGTGAAGGGGTATATGTACTAGGAAGCAGTAGCAGAGTGAAGGGTTTGTATGTAAAATTAAGCAGTAGCAGAGTGAAGGGGTTGTATGTAAAATTAAGCAGTAGCAGAGTGAAGGGGTTGTATGTCATATTAAGCAGTAGCAGAGTGAAGGGGGTGTATGTAATATTAAGCAGTAGAAGAGTGAAGGGTTTGTATGTAAAATTAAGCAATAGCAGAGTGAAGGGGTTGTATGTAATAGGAAGCAGTAGCAGAGTGAAGGGGTTGTATGTAATATTAAGCAGTAGCAGAGTGAAGGGGGTGTATGTAATATTAAGTAGTAGCAGAGTGAACAGGGTGTATGTAATATTTAGCAGTAGCAGAGTGAAGGGGTTGTATGTAATATTAAGCAGTAGCAGAGTGAAGGGGTTGTATGTAATATTAAGCAATAGCAGAGTGAAGGGTTTGTATGTAATATTAAGCAGTAGCAGAGTGAAGGGGTTGTATGTAATATTAAGCAGTAGCAGAGTGAAGGGGTTGAATGTAATATTAAGCAATAGCAGAGTGAAGGGGTGTATGTAATAGGAAGCAGTAGCAGAGTGAAGGGGTTGTATGTAATATTAAGCAATAGCAGAGTGAAGGTGTTGTATGTAATATTAAGCAGTAGCAGAGTGAAGGGTTGTATGTAATATTAAGCAATAGCAGAGTGAAGGTGTTGTATGTAATATTAAGCAGTAGCAGAGTGAAGGGGGTGTATGTAATATTAAGATTAAGCAGTAGCAGAGTGAACAGGGTGTATGTAATATTTAGCAGTAGCAGAGTGAAGGGGTTGTATGTAATATTAAGCAGTAGCAGAGTGAAGGGGTTGTATGTAATATTAAGCAATAGCAGAGTGAAGGGTTTGTATGTAATATTAACCAATAGCAGAGTGAAGGGGTTGTATGTAATATTAAGCAGTAGCAGAGTGAAGGGGTTGTATGTAATATTAAGCAGTAGCAGAGTGAAGGGGTTGTATGTAATATTAAGCAGTAGCAGAGTGAAGGGGTGTATGTAATAGGAAGCAGTAGCAGAGTGAAGGGGTTGTATGTAATATTAAGCAATAGCAGAGTGAAGGTGTTGTATGTAATATTAAGCAGTAGCAGAGTGAAGGGTTGTATGTAATAGGAAGCAGTAGCAGAGTGAAGGGGTTGTATGTAATATTAAGCAATAGCAGAGTGAAGGTGTTGTATGTAATATTAAGCAGTAGCAGAGTGAAGGGTTGTATGTAATAGGAAGCAGTAGCAGAGTGAAGGGGTGTATGTAATAGGAAGCAGTAGCAGAGTGAAGGGGTTGTATGTAATATTAAGCAATAGCAGAGTGAAGGGGTTGTATGTAATATTAAGCAGTAGCAGAGTGAAGTGGTTGTATGTAAGATTAACTAATAGCAGAGTGAAGGGGTTGTATGTAATATTAAGCAGTAGCAGAGTGAAGGGGTTGTATGTAATATTAAGCAGTAGCAGAGTGAAGGGGTTGAATGTAATATTAAGCAATAGCAGAGTGAAGGGTTTGTATGTAATATTAAGCAATAGCAGAGTGAAGGGGTTGTATGTAATATTAAGCAATAGCAGAGTGAATGGGGTGTATGTAATATTAAGCAATAGCAGAGTGAAGGGGGTGTATGTAATAGGAAGCAGTAGCAGAGTGAAGGGGTTGTATGTCATATTAAGCAGTAGCAGAGTGAAGGGGTTGTATGTAATATTAAGCAGTAGCAGAGTGAAGGGGGTGTATGTAATATTTAGCAGTAGCAGAGTGAAGGGGTTGTATGTAATATTAAGCAGTAGCAGAGTGAAGGGGTTGTATGTAATATTAAGCAGTAGCAGAGTGAAGGGGTTGTATGTAATATTAAGCAGTAGCAGAGTGAAGGGGTTGAATGTAATATTAAGCAATAGCAGAGTGAAGGGTTTGTATGTAATATTAAGCAATAGCAGAGTGAAGGGGGTGTATGTAATATTAAGCAATAGCAGAGTGAAGGGGGTGTATGTAATAGGAAGCAGTAGCAGAGTGAAGGGGTTGTATGTCATATTAAGCAGTAGCAGAGTGAAGGGGGTGTATGTAATATTAAGCAGTAGCAGAGTGAAGGGGGTGTATGTAATATTTAGCAGTAGCAGAGTGAAGGGTTGTATGTAATATTAAGCAGTAGCAGAGTGAAGGGGTTGAATGTAATATTAAGCAATAGCAGAGTGAAGGGGTGTATGTAATAGGAAGCAGTAGAAGAGTGAATGGGTTGAATGTAATATTAATCAATAGCAGAGTGAAGGGGTTGTATGTAATATTAAGCAGTAGCAGAGTGAAGGGGGTGTATGTAATATTAAGCAGTAGCAGAGTGAAGGGAGTGTATGTAATAGGAAGCAGTAGAAGAGTGAATGGGTTGAATGTAATATTAATCAATAGCAGAGTGAAGGGGTTGTATGTAATATTAAGCAGTAGCAGAGTGAAGGGTTTGTATGTAATATTAAGCAATAGCAGAGTGAAGGGAGTGTATGTAATAGGAAGCAGTAGAAGAGTGAATGGGTTGAATGTAATATTAATCAATAGCAGAGTGAAGGGGTTGTATGTAATATTAAGCAGTAGCAGAGTGAAGGGTTTGTATGTAATATTAAGCAATAGCAGAGTGAAGGGGTTGTATGTAATATTAAGCAATAGCAGAGTGAATGGGGTGTATGTAATATTAAGCAATAGCAGAGTGAAGGGGGTGTATGTAATAGGAAGCAGTAGCAGAGTGAAGGGGTTGTATGTCATATTAAGCAGTAGCAGAGTGAAGGGGTTGTATGTAATATTAAGCAGTAGCAGAGTGAAGGGGGTGTATGTAATATTTAGCAGTAGCAGAGTGAAGGGGTTGTATGTAATATTAAGCAGTAGCAGAGTAGCAGAGTTGAAGGGTTGTATGTAATATTAGCAGTAGCAGAGTGAAGGGGTTGTATGTAATATTAAGCAGTAGCAGAGTGAAGGGGTTGTATGTAATATTAAGCAATAGCAGAGTGAAGGGTTTGTATGTAATATTAAGCAATAGCAGAGTGAAGGGGGTGTATGTAATATTAAGCAATAGCAGAGTGAAGGGGGTGTATGTAATAGGAAGCAGTAGCAGAGTGAAGGGTTGTATGTCATATTAAGCAGTAGCAGAGTGAAGGGGGTGTATGTAATATTAAGCAGTAGCAGAGTGAAGGGGGTGTATGTAATATTTAGCAGTAGCAGAGTGAAGGGGTTGTATGTAATATTAAGCAGTAGCAGAGTGAAGGGGTTGAATGTAATATTAAGCAATAGCAGAGTGAAGGGGTGTATGTAATAGGAAGCAGTAGAAGAGTGAATGGGTTGAATGTAATATTAATCAATAGCAGAGTGAAGGGGTTGTATGTAATATTAAGCAGT
>NC_140013.1:33311638-33421447 GCF_964263955.1 Coregonus lavaretus | reverse complement strand
ATTGGAAAGACACCACAAAAAATCAAAGTAAACTTCAATGCTATTTGGCTCTAAACAGACAGTACATGGTGGCAGACTATCTGACCACTGTGACTGATAGAAAACGGAGGAAAACAATGACTAGGTACAGACTCAGTGAGCACAGTCTGGCTATAGAGACCGGTCGTCACAGGCAAACCTGGCTGCCCAGAGAGGACAGGCTGTGCTCACTCTGCCCCCGGGGAGAGGTAGAGACAGAGCTGCATTTCCTACTACACTGTGACAAATACTCAGACGTAAGATAATCTTTCTTTCCCAAAATTATCATTCAGTACAAAGAATTTGAAACTATAAAAGAGGAAGAAAAAATCAAATATTTATTGGGTGAAAAGCCAAAATGTGCAATTTTGCCAGCCAAATGTGTGTCCTCCTTCCACAACCTTAGGGACAGCCAGTGAAAAGTGTAATGTAATGTCAATAATATTTCCTGTTTTGTTTTGGCTTTCATACCATGTAATGTGTCTTCTCAGTCATGTTGAGACTGGTCGACTACTTTTGCTTTAATGTATTGTTATTCTCATTAATATTGGTGTTGTAGTTGCTGTTAATGGTAATCCAATTTTCACTACTACTATTGCTGTTGGTCCCACCATTTTTGTTATATGTATACTTTGACAATGTAAGAAATGTAACTTGCCATGTCAATAAAGTCTATTGAATTGTGAGTGAGTGAGTGAGTGAGTGAGTGAGTGAGTGAGTGAGTGAGTCAGTGAGTGAGTGAGAGAGATGATAGAAGAGAAAATGAGGAAAAATAGCAAGGCATTAGTTACAGTAGATTATATATGAGTCTTTCCCTCTCTCTTTCTCTCACTCCCCCTCTATTTATCCCTCCACTCCCCCCCCCTCTCTATCTCTATCCCTCCCTCCCTCCCCCCTCTCTCTCTCCCCCTCTCTCTCTCTCCATCTATCCCTCCCCTATCTCTCTCTCTCTCTCTCTCTCTCTCTCTCTCTCTCTCTCTCTCTCTCTCTCTCTCTCCCATCTCCCCCCCCCCTCTCTCTCTCTCTCTCTCTCTCTCCTCTCTCCCTCTCTCTCTCTCTCTCTCTCTCTCTCTCTCTCTCTCTCTCTCTCTCTCTCTCTCTCTCTCTCTCTCTCTCTCTCTCTCTCTCTCTTTTTACTGTTTAATTGTGGATTCAGCCCATGGCCCTGGATGGGTTCTCGGTGCTGGGGCTCAGACTGGGAGAGTGTGCCCTGTGTTTCAAACATCCTATCAGGACCTTATAGTCTGGGCAGGGAGGGAGGGAGGGAGGAAGGAAGGAAGGAAGGAAGGAAGGAAGGAAGGAAGGAAGGAAGGAAGGAAGGAAGGAAGGAAGGAAGGAAGGAAGGAAGGAAGGAAGGAAGGAAGGAAGGAAGGAAGGAAGGAAGGAAGGAAGGAGAAGAGGAGGAAGGAAGGAAGGAAGGAAGGAAGGAATGCAGGAGGGTGAGGAGAGAGGACACAGAGGTGGGTACAGAGGGATAGAGAGAAGGAGAAAAAAAATGGAAAAGAGGGGGGACAGGTAATGAAAGAGAGGGATGGAAAAGAGAGGACAGAGTTTTATTTGAGCCAACTAATGTTCTGCCAGAGAAGCACAAAGCACTTTGAGGTGAGAAGCAGTTCTTCCTCTAAAGTTTGTCTTCAATGAAAACTTTTTCTCCTGACTATGTTCAGCTGCCTGCAGTCAGTCAATGCTTGTCATTTCAACCTGTCTCCCCCTCTAATACCTCTTATTATGGTATGTTTCAATTTGATTAGCGCCTTTCACTGTGCTAATTGAAAAACCTCTCCCTGCGTGTAATCAATATTACACAGTTTAACATGGAGAGGAGATGATTATGGACACTAGGAGGAGCAGCCTGTCTGCACACACACACACACACACACACACACACACACACACACACACACACACACACACACACACACACACACACACACACATATATTGACACACACACACCAAAGTACACACACATATTGACATTCACACACACACACACACTCTTGCTTTCAAGTGTCTGTTTGAGAGGGAATTACTTTTCAAGTGCAGCAGCTGAAGGACATTCATTATTTTCCCTCCAGTTTGAAGTTGCCCTGTTTAAACTATATACACCATTTTCCTTCTTCATTATTATATATATATTTTTTACAACACATCGTTCTCTCTCATCAGTAACAGTAAACAGATATGGAAATGCTAAAGCTGAATAATTGAAAAGCATTTCAATTTTACTGCCTTGAAGACTGAGAGTTAGCTACCGTTTTAGCCCTCTCCAGAAGCAGGCAGCTTTGTCTAAGGCCTATTGTTTTGTTTTTGTAAATTATTATTATTATTTGTAAAAAAAAAAAAAAAAAAATAGGGGTTAGATCAGCTTTAATATTGCAGATAGATTGTAATTTCCATCAATATAATTGTCTGCATCACTTCCAATCCCCCATATGTTAATTTTTTTACTATATACATTTTATAGACAGTCAATTTTACAATAATTATATTTTGTTTGTTTTTACTCCTGAACTTCCTTTACCCTCAACCTCTCCGATCATTTTCATGATGTCCATCCGGTTTGCTTCTATATGCCATATCTTTCTAATTGTGCTCTTTCACAAAAGCTCTCAACCTATATACTTATTATCCACACAGTATGCTTTACATTTTACATTTTAGCAGACGCTCTTATCCAGAGCGATTTACAGTTAGTGAGTACATACATTTTCATACTTTTTCATACTGGCCCCCCGTGGGAATCGAACCCACAACCCCTGCGTTGCAAACGCCATGCTCTACCAACTGAGCTACAAGTTAAAGTCCTTTACGGTCCATTGAGCTATTTTAAACAGTATTATAATCTCCCACCATAATAATAGAGTCTTGAATTGCTTGCAGGGTTAATCATTTATTATATATATTGTCAAAGAAGTGTGAATCATCATTATTTGGTCCATAAAGGTTAATGAGCCATATCTGTTTATGGTCCAATAACTATTTAAAATAATCCATCTACCTTGCGTATCTGTTTGGACAATTTGCACATTCGGATCGAAATTACTGTTAATTAATATCATGACACCTTTTGAGTTTCTTTGCCCATGGGAAAAGTATATTTCCCCCCCCCCCCCCCCCATTCCTTTTTCCACGCAACTTGAGTTTCCTGTAAACAATAGATATTATATTCCTTCTCTTTGAGCCATGTAAATATTGTTCTTCTTTTGAATTCCATGCTGTCACAGTCACTAGCCCATT
Source organism: Coregonus lavaretus (assembly GCF_964263955.1). NCBI lineage: Eukaryota > Metazoa > Chordata > Actinopteri > Salmoniformes > Salmonidae > Coregonus > Coregonus lavaretus. Next base: position 33,418,189 of record NC_140013.1, on the reverse strand, counting down.
CAAGCTTAACATCCTTATCATTTATCGCCCTCATGGTTCCCTTGGAGAGTTCATCAATGAGCTTGACGCCTCTCTCCTCTTCCATCCTATCATCTCTTCCCTCTGCTCAAACCTTCTCCCTCCAATCTCCTGATTCTGCCTCCTCAACCCTCCTCTCCTCCCTTTCTGCATCTTTTGACTCTCTATGTCCCCTATCCTCCCGGCCGGCTCAGTCCTCCACTCCTGCTCCGTGGCTTGACGACTCATTGTGAGCTCACAGAACAGGGCTCCGGGCAGCCGAGCGGAAATGGAGGAAAACTAGACTCCCTGCCGACCTGTCATCTTTTCACTCCCTCCTCTCTACATTTTCTTCCTCTGTTTCTGCTGCTAAAGCCACTTTCTACCACTCTAAATTTCAAGCCTCTGCCTCTAACCCTAGGAAGCTCTTTGCCACCTTCTCCTCCCTGCTGAATCCTCCTTCTCCACCCCCTCCCTCCTCCCTCTCTGTGGATGACTTCGTCAACCATTTTAAAAAGAAGGTTGACGACATCCGATCCTCATTTATTAAGTCAAATGACACCGCTGGTCCTGCTCACACTGCCCTACCCTATGCTTTGACTTCTTTCTCCCCTCTCTCTCCAGATGAAATCTTGCGACTTGTGACGGCCGGCCGCCCAACAACCTGCCCGCTTGACCCTATCCCCTCCTCTCTTCTCCAGACCATTTCCGGAGACCTTCTCCCTTACCTTACCTCGCTCATCAACTCATCCTTGACCACTGGCTATGTCCCTTCCGTCTTCAAGAGAGCGAGAGTTGCACCCCTTCTCAAAAAATCTACATTCGATCCCTCTGATAGCAAGAGAGTTGGCTAAAGACGGCACGCTCAAGAGTTTTGGAGAGAAAAGAAAGAAGGGATACTGGTCTGTAGTTGTTGACATCTCTCTCAGAATGACCTTCTTGATCCAAACCAGTCAGGTTTCAAGACTGGTCATTCAACTGAGACTGCTCATCTTTGTGTCATGGAGGCTCTCCACACTGCTAAAGCTAACTCTCTCTCCTCTGCTCTCATCCTTCTAGACCTATCTGCTGCCTTTGATACTGTGAACCATCAGATCCTCCTCTCCACCATCTCCGAGTTGGGCATCTCCGGCGCAGCTCACTCTTGGATTGCGTCCTACTTCACAGGTCGCTCCTACCAGGTGGCGTGGCGAGAATCTGTCTCCGCATCACGTGCTCTCACCACTGGTGTCCCCCAGGGCTCAGTTCTAGGCCCTCTCCTATTCTCTCTATACACCAAGTCACTTGGCTCTGTCATATCCTCACATGGTCTCTCCTATCATTGCTACGCAGACGACACACAATTAATCTTCTCCTTTCCCCCTTCTGGTAACCAGGTGGCGAATCGCATCTCTGCATGTCTGGAAGACATATCAGTGTGGATGACGGATCACCACCTCAAGCTGAACCTCGGCAAGACGGAGCTGCTCTTCCTCCCGGGGAAGGACTGCCCGCTCTATGATCTTGCCATCACAGTTGACAACTCCGTTGTGTCCTCCTCCCAGAGTGCAAAGAACCTTGGCGTGACCCTGGACAATACCCTGTCGTTCTCCGCTAACATCAAAGCGGTGACCCGATCCTGTAGGTTCATGCTCTACAACATTCGCAGAGTACGACCCTACCTTACACAGGAAGCGGCACAGGTCCTAATTCAGGCACTTGTCATCTCCCGTCTGGATTACTGCAACTCGCTGTTGGCTGGCCTCCCTGCCTGTGCCATTAAACCCCTACAACTCATCCAGAACGTTGCAGCCCGTCTGGTGTTCAACCTTCCCAAGTTCTCTCACGTCACCCCGCTCCTCCGCACACTCCACTGGCTTCCAGTTGAAGCCTGCATCTGCTACAAGACCATAGTGCTTGCCTACGGAGCTGTGAGGGGAACAGCACCTCCGTACCTTCAGGCTCTGATCAGTCCCTACACCCAAACGAGGGCATTGCGTTCATCCACCTCTGGCCTGCTGGCCCCACTACCTTTGCGGAAGCACAGTTCCCGCTCAGCCCAGTCAAAACTGTTCGCTGCTCTGGCACCCCAATGGTGGAACAAGCTCCCTCACGACGCCAGGACAGCGGAGTCACTCACCACCTTCCAGAGACACTTGAAACCCCACGTCTTTAAGGAATACCTGGGATAGGATAAAAGTAATAAAAGAACACAGGACTGATGGTTGCTGAAAATGGGCCTCTGTACGCCTATGTAGATATTCCATTAAAAATCAGCCGTTTTTAGCTACAATAGCCATTTACAACATTAACAATGTCTACACTATATTTCTGATCAATTTGATGTTATTTTAATGGACAAAAAAATGGCTTTACTTTCAAAAACAAGGACATTTCTAAGTGACCCCAAACTTTTGAACGGTAGTGTATGTTTGTAAATTTACCAATAAAAAAAACCATGGTGATTGAGTGTCCATATAGCTGTATCATGATATTTGCATGTCTACTAAGTAACCCTCCAATTTTTCTCCACTAATCCCCCCGTAAAGCCCCTCCCCATCTCAAGTTGTGCCGTCATCCCAGTGTTCAGCATACCAACCCCGTCCCCCCGGATCCCTAGGCCCCCGAGAGGCCAGGACCCATCCATCGAAAACAGCACACAGTGCCACCCACAAAACAGAAGCAGGTCAACCGCCAAAGCATTTCCAATGGTCTCACCTCAATATATATATAGCTATTTAAAAATCTTGCATATCTTATTTTCCATCATACCCTATATTCTCCCTTACATCCTTACCCCCTTGCAACAGATGTGGGATAAACACACATGCACATACTCTAACACACTCAACCCCTTTCCTCCATAATCAACCATAAGATCAGAAGCTCAACGGTTGTTACATCCCAGAGCCCAACTCAAGAAAGGACCTGATTTACGAATGCATATACAGTTACAGCTGTTTGAGAAAGCATGCAAGATTGAGCAAAAATTGACAACAATGTGAAATTTGATTAATCTATGTCAAGTCCTAGGTGATGGAGATCTGATCCATTATTCCGAAGCATCTCTGTGCAGTCAGACCTTTGATTATTTTGTGCCACCTGGGCCACAATAATAAGACCCCTCTCTGATTGTCCGAGTGTGACCCCTCCCCATGGGTTACTGCAGCCAGTGTTGCCAGCACTGCCACTACCTGGGTGGGGATACCCCACCGGAATCCCCACCGGCTAGGTACAAGGTCGTCAAGGTTCTCATTAGCAGCTTTGAGAATTTCTTGTACAGTGGGGGGAAAAATAATTTAGTCAGCCACCAATTGTACAAGTTCTCCCACTTAAAAAGATGAGAGAGGCCTGTAATTTTCATCATAGGTACACGTCAACTATGACAGACAAAATGAGATTTTTTTTCCCAGAAAATCACATAGTAGGATTTTTAATGAATTTATTTGCAAATTATGGTGGAAAATAAGTATTTGGTCAATAACAAAAGTTTCTCAATACTTTGTTATATACCCTTTGTTGGCAATGACACAGGTCAAACGTTTTCTGTAAGTCTTCACAAGGTTTTCACACACTGTTGCTGGTATTTTGGCCCATTCCTCCATGCAGATCTCCTCTAGAGCAGTGATGTTTTGGGGCTGTCGCTGGGCAACACGGACTTTCAACTCCCTCCAAAAAATGTCTATGGGGTTGAGATCTGGAGACTGGCTAGGCCACTCCAGGACCTTGAAATGCTTCTTCCTTCGTTGCCCGGGCGGTGTGTTTGGGATCATTGTCATGCTGAAAGACCCAGCCACGTTTCATCTTCAATGCCCTTGCTGATGGAAGGAGGTTTTCACTCAAAATCTCACGATACATGGCCCCATTCATTCTTTCCTTTACACGGATCAGTCGTCCTGGTCCCTTTGCAGAAAAACAGCCCCAAAGCATGATGTTTCCACCCCCATGCTTCACAATAGGTATGGTGTTCTTTGGATGCAACTCAGCATTCTTTGTCCTCCAAACACGACGAGTTGAGTTTTTACCAAAAAGTTCTATTTTGGTTTCATCTGACCATATGACATTCTCCCAATCCTCTTCTGGATCATCCAAATGCACTCTAGCAAACTTCAGATGGGCCTGGACATGTACTGGCTTAAGCAGGGGGACACGTCTGGCAATGCAGGATTTGAGTCCCTGGCGGCGTAGTGTGTAACTGATGGTAGGCTTTGTTACTTTGGTCCCAGCTCTCTGCAGGTCATTCACTAGGTCCCCCCGTGTGGTTCTGGGATTTTTGCTCACCGTTCTTGTGATCATTTTGACCCCACGGGGTGAGATCTTGCGTGGAGCCCCAGATCGAGGGAGATTATCAGTGGTCTTGTATGTCTTCCATTTCCTAATAATTGCTCCCACAGTTGATTTCTTCAAACCAAGCTGCTTACCTATTGCAGATTCAGTCTTCCCAGCCTGGTGCAGGTCTACAATTTTGTTTCTGGTGTCCTTTGACAGCTCTTTTGTCTTGGCCATAGTGGAGTTTTGAGTGTGACTGTTTGAGGTTGTGGACAGGTGTCTTTTATACTGATAACAAGTTCATACAGGTGCCATTAATACAGGTAATGAGTGGAGGACAGAGGAGCCTCTTAAAGAAGAAGTTACAGGTCTGTGAGAGCCAGAAATCTTGCTTGTTTGTTGGTGACCAAATACTTATTTTCCACCATCATTTGCAAATAAATTCATTAAAAATCCTACAATGTGATTTTCTGGATTTTATTTTCTCAATTTGTCTGTCATAGTTGATGTGTACCTATGATGAAAATTAAAGGCCTCTCTCATCTTTTAAGTGGGAGAACTTGCACAATTGGTGGCTGACTAAATACTTTTTCCCCCCACTGCATATTATGCTCTCCCATCAGGGGTCTCTGGCTTTGTAAGACCAACCCTGCCAGGCAGGCTCAGAATCTTGAGGGTGCGGTGCTGCTCAAGTAGGTCTCTGACCGCATTTATTTTTCTGTTTTGGCTGCATATAGGCCACTCACAGCAGGCCCATAAAACAGATGGGGACTTCTCTTTGGTGTATGGGTCGCTCAGGTGGGTGTCTAGGATATAGGGTTGGGGATCGTTCCATCATGATAGGACAATAAAAAAATTGATTAGATGTATACTGTATTTTAAAATGTATATCCCTCATCTCACAGACACATGTTGGTTCTGGGATATGCAACCATTTCCTTTGTCACTCACTTAACGCCACACTTTTTCAAACACAAAAACGAACACCACACCTTCCATCACAATACATCCACACATACCCACATACTGTGCCTTCTATGTCTTCTGTTTGCTATGTTTTTATCTCCACTATGTTGATTGAGTACTTGTGTTCTAATTAGTTGTATTTGAAGATGTATTATTTTGCTTGTTATCTTTTCTTTTAATACCGTCTTATCCCTTTATTAAATACTATACATATTATAAATGTGCTTTATTATTACAATCCCTACCATGGCTAGTATTGGGTGTTCCATGATTTGACTCCTCCATTAGAACTTTCAGAATAGCCATGGAGTAGTCTTTGTGTCGCGGAACATTTGGTTGTCAATATACAGTTTATCGACAACGAGAGCAACACGCTTCCCTTTTAATCTACTTTCCTTGAAGATTTGGTACAGAACTTTGCGCCGTTCTGCAATCTCCCTCGGGAACTGATCATTCATGCCTATTTTCGTGCCAGCAACTCTTTCACCTAGGCTTTTAACCATTACTTTATCCTTAAAGAAAGCAAATTTGGCAACGTTTGGACGCTCATATCTCTGTCCTCTTTGTACGAAACGGTGTACACGTTCGAGTTGGATTTTATCGACAGAATATTATTTATTTCGGTAACCTCTCCTTCTTTTTCTTGGATACCCGTAAGTACTAGATTTTCTCTCATCGATCTAGTTTGTATGTCTAGTAAGGCTTCTCTCAGAAAGTTGTTCTCCTTTTTAAGTTCCTTAACGTCCGTTTCTATCGTAGTGACTGTCCCTTTTAGTTTTTTTGTATTGTTCTCCATTATCGCTGTCACGACTTCCTCCGAAGCTGCCTCCCCTGCTTGTTCGGGCAGGCTTCAGCGTTCGTCGTCACCGGCCTACTAGCCACTGCCGCTCCATATCTCATCATTCCTTTTGTCTTGTCTTGTCAATTACACACACCTGGTTCATTTTCCCCTCATTAGTATGTGTTTAAGGTTTCCCTCTGTCCTTGTGGGTGATTGTTGCATGTGAGATGAGTGTAGCTCGGTGGAGCTACCTGTACTTTGTATTGCCAGGGTATATTTTCCCTGTGTGCCTGTATTTGTTCCACTGGACTGTTGACGCTATCCAGCGTAACTGTGTACTACGGAATAAACTCTGTATTCTGTGATTTACCCTCCTGCTGCCTGATTCAAATCACACTCTCACAATCGCAGCTTTTCCGTCACTCATTTCAAGACTCGCCTTCAACTCTTTTACATCATTACTGACCAACTCTAGTATGCCCAGTTTGTTATTTATCAACTTCAACAGATCGCTTTCCACACTTACCAGTCTCAGTGGTGAAAAGCTTTAAATCATCTGTATCAGTCAAGGAGTCGCGTTTTCTCTTGGAGATTGATTCTCCTCGTTTATCTTCTGTCATGTTTGGGTGTTGCTTGTTGTTGTAATATTTGTTGATACATTTCTCTAGCCTTATGATTTGTTTTGTGTTATTATCCAGATTGAATGTTATTACCCGCGAATATATGAAGTGCTAATATTTAGTCTAACTTACTGATATTGAATATTATGTTTTTATCTTGAGGTGATTTGTACCGCTGTGTATTCAATACGCCATCATGTCTACCGGAAGTCTGTGATGACCTGATCTCCAAAATCCCACCTCCATCTAAGGCCTATTGTTAGAACCAGAGTCACCAGAGACCACCAGAGACCACTTGCTCATGGACGCTCACTTTGTGTGGCGCTTAGTCATTTAATCGAGCCGTGTTGTAACTGAAGTGGCTTTCTGAGGTAAACGCCTGGTAATCGCAGCGCTTTCGAACAAATTAAATAACCTGCCATTACCTTTTAGGACTGGGTAGGGGTGATGGAGAGTTTAATTTTTTTTTGACTGAGTAAAGGAGTGCTTTGTTATTATCAGGCTACTTGAGACACAGCATAAATGAAAGGGTTAAAAGAAAGGACCAATCGGTCCCGGCCTTTTGACTTGGAATGCCACATTTTCTTCGGGATGAATTGCTCACCAAATGAAAAAGATGACAAACACTAAAGCCCATAAGATTGTGTCAGGAGGAGTAACACCCAGACTCAGCCCCATTGCCACAAATCCCCCTCAGATTGAAGGGTGGTTAGGTTATTGAGGCGGGACTAATGTTTTGTGTCCACCAATATCTATTTTTCAATGACCTCATCCACATGGGCCCGTGTTGTCTGATTGGAACACCCAACGTACTTCGGATTATTTTCCGGAACGGATGAAAATAAAGAACTGACATACTGTAAATGCGCTGAAAAGAAGTGACAGAACATTGACAGAGCAGCTCTGAGGGACATCTCTAGTTTTAACGTCGCTAAAAGAAAATGTGAGATCAGATAGACACTAATCCTGATAAGGATGATGACTATTCATGGTTTGTTGCCTTGCCTTGCCTCTTGAGTTCCATGGAGCCCAGCTGGATGTGATTACCTTAATGCAGGTTGGAATATGTTTATTACTCCTGAGCTCTTGAGTTCATTAGCTCACTCCGGGGGGGGTAAATTAGAATGCCTCTGTGTGTTTTTATGATTCAAAAGGAAACTTATTCCGAGTTTGGAATCACAGGTGATTATAAATCCAATCCAATTAGGGACAATTACAATATGAGCTAAAAGAACACAGGAGAGCTGTCGTCCACCCCCCCAGCACACTGAAAAAAAGAAAAGAAAAACACCAACCTGACTGAAAAAATATTGACATCAGGTTTATTCTTTTTTAAAGGTAAAAATAAATCACAAACGTCAAATCGAAGAGTGTGTTATGACGTGTATTTCTACTCACAGAGGCATAAAGAATGTTATTCTTCAAAGACACAATAAGAGTCAGTGGAGCAACAATGATGTCCGATTACACAGCTCCTTGATCTCCAATGGGCCTGGAACAGACGTCTCAGCCTCTAACAGATAAGGAGTACTGCTCTCCTCTCATCCCTCACTGCACTGTCCTTCCTCAGACACATTCTCTCACTCTCTCTCTCTCCCTAAGGATCGACTAATGGGCAGTTTAGCCGCTGAAGTGAAGCCTGAGCTAATGCTAAAGCTAGATTGTGCAGGCTGTGATGCTCAACATAAGTAATGGGCAGTTTAGACGCTGGAGTCAGTCAGGCAGGTCCACTCACAGTAGTGTTAAAGTTACATTACTGAAGTCCAGGACTCTGTATTAGTACATCTGTTTAAAAGCTAATGCTGGGAGGCTTAATAGACACTGGAGTCAGAGCAATGTTGCTTATAATTTAAGGGCAAATTGACTTGCAGAGTTTGAGAGAGAGAGAGCGAGAGAGAGAGAGCGAGAGAGAGAGAAAGAGAGAGAGAGAGAGAGAGAGAGAGAGAGAGAGAGAGAGAGAGAGAGAGAGAGAGAGAGAGAGAGAGAGAGAGAGAGAGAAAGCATCTGAGCGTGTGTTGGCTGTGGCTCTGGGTCTGGTTGACAGAAGAGACCCCACTCAAACTCTGTGAGCTGTGACTCCTCACTCTATAGAAGGGTTCCCTAACTGGCGGCCCTCGGGTGATTTTATTAGAAATTGTTGGACATAAAAGACTGTAAAAACACCAGCAAATCCAAAGTATTCCCACACATAATAGAGAGAGAGAGATAAACTGAGTGTACAAAACATTAGGAACATCTGCTCTTTCCATGACATAGACTGACCAGGTGAATCCAGGTGAAAGCTATGATCCCTTATTGATGTCACCTGTTAAATCCACTTCAATCAGTGTAGATGAAGGGGAGGAGACAAGTTAAAGAAGGATTTTTAAGCCTTGAGACAATTGAGACATGGATTGTGTATGTGTGCCATTCAGAGGGTGAATGGGCAAGACAAAAGATTTAAGTGTCTTTGAACCAGGTATGGTAGTAGGTGCCAGGCGCACCGGTTTGAGTGTGTCAAGAACTGCAACGCTGCTGGGTTTTTCACGCTCAAGAATGGTCCACCACCCAAAGGACATCCAGACTTGACAACTGTGGGAAGTATTGGAGTCAACATGGGCCAGCATCCCTGTGGAATGCTTTCCACACCTTGTTGAGCAGCCTGGTCTCATAGACTAGACATAACATAGTAAATGTTAATCCGGGATATGCAAATTAGTATGATATGTTACGTTTGGTATGGTTACATAAGACAGGTGGTTACTTAAGGCAAAAACGAAAGTAAGGTGGTTGGTCGGGGTGGATGGGTAGGTGTATAACGCGAACCTCTAGCAACCCAAAGGTTGCGAGTTCGATTCTCATCACGACAACCTTAGTATTTTAGCAACCTTTCTACTACTTACTAGTTTTTAGCTAGCTACTTTGCAACTACTTAGCATGTTAGCTTCCCCTAACCTTAACCCTTTTAGCTAACCCTTCCCCTAACCACCTTAAACTTAACCATAACCTTAACCCTAGCTAATGTTAGCCAGCTAGCTAATCTTACGTTATCATACATTTAGCAAATTCGTAACATATAGTACGTTTTGCAAATTCATAACATATTATTGTTTTGCAAATTCATAACATATAATACAAATTGTAATTTGTAACATATCATACGGAATGGGTAATGGACATTCACAAATTAATACATACCATATGAAACATAAAATATCATACTAAATGGAGTGTCCGGATTTACGTACAGAACAATAAAAAATGCTCTGATACCAGGTTGTGTAGAGTCCATGCCCCAACGAATTGAGGCTGTTCTGAGGGAAAAAGGGGGTGCAACTCAATATTAGGAAGGTGTTCCTAATGTTATGTACACTCAGTGTATGTGATCGTTTACAAATGTAAGCAAGGTTTGAAATGATTGTTTTAGTCAAATATTATATCTGTTTGGGCCTCTTGTAGTCAATCCGCTCAAGAACAAAATTGGTCCACGTCTGAATCTAGTTGATGATCCCTGCTCTATAGGAAAGTAAAGTACAGCCTGGCTCTACCTCTCCGTCCTAACAACCCCTAAAACAACAGCACTCTGTCATCTGTTCTTACTCCAAGAAAAATCACCCCCAAAATTAACTCTATGTGCCTAGAATAAGTCTAGAGACGTACTGCTCCTCTGTACCGCTGTAAAGAAAGAATACTCCTTCCTGCATCAGTGTATAGCCAACACTCTCCAGTGCCGACACGATCAGCGATGATAGCTTAGCAGCACTATAAATACTACTGCGTTTAGCCTAGCTTAGCATAAATGTCAACCAGATAGGCCTACAGTGTCACGGATTCTGCCGAGGCTGCTCCTCCTCCTTGCTCGGGCAGGCTTCGGCGTTCGTCGTCCCAGGAGTACTAGCTACTGCGGTTCGATGTTATCGGTGTTTGTTTAGTTTTGTCTGTATTGTTTACACCTGTTCGTCATTATGTTAATTGTTTCCCTTATAATTACCCCTGTCTCTCATCTGTACTTTGTGTGTGATTGTTTTCCCCTTCACGGTTGTCTATTTTGTGAGCGGGTTATTTCCTCCCTGCGTGGAGTTATTTTCTGTGTCCTTTTGGATCCTTTTCGTATTAAAAGTACGTGTCCGAGAGTTCTGTGTCCTGCGCCTGACTTCATTTACCGCATCTCACAGACAGTCGTGACAGAATCACACACCTTACCATGGAGTCAGCAGGAGCGACAGCACCGACTGGATCACTCGAGGAGCGCGTCCTACAACAGGCAGCGATGCTCCAAAATCTTGGTGCCGCTATGGATAACGTTATGAACACTTTGGGACGATGGGAGAGAGGAGGTTTGCCCACACCTCCTCCAACGATACCACCACCATCGGCTACTCCTATCGTCTCACATCCGGAGTCCAGTGGGATTCGGCTCTCGCTCCCGAGGGCTTATGATGGCACCGCAGCCAGGTGTCAGGGTTTCCTGTTCCAGGTGGAACTTTACCTGGCAACCATTCACCCGGCACCCTCGGGATACGAGAGTGTGTCCGCCCTCATCTCCTGTCTGTCCGGCAAGGCACTGGAGTGGGCCAACGCAGAGTGGGGAGGGATAGACGCCGCTACTGTGAACTATGCGGAGTTCACCCGCCGCTTCAGGGCAGTGTTCGATCATCCCCCGGAGGGGAAGGCGGTGGGTGATTATCTATTCCACCTCAGACAGGGGAGGAGGAGAGCGCAGGAATTCGCACTGGACTTCCGGACTCTGGCTGCCAATTCGGGATGGAATGAGAGGGCCCTCATCGACCACTACAGATGCAGCCTGAGGGAGGACGTTTGTCGAGAGCTGGCCTGCAGGGACACCAACCTAAGCTTCGATCAGCTGGTGGACATGTCGATTCGCTTGGATACCCTGTTGGCTACCCGCGGACGTCCAGCGCTGGGGCTGTCCATTCCATCCCCCAGCACCTCCGAGCCGAGCCCTATGGAGCTCGGGGGTGCTGGTAGTAGGGAGGCCAGGAAGGAGGCTGTCCCCTGCACCAACTGTGGCCGCCGAGGACACACGGCGGTTCGGTGCTGGGGAGGGTCTCCTCGGATTCGAGGCAGCAGGCAGCGCACTGATGAGTCATTCCCGGTGAGTAAGGTCCCAACTCACCCAGAGCTCTCTGCTGTTCATATGTGTATCCAAGTGATGTTTCCAGAAGTTTCTTCTTACTCCCAGCATAAGGCGCTAATCGATTCAGGCGCAGCTGGGAATTTTATCAATCGCCATTTCTCATACAAGTTAGGGATCCCTATATTACCAGTCGATGTGCCCTTCCCTATCCATGCCCTAGATAGCCAGCCTTGGGGTCGGGATTGATTAGGGAGGTCACAGCGCCACTGAAGATGAAAACGCAGAAGGGTCATGAGGAGACTATACAGTTGTATTTAATTGACTCTCCTGCGTTTCCAGTGGTGTTGGGACTTCCCTGGTTAATATCTCATGACCCCAACATTTCATGGCAACAGAGGGCTCTCAAGGGATGGTCTGATCAGTGTGTGGGGCGGTGTGTAGGTGTTTCCGTAGGGGCAACGACGGTGGAGAGTCCGAACCAAATGCCCACAATGCACATTCCTCCTGAGTATGCCGATTTGGCAAGCGCCTTCTGTAAGAAGAAGGCGACTCAATTACCACCTCATCGACAGGGGGATTGTGCGATAGACCTCCAGGTTGGCGCGGCGCTCCCTCGCAGCCATGTGTATCCTCTGTCTCAGGAGGAGACGGCTGCTATGGAGACACACGTCACCGAATCCTTGAGACAGGGATACATACGGCCTTCCACTTCTCCTGCGTCCTCAAGTTTATTTTTTGTGAAGAAGAAGGATGGGGGTTTACGCCCGTGTATTGATTACCGTGGTCTCAATCAGATCACTATTAAATACAGCTATCCTCTCCCTCTGATTGCTAGTATGACGGAGTCATTACACGGGGCGCGCTTCTTCACAAAATTGGATCTCAGGAGCGCTTACAACCTGGTGCACATTCGGGAGGGAGATGAGTGGAAAACAGCCTTCAGTACCACCTCGGGTCACTATCAGTACCTCGTCATGCCATACGGTCTAATGAATGCTCCTTCAGTCTTCCAATCATTTGTAGACGACATTTTCCGGGATTTGCATGGACAGGGGGTAGTGATGTATATTGATGACATTCTGATATACTCCGCTACACGTACCGAGCATGTGTCCCTGGTACGTCGGGTGCTGGGTAGACTGTTGGAGCATGATCTGTATGTGAAGGCAGAGAAATGTCTGTTTTTCCAGGAGTCCATCTCCTTCCTGGGACACCGGTTGTCTGCGTCAGGGGTGGAGATGGAGATTGACTGCGTTTCAGCCGTGCGTAATTGGCAGACTCCAACTACAGTAAAGGAGGTGCAGCGGTTTTGGGGTTTTGCCAATTACTACCGGAGGTTTATCCGGGGTTTTGGACAGGTAGCGGCTCCCATTACCTCCCTGCTAAAGGGGGGCCCGGTGCGTTTGCAGTGGTCGGCTGAGGCGGACAGGGCGTTTAGTCATTTGAAGGACCTGTTCACCTCAGCTCCGGTGCTGGCACATCCGGATCCCTCTTTGGCGTTCCAAGTCGAGGTGGATGCGTCCGTGGCGTGGATCGGTGCTATACTGTCTCAGCGCTCGGGCACGCCTCCAAAACTCTGCCCCTGTGCTTTCTATTCTAAGAAGCTCAGTCCGGCGGAGCGCAATTATGACGTGGGGGACAGGGAGCTGCTAGCTGTGGTCCAGGCCCTGAAGGTGTGGAGACATTGGCTTGAGGGGGCTAACCACCCTTTTCTCATTCTGACTGACCATCATAACCTGGAGTACATCCGGGCAGCGAAGAGACTGAACCCTCGTCAGGCTAGGTGGGCCATGTTTCTGGCCCGGTTTGTCTTTAAGATCACGTATATCCCCGGGTCACAGAACGTTAAGGCAGACGCCCTGTCCCGACGATATGACACAGAGGAGAGGTCCATTGAGCCCACTCCCATACTACCAGAGTCTTGTCTCGTGGCACCGGTGGTGTGGGAGGTCGACACGGAAATCGAGCGGGCGTTACGTGCCGACCCTTCTCCCCCAGAGTGTCCAGAGGGACGGAGGTACGTGCCGCTCGAGGTCCGTGACCGACTGATTTACTGGGCTCACACGTCACCCTCCTCTGGTCATCCTGGTATTGGTCGGACGGTGCACTGCCTTAGTGGAAAGTACTGCTGGCCCACTTTGGCTAAGGACGTGAGGGTTTATGTTTCCTCCTGCTCGGTGTGCGCTCAGTGTAAGGCGCCTAGACACCTGCCCAGGGGGAAGTTACAACCTCTCCCCGTTCCACAACGGCCGTGGTCTCACCTTTCGGTGGATTTTGTCACGGACCTTCCCCCCTCCCAGGGGAATACCACGATCTTGGTCGTTGTGGATCGGTTTTCTAAGGCCTGCCGTCTCATCCCTATGCCAGGTCTTCCTACAGCCCTACAAACGGCCGAAGCCCTGTTTACTCACGTTTTCCGGCACTACGGGGTGCCTGAAGATATAGTGTCTGATCGGGGTCCCCAGTTCACCTCTAGAGTGTGGAGGGCGTTTATGGAACGTTTGGGGGTCTCGATCAGCCTTACCTCGGGTTTTCACCCTGAGAGTAATGGGCAGGTGGAGAGAGTAAACCAAGATGTGTGTAGGTTTCTGAGGTCCTACTGCCAGGACCGGCAGGAGGAGTGGTCGGTGTATATTCCCTGGGCAGAGATAGCCCAAAACTCACTCCGCCACTCCTCCACTAATCTCACTTCTTTCCAGTGTGTGTTGGGCTATCAGCCGGTTCTGGCACCCTGGCATCAGAGCCAGATCGAGGCTCCTGTGGTGGATGAATGGTTTCGGCGCTCGGAGGAGACATGGAACGCTGCGCACGTCCATCTGCAGCGGGCCATCAGACGGCAAAAGGCGAGCGCCGATCGCCACCGCAGTGAGGGTCCGGTTTATGCACCGGGAGATCGGGTCTGGCTCTCGACCAGAAACCTGCCCCTTCACCTGCCCTGCCGGAAGCTGGGCCGGCAGTTTGTGGGGCCATTTAAAGTCCTGAGGAGATTGAACGAGGTATGTTATAGGTTACAGCTGCCTGTTAATTATCGCATTAACCCCTCGTTCCATGTGTCTCTCCTCAGGCCGGTGGTAGCTGGTCCACTCCAGGAGAATGAGGTACGAGAGGCCCCTCCGCCCCCACTAGACATCGAAGGGGCTCCGGCGTACTCAGTCCGTTCCATCGTGGATTCAAGGCGTCGGATGGTGGGTCTGCAGTATCTCGTGGAGTGGGAGAGGTACGGTCCGGAGGAACGGTGCTGGGTCCCTAGGAGGGACATCCTAGATCCCTCCCTGTTGACAGAGTTCCACCGGAGTCACCCAACTCGCCCTGCTCCGCGTCCTCCTGGCCGTCCCCGAGGCCGGGGTCGGCGCACGGCTGGGGCCGCACGTCAAGGGGGGGGGGGGTACTGTCACGGATTCTGTATGTGATCGTTTACAAATGTAAGCAAGGTTTGAAATGATTGTTTTAGTTAAATATTATATCTGTTTGGGCCTCTTGTAGTCAATCCGCTCAAGAACAAAATTGGTCCACGTCTGAATCTAGTTGATGATCCCTGCTCTATAGGAAAGTAAAGTACAGCCTGGCTCTACCTCTCCGTCCTAACAACCCCTAAAACAACAGCACTCTGTCATCTGTTCTTACTCCAAGAAAAATCACCCCCAAAATTAACTCTATGTGCCTAGAATAAGTCTAGAGACGTACTGCTCCTCTGTACCGCTGTAAAGAAAGAATACTCCTTCCTGCATCAGTGTATAGCCAACACTCTCCAGTGCCGACACGATCAGCGATGATAGCTTAGCAGCACTATAAATACTACTGCGTTTAGCCTAGCTTAGCATAAATGTCAACCAGATAGGCCTACAGTGTCACGGATTCTGCCGAGGCTGCTCCTCCTCCTTGATCGGGCAGGCTTCGGCGTTCGTCGTCCCTGTCACGCTCTGGCTCCGGGACTGTGTTGTTTGAGCCAGGGTGTATTCATTTGGTTGTGTTGGGTATAGGGTGTGTTCATTTGTTGTGTTTGGTATTGGTTTTGTTTTCCGTGTTTGGTCAAGTGACTCCCAATCGGAGGTAACGAGTGTCAGCTGTCGGCTCGTTATCTCTGATTGGGAGCCATATTTAAACTGTCTGTGTTCACCTTATGTTTGTGGGTTTTTGTTCCTAGTCAGTCATTGTCACTGTGGACTTCTCTATCGTCATTTATGTTGTTGTTATCGTGGTTGCTTTAATTTAATAAAGTCAACATGTTCGCTAAACACGCTGCGCCTTGGTCCGTTTCCTTAGACGATCGTGACAGAAAAACCCACCACAAAAGGACCAAGCAGCGTGTCCAGGAGCAAAGAGACTGGACATGGGAGGAGGCGCCTGGTAAGGAGATCGAGAGGCTGGCGATGGCCCAGGTGGGCAAATCGTGGTCCTGGGAGGACATGCTCGGGGGCAAGGGACCTTGGGGGAAGATCAAGGCCCTGGCGAGAGAGGAGCAACGGCGTCAGCAGGGTCATCGTCGGAAGGACGAGAGGCAACCCCAAAAAGTTTTTGGGGGGGGGCACATGGCTTGGGCGGCTGGGCAGCAGGAGGCTGCCACAGAGAGACGTGGAGAGAAGGCTACCGGATTACGGGAGCCATTGGCGAGTAGAGGGAGGGAAGCAGTTGAGGCACGGCGTGAGAGACTGAGGTGTGTTACCAGTCCGGTCCGGCCCGTTCCTGATCCCCGGTTAAGGCCAGTGGTGTGTGTTCCCAGTACGGACCGGCCTGTTCCTACTCCACGCACCAAGCCCACGGTGTGCGTCGCCAGTCCAGCCCGGCCGGTTCCTGCTCCACGTACTAAGCCTACGGTGTACGTCGCCAGCCCAGCACGGCCTGTTCCTGCCACCCGCACCAAGTCTACGGTGCGCGTCGCCAGCCCGGTCCGGCCTGTTCCTGCCACCCGCACCAAGTCTACGGTGCGCGTCGCCAGCCCGGTCCGGCCTGTTCCTGCCACCCGCACCAAACCTACGGTGCGCGTCGCCAGCCCGGTCCGGCCTGTTCCGGCCACCCGCACCAAGTCTACGGTGCGCGTCGCCAGCCCGACCCGGCCTGTTCCTGCTCCACGTAAGAAGCCTACGGTGTGCGTCGCCAGCCCAGCCCGGCCTGTTCCTGCTCCACGTAAGAAGCCTACGGTGTGCGTCGCCAGCCCAGCCCGGCCTGTTCCTGCTCCACGTACGAAGCCTACGGTGTGCGTCGCCAGCCCAGCCCGGCCTGTTCCTGCTCCACGTAAGAAGCCTACGGTGTGCGTCGCCAGCCCAGCCCGGCCTGTTCCTGCTCCACGTACTAAGGCTACGGTGTACGTCGCCAGCCCAGCACGGCCTGTTCCTGCCACTCGCACCAAACCTACGGTGCGCGTCGCCAGCCTGGTCCAGCCTGTTCCTGCTACTCGCACCAAGCCAGGGGTACGAGTCGTCGGCCTGGTCCAGCCTGTTCCTGCCACTCGCACCAAGCCAAGGGTGCGAGTCGTCAGCCTGGTCCAGCCCGTTCCTGCTACTCGCACCAAGCCAGGGGTACGAGTCGTCGGCCTGGTCCAGCCCGTTCCTGCTACTCGCACCAAGCCAAGGGTGCGAGTCGTCAGCCTGGTTCAGCCCGTTCCTGCTACTCGCACCAAGCCAGGGGTACGAGTCGTCGGCCTGGTCCAGCCCGTTCCTGCTACTCGCACCAAGCCAAGGGTGCGAGTCGTCAGCCTGGTTCAGCTCGTCCCTGCTACTCGCACCAAGCCAAGGGTGCGAGCCGTCAGTCTGATCCAGCCCATTCCTGCTACTCGCACCAAGCCAGGGATGCGAGTCTTCAGCCTGGTGAGGCCTGTTCCGGCTCCACGCACCAGGCAAAGGGTGCGTATCGTCTGCCAGTTCTGGTCCATTCCTACCTCACGTGCCAAGCCAGGGGTGCGCGTCGGAGGTCCTGATCCAGCAAGCTGGGTCAGATCGGACTGGGGGCACTACGGGGGGATTGAAGAGGGGTGGTGGTCAAGCCCGGAGCCGGAGCCGCCTCCGAGGAGCAACACCCACCCAGCCCTCCCCTATTTTGGGGTGTAGGCGCGGTCGGAGTCCGCGCCTTTAGGGGGGGGTACTGTCACGCTCTGGCTCCGGGACTGTGTTGTTTGAGCCAGGGTGTATTCATTTGGTTGTGTTGGGTATAGGGTGTGTTCATTTGTTGTGTTTGGTATTGGTTTTGTTTTCCGTGTTTGGTCAAGTGACTCCCAATCGGAGGTAACGAGTGTCAGCTGTCGGCTCGTTATCTCTGATTGGGAGCCATATTTAAACTGTCTGTGTTCACCTTATGTTTGTGGGTTTTTGTTCCTAGTCAGTCATTGTCACTGTGGACTTCTCTATCGTCATTTATGTTGTTGTTATCGTGGTTGCTTTAATTTAATAAAGTCAACATGTTCGCTAAACACGCTGCGCCTTGGTCCGTTTCCTTAGACGATCGTGACAGTCCCAGGAGTACTAGCTACTGCGGTTCGATGTTATCGGTGTTTGTTTAGTTTTGTCTGTATTGTTTACACCTGTTCGTCATTATGTTAATTGTTTCCCTTATAATTACCCCTGTCTCTCATCTGTACTTTGTGTGTGATTGTTTTCCCCTTCACGGTTGTCTATTTTGTGAGCGGGTTATTTCCTCCCTGCGTGGAGTTATTTTCTGTGTCCTTTTGGATCCTTTTCGTATTAAAAGTACGTATCCGAGAGTTCTGTGACCTGCGCCTGACTTCGTTTACCGCATCTCACAGACAGTCGTGACATACAGCAGTGGTCACCAACCTTTTCTGAGTCAAGATCGCTTTCTGAGACAAAATGCAAGCCGAGATCCACCACTCAGAAAACTTTTTTTTTTACATTACTTAAAAAACGGAAGTCTATGCAACATTAACCTATTAAAAACAGTACTGTAGCAGTGAGGTTTGTGCAGTAGGGTATAGGCCCAATACATTATCACTGCATATTAGCTTTGCTTCAATTGCCCTGTCAATGCATTGTTGTTCTGACCATTTTAGAAAATTATATTTCAACATTTGAGGTAGGCTATATGATCACACCGGTAATAGATCAGTTGTTGTATTAATTGTGAGGCACAGCTGAGTGAGCATGCATTTAAATAATTTTCTTTTTATTTTTATTTTACTGGGCTGATGGTACCTGCATCTGATGGTCAGTCTCAGCGGAGGGAGAGAGCAGCAGACTGAGACTCCGCCGCACTCCCTTTTCTCCGTTACACTGACCAAAAAGGAACACCGTCTTCCAACTGATGGAGAAACTCGAGTTGAACCACATTATTTCTGCCTCATGCACAAATTCATGTTGTTACTCCTATGAACAGAGAAAGTGAAATTCCTCTATAAAAAATACCTAAGCCGCTCATGTGTGAGTCTTATATAAAAGTGTTGAATAAAAAGTGTTGACAGTGCTGAGTAAGAACTTACACATGAACTCACTCATAAAAACAGAAGCTCTTTGCTGTATTCATTGACAGTCTCTCTCTAGTCATGGTTTTAAACGTTTTGAAATCTCACAGTATCAACTTTGCTGTAGCTTTTTTTACGGCTGCAAGGTTACTGCAGACACAGTAAACTGAGCCATCCGATTGGCCAGTGTTAGACCTATAGCGCACTTGATTTGCCCGCCGAGAAGGCAGAGTTTGTACCATCAGACACATGAAATGGTTAAAAATGGGAACACTTTGCCTACCCGGTGCGCAGGGCACCTGAAGGTGCACCTACCGCCAACAGTTCGAGATGAATAAAAAAAAATAGGAACACAATACTTTTTTTTTACAGAATTGTTTGGCAATCGACTAGGAATGCCTTGGAGATCGACCAGTAGATCATAAATGATTCTCCAGCCCAGCTTAGCATGAGAGCTACCGTTATTCCAGGTTAATACTTGGCAGAAGGTAAGAGCTCAGCTAACGCTAATCCGCATCGTTAGTCAGAGTTTGTAATGCCCATCCAGTCTCTGGCTCCTAGCCATGGATACAGATATTTTCAAATAGAAACCTGTCTGTTTTTGGCATGCTGGGTACTCACTGACAGAGAAGGAGCAGAGAACTTGGACAGCGTGCAACAGGAACACCTGGGTATAAAATGTCATATTTTGCTGGGAGCGAGGAGCGAGAGCCAACAGAGACTCTGGCTCTGTCTCTAAGACTTCCTCACAAGCCTTTTATACACACAGAACACGTGTACGGACACACACACACAGACACACACACACACACACACAGTGCCATCGCTAATAGAGATGTGGTGCATTCCTTTTTCAGCCACCCCTATCTCCCCATCCCTCCATTCCCCTCATTTTCTCTCTCTCTTTCTCTCAGGTGATAAACATTTCACCTCATTCTCATTTGTAGACAGATATAGCCCTCATGAAAGTGCTGTGTTCTTTTTTTCTCCATCGACTCAAACTCAGCAGGTTTTTTTCACATGTATCACTGCGCATCATCTGGGTTTGTTTTTTAGTTCATTTCCCCCTTCTGTAGTCTCAGATAGACAGACAGCTCCAATATCCCAGGCTGACTATGTTTTCTCTTCTGCCTGCTGCTTGGCTCGCTGTCATTATCACCACAGACGTCAATCCCCCAGTGCTCTGACAGGGATCGTCTCACCGTGACGATGACAGAGCACACATTACATGTCTGGATGTGTTTTGGAATAGGACATATTTCAGTCATCTTCAAAGACCCACTATGCAGAAATCACTCCGCCATTTCCTGATTGCTAAAATTTGAATAGTTTGCCTAATTTCAGTTTATGTGGCTAAACAAGCAAGTATAGTGTAGAGAATCATTGTACCATCTAAACCGCTGTGAAATATATTTTCAATAACCAAAAATATTGTATTTTCAGCTGTTTGAAGCTGGTGTACAAAACCTAAAGTAAAAGATGCAAAAACTAAACTTAAGAGAAGCATAGAAATAGTGCACATAGAACAGATCTACCGCTTCTTAGACTTGTTTTGAGAATGAGCATGACAGATCTGTAGCACACGTTTCTATGTTAATTTGGTCAGGTCGCCCAAAAAGTTGCATATTGCAGCTTTAAGTCACAAGTAAGGATTCGACTCTTTGACGGGTTCTGTCCACTTTCAAACGCTCCATAACCCATCCACATCCAGATATACTGTCCACTGTTCTCACTGTGTCCACACGATGGACATCTCTCCCTCTGTTCTCTTGACAGATGTCCCATGTTACACTGTTTGCGTCAGCTAAGATCTTAGTCTTTGTTCTCTATCAGAGCTCACCGTGGGATCTACTTCAGCCAGTCACTCTAGCACCAGCATCAGTCTTGATCATTACTTTCTCTATTCCTCTACCGCCCTCTCTATCATTATGCTCTCCCTCTCTCTTTTTCTCTGTACCTTTCTTTCTCCTTACTTCCCTACCCACTTCCTGTCTCTCCTTCTTTCTTCTGTAATGATGGAGGGAGGCAGGGATGTATACTCAGAGGCCCAGCAGCTCCATATGTGTTGGTGTTAATCAGTCCTCCGGTGAAGGTTAGGCCCAAGGTAAGGCATGCACACATCTGTTTTTGTCCTCTCTTCTCCTTCTCCGCCCCCTTCATTATGACTGAGAGCAGGGGCCACCTCCCTCCCTCCTTCCTCTCTCTCTCTCTGGATTTTTGTATGTGAAAAATGATAATTTATATGAATATCGCTAGCTACAACAGAATACCACCGTGGATACTGTTTTTTTTATGTCTCTGCGTCCAGTATGAAAGAAGTTAGAGGTAGTTTCACTAGCCAATGCTAACTAGCATTAGCACAATGACTGGAAGTCTACAGGATCTCATAGCATGCTAACTGTTCCTGTTCATCCGACTCTGGGGAATTAGAGATATATGTATATATATAAATATATATGATATATATATATACATACACAAAAGTATGTGGACACTCCTTCAAATTAGGGTATTTGGCTATTTCAGCCACAACCGTTGCTGACAGGTGTATAAAATTGAGCACACAGCCATGCAATCTCCATAGACAAACATTAGCAGTAGATGGCCTTACTGAAGAGCTCAGTGACTTTCAAAATGGCATCGTCATAGGATGCCACCTTTCCAACAAGTCAGTTCGTAAAATGTCTGCCCTGCTAGAGCTGCCCCGGTCAACTGTAAGTGCTGTTATTGTGAAGTGGTCCTCTGTAGCTCAATTGGTAGAGCATGGCGCTTGTAACGCCATGGTAGTGGGTTCGATCCCCAGGACCACCCATACGTAAAAATGTATGCACACATGACTGTAAGTCCCTTTGGATAAAAGCGTCTGCTAAATGGCATATTAAGTGGAAACGTCTAGGAGCAACAACGGCTCAGCCGCGAAGTGGTAGGCCGCACAAGCTCTCAGAACGGGACCGCGAGTGCTGAAGTGTGTAAAAATCGCCTGTCCTCGGTTGCAACACTCACTACCGAGTTCCAAACTGCCTCTGGAAGCAACGTCAGCACAAGAACTGCTCGTCGGGAGCTTCATGAAATGGGTTTCAAAGGCCGAGCAGCCGCACACGATTCTAAAATCACCATGCGCAATGCCAAGCGTCGGCTGGAGTGGAGTAAAGCTTGCCGCCATTGAACTCCGGAGTAGTGGAAACACGTTCTCTGGAGTGATGAATCACGATTCACCATCTGGCAGTCTGACGGACGAATCTCGGTTTGGCGGATGCCAGGAGAACACTATGCATAGTGCCAACTGTAAAGTTTCGTGGAGGAAGAATAATGGTCTGGGGCTGTTTTTCATGGTTCGGGCTAGGCCCCTTAGTTCCAGTGAAGGGAAATCTTCACGCTACAGCATACAATGACATTCTAGATGATTGTGTGCTTCCAACTTTGTGGCAACAGTTTGGATAATGCCCTTTCCTGTTTCAGCATTACAATGCCCCAGTGCAGAACGCGAGGTTCATACAGAAATGGTTTGTCAAGATCGGTGTGGAAGAACTTGACTGGCCTACACAGAGCCCTGACCTCAACTCCATCGAACACCTTTGGGATGAATTGGAACGCCGACTGCGAGCCAGGCCTAATCGCCCAACATCACCTCACTAATGCTCTTGTGGCTGAATGGAAGCAAGTCCCCGCAGCAATGTTCCAACATCTAGTGGAAAGCCTTCCCAGAAGAGTGGAGGCTGTTATAGCAGCAAAGGGGGACCAACTCCATATGAATGCCCATGATTTTGGAATGAGATGTTCGATGAGCAGGTGTCCAAATACTTTTGGTCATGTACTGTAAATGGCTTCATTGACAAAATCTCAAACTATCCCTTTAATGTGGAGGAAACGACAGTCATTGGAGCTAATTACCAGGTTTTTTCTGTATCGAAAATTCTTAGGCGCTCCGTCTAAGTGGTAATACTATTTTTACTTTTTGTTTTTGTATTTTACCCCCTTTGTCGATCTTGTCTCATCGCTGCAACTCCCCAACGGGCGGCGAAGGTCATGCGATGTGTCCTCCGAAACACAACCCTCCAGGAGAATGGAAAATTACAAAAACTGGGCATTCAGGACACATGCCCATTAATTTTGTTATAATGTTTGAGTAGAGGAACACAGCATTGGCCATGGCAAAACGCATAGAATTGCAGGAAATTAGCTTTAAAACTGCAAGATTCTCTCAAATTCATGCCAAACTGTGTAGACATGCTGGAAATGTGCTTCAAAATGGTAGACTTTTCTCTAAGCTCAATGGAAACATTTGTAAAATTACAGAAAATGTGCTTTACAACAGCAAAATGTTCTCTACACCGCCAAGATACCTTTCTAGCTATTAGGCTATGTTAAAGTTTACACTTCCTCTTCCAATGAACTGTGGGGAGGTCAAAATAATGAAACTACCAAATCTATTAATTTTAAAATGTTGATGACTTCTACTTTCCATTACCATTCACCTGATAATAAGACAATACATTATTGTTTTATTGTTTTGCTAACATATGATGGGGTCCCTGGGCAAGAAAAGTTAGAAAACCCCTGGTCTAGGCCACTACACTCATTTGTTCTCATCTCTATAGCTTGTTATTCCTTGTTCCCTCTTATACTGACCTGTTATTCACCATATTCCTTTCAGGGGATTACTTTTTATTTAGGTTATGGCATGGCATTGAGAATGGCTGGTTATTTGTCTGGTTATTAGTTGAGCATTTGTTGATTTGTAAACTGAATCTCTGGTTCTTTCAATTGAATGTATCGTTTAAACAATAAGGCCAGAGGGGATACTAAGTGCTATTCTTAGGCACGACGCAACGCGAGGTGCCTTATTGCTATTACAAACTGGTTACCAACGCAATTAGTAATTTTGTGTCATACCTGTGGTATATTGTCTGATATACCACAGCTCTCAGCCAATCCGCATCCAGGACCCAAACTACCTGGTATATAAAATGTATTATAAACCGGGTGGTTCGAGCCCTATATGCTGATTGGCTGAAAGCTGTGGTATATTTAAGCAATAAGGCACAAGGGGATGTGGTATATGGCCAATATACCATGGCTAAGGGCTGTTCTTATGCATGATGCAACGCGGAGTGCCTGGATACAGCCCTTAGCTGTGGTATATTGGCCATATACCACAAATCTCTGAGGTGCCTTATTGCTATTATAAACTGGTTACCAACGTAATTAGAGCAGTAAGAATAAATGTTTTGTCATACCCGTGGTATACGGTCTGATATACCACGGCTGTCAGCTAATCAGCATTCAGGGCTCGAACCACCCAGTTTATAACAGACCATATACCACAGGTATGACAAAAACATATATTTTTACTGTTCTAAATACGTTGGTAACCAGTTTATAATAGCTATAAGGAACCTCTGGGGTTTGTGGTATATGGCCAATACACCACGGCTAACGGCTGTATCCAGGCACACCGTGTTGCGTTGCGCATAAGAACAGCCCTTAGTCATGGTATATTGGCCATATCAAATCAAATCAAATGTTATTGGTCACATACACATATTTAGCAGATGTTATTGCAGGTGTAGCGAAAAGCTTGTGTTCCTAGCTCCAACAGTGCAGTAGTATCTAACAATTCACAACAATACACACAAATCTAAAAGTAAAGAATGGCATTAAGAAATATATATATACACCACACCCGCTCCTGCCTTATTACTTAAATAGACATTGACCATGCTCTGAACTAAATGCATGATACTTTACTGATAGAGCAAACAGTGAATAGGTCTGGATGAAGTGCAGTGGCCCAACTACAGAGCAGATGAAACAGACTCTACAGACACACAGACACAGAACTGGATGGAATTGTATTTCAAGTATCAGAACAGTCTTAAGACAGGTCAATGTTAGCCAAGTCTGCTAGCCACACTCCAAAGCCCCCCTCCGTTATCCAAACAAGCACAGCGTAACAGCATCACTTCTCCCATGTCAAAAATAACAAGCCATCCAGCTAGACAGACAGCTAGAACAGAGTGGTTGTTCTCAAGGCTGACAGTAAGATTTAGTACGATTTGTGGCAGCAACACAGCCCTCCTCGTGGCATGTCACTTGATGATATTCTTGGACATACAATACAAGCTGACCGCTTTCATAACTCTGATTCACCCATTATTGATATGAGACTCAGGAGAGGTACAGCAGGGGCATCTCATCTATGGCCTTCAGTGGAAAGAGATGGATGGACAGAGCAAGAGAGCGAGAGAGAGAGAGAGAGAGAGAGAGAGAGAGAGAGAGAGAGAGAGAGAGAGAGAGAGGAGGGGACAGAGGAGAAGAGTGATACAAACAGCATTGGAGAGGGAAAATAGGACAGAGCGAGAGAAAGAGAGCGAGTGGGAGGGTAACAGTGACTGAAAGGAGGAAATAAGATTACTACAGCACGATGTAAGAGAAATGTAAGATACTGAATGATGAAGCTAGTACAGCTATTGGAGGTAAACAGAATGGAGAGAACGGCCAGTGGGAGACAGAGCAAAAAGAGAATAAAAGAAAATGGCAGCCTCCAGCAGCTGTGTTTGGAATTGATACTGGTCAATCAAATCAATCAAATGTATTTATAAAGCCCTTTTTACATCAGCAGATGTCACAAAGTGCTTATACAGAAACCCAGCCTAAAACCCCAAACTGCAAACAATGCAGATGTAGAAGCACGGTGGCTAGTAAAAACTCCCTAGAAAGGCAGGAACATAGGAAGAAACCTAGAGAGGAACTAGGCTCTGAGGGGTGGCCAGTTCTCTTCCGGTGTCCTTGTTAATGAACCTGAGGAAGGGGTTAGTTTACCTTTAAGACCAAGGGTGGAATGTTTTTACTGGTCTACAGCTGTATTATTTTATAACCTAACCCAGGGATCAAGAGGGAAGAGTTTTTTTATTGAGCAGATGGTCAAGGGTGCCAGAACATACAGTAATTACTAATAATTTGTAGACTGTAAATTGACCGCAAGAAACCCAAACAGATATAATATTTGACTAAAACATAATAATTTCAAACCGGGTGCCAGGTGCCACAACACAAGGCTCTTTGTGTCTGTCTCTGCACTTAACACTACACTGTCCCAACCTGTCCCTATCCGAGCCCGCTGGCTTTCACAGCCATTACACAGACACGTCAGCAGCAGGAGTAACGCAGGATTTAGGAGCACATTGCACGTCTCAGGCATGAATTGAGCTAGCTTTATCGTCAGCCTGATGAATCGATGTGGAAGCGGCCGCCTCTGTGACTATTGTGTTCCTCGCTGCTCTATTGTTTAGGGCCTGGCAGTGATTTAGGGACGCTCAGGACTAAATTAAATGTAATTTTCTTTCTGAGAGAACTGGCATTAACACACACACACACACACACACACACACAGCAATGGAGGCTGGTGGGAGGAGCTATAGGAGGACCGTACAGTACGTGTGTACACACAACTACACACACACACACACACACACACACAAACTTAAACAGCACAGTACAGAGATGGAGAGAGAGAATGGTCGAGCTAGAATGAGAGAGACAAAACAAGACAGCAGAGAAGGGGAGAGAGAGAGAGAAAGAGAGAGAGAGAGAGATTGAGTCCTGCCATTCTAGAGAGAGAGAGATACACTCCCTCTCTCTCTCTCTCTCTCTAGCCCAGGGCCTACCCAAAGAGAAGAGGCTAGCCAAAGAGGTTCCTGCTCCAACCAACACAACCAATTGTATAATGAAATACAAAGAGAGGAGACATGAACCAGCAGCAGGCAGAGAGAGAGATTATTATACATATCTCCATCCCTCTTTTTCTCTCTATCCCCCTCCTTCCTGCTCTCTCACTCTCCACCCTCCCCTCTCTCTCTGTCGACAGAACCTTAATTGGGGAAGGGTGTGTGTGTACCTGTGTGGGGTCTAAGCAGTTTCTGGTTTGTGAATGTGTGTGTGAATGTGTGTGTGTGTGTGTGTGTGTAGCACGTGCATTTTGTGTGTGTCCTTCCACACTGAGTCACAGGGTGTGGTAATAGCTATTTTCATTATATCATGTTCCCACACTAACAAAAATACATCATTCACTAATAGGATGCCATTGGTGATCAATAGCAACCGCATTGTCCAATAATGATTGCTGGGCAAATCAATAATGCCACACAAACATAAACCGACATTCTCATACACACACACTTATCCTCAAATAACCGACGTGCACATTCCCTCCATGTGCAACAGTGCATCAGCAATACCTTCAGCTGATCTAAACAATTCAACTTCAAACACACACACACACACACACAGCCGGTGCCGTGACCAAGGTAGGGTTTGCAGGTTACACTTCAGGCAACACAGTGAGGGCTGAACCCATACAGGCCACAGGGCCAGAGAATCACCACACGCCATGTTAACTCTTTCACGACCTATCACAAGAATTAACTGAAAGAACACTTTACCTGCTCAATAGCTTTTTTTGTTGCTCTGGGAAGAGAGCGCTTGCACACATAAAACACACACACACACACACACACACACACACACACACACACACACACACACACACACCCTTGAGGAAAGCTTGGCAGTGTCATAACTGATATAATGATAAGGGAGAGTGAGAGAATGTCGGTAGGAAGCAAAGCATGCTGGGTGATCTAAAGGTTCATTACTAACTGACGTGAGAGAGCTGTGTCTCTGCAGAGCATTACTGCAGAGCGTGTGTGTGTGTGTGGAGTTTTTGCAGAATGAACACACGCATGAACATCCTCAAAGAAACCGCTTCATTGTGCAATAGTTTCTCCTCAGGTTTGTTTGTGCAATGGCTTTTTCTCTCTGTGTGTGTGTGTGTGTGTGTTAGAGAGTGTGTATGTGTGTGTGTGTGTCTGTGTGTGTGTTAGAGAGTGTGTCTGTGTGTGTGTTAGAGAGTGTGTATGTGCATCTATCCCTGCCAACTCCATCCCCTCAGGGTGTCGTGTCTGGGCGCTCCCACAGAACAAACTCCCTCAGCGCACGCACACACACACACACACACACACACACACACACACACACACACACACACACACACACACACACACACACACACACACACACACACACACACGCGCACACAGACACGCACGCACACACACGCACACACACACACACACACACACACACGCACACGCACACGCACACAGACACGCACGCACACGCACACACACACACACACACACACACACACACACACACACACACATACACACACAGACACACACAGACACACACAGACGCACACAGACACGCACGCACACGCACACACACACACACACACACACACACACACACACACACACACACACACACACACACACACACACACGCGCACACAGACACGCACACACACGCACACACACACACACACACACACGCACACAGACACGCACACGCACACACACACACACACACACACACACACACACACACACACACACACACACACACACACACACACACACCTCAATCACAAGCTTACATCTGCTAACAAGAGACACACACTCACATCCTACACAACACTGAATGCAGGTTACAATCTCAGCCCTGTGTGTGTGTGTCTATAGGTGTGTTTAAGCGATCTAAAAAGAGGTGTGTGACCTCGTGCAATGCCTTTAGCAAAGTATTTTAGCATGCCCTAGGGCTGGGCCAGACTGGTTAAAGACATTATGCTGATATCTGGCTAAGATGATACAGTAATCACTATACATTCCACAGCAAACTAAGCATTGGTACAGTGCCTTCAGAAAGTATTCACACTCCTTTTAATTTTTTTCCACATTTTGTTGTGTTACAGGCTAAATTTTAAATTGATTAAATTGAGATTTTGTGTCACTGGCCTACACACAATACACCATTATGTCAATGTGGAATTATGTTTTAATTTTTACAAATTAATAAAAAATGAAAAGCTGAAATGTCTTGAGTCAATAAGTATTCAACCCTTTTGTTATGGCAAGCCTAAATAAGTTCAGGAGTAAAACGTTGTTTAACAAGTCACATAATAAGTTGCATGGACTCACTGTGTGCAATAATAGTGTTTAACATGATTTTTGAATGACTACCTCATCTCTGTATCCCACGCATACAATTATCTGTAAGGTCCCTCAGTCAAGCAGTGAATTTCAAACACATATTCAACCACAAAGACCAGGGAGGTTTTCCAGTGCCTCGCAAAGAAGGGCACCTATTGGTAGATATAATTTTTTTGAGCAGCAGACATTGAATATCCCTTTGAGCATGGTGAAGTTATTAATTACACTTTGGTTGGTGGATCAATACACCCACTCACTATAAATATACAGGCGTCTTTCCTAACTCAGTTACCAGAGAGAAGGAAACCGCCAGGCCAATGGTGACTTTAAAACAGTTACAGAGTTTAATGGCTGTGATTGGAGAAAACTGAGAATGGATCAACAACTGTGTAGTTACTCCACAATACTAACCTAAATGACAGAGTGAAAAGAAGGAAGCCTGTACAGAATACAAATATTTCAAAACATGCATCCTGTTTGCAAATAGGCGCTACAGTAAAACTGGAAAAAATGTGGCAAAGAAATATACTTTATGTCCTGAATACAAAGCGTTATGTTTGGGGCAAATCCAACACAACACATCACTCTTCATATTTTCTAGCATGGTGGTGAATGCATCATGTTATGGGTATGCTTGTCATCGGCAGGATTAGGGAGATTTTTAGGACAATGAGAAATGGAATAGACCTAAGTTCAGGCAAAATCCTAGAGGAAAACTTGTTTCAGTCTGCTTTCCAACAGACAATGGGAGACAAATTCACCTTTAGCAGGACAATAACCTAAAACACAAGGCCAAATATACACTGGAGTTGCTTACCAAGATGACATTGAATGTGACAGAGTGGCCAAGTTTAAGTTTTTACTTAAATCAGCTTGAAAATCTATGGCAAGACTTGAAAATGCTTGTCTAGCAATGATCAACAACCAACTTGACAGAGTTTGATCTTTGTTTTAAAGAATAATGTGCAAATATTGTACTATCCAGGTGTGCAAAGCTCTTAGAGACTCACCCAGAAAGACTTACAGCTGTAATCACTGCCAAAGGTTATTCTAACATGTATTGACTCAGGTGTGAATTAGATATTTCTGTATTTAATTTTTAATAAATTAGCAAACATTCTAAAAACATTATGGGGTATTGTGTGTAGATGGGTGAGGGGAAAAAATCTATTTAATCCATCTTTAATTTAGGCTGTAAGACTACACAATGTGGAATAAGTCATGGGGTATGAGTACTTTCTGAAGGCACTGTATATTACATTAGCAATGAATTGCTACTTCATACATTGATCTTTACATATATTGGTGTGTCCATCATCCATACATGCATCCATCAATAAAATAAAACATACATTATATATGCACAGAAACACGCTCAAATATACACACTGCCCTCGTGTGGTGGAATTGAGATACAACACCCTGACTGTCTCTTCTGTGGCATTGCAGTGAGGTTGTGTTAGAAAGAAAGAGAAAAGCACTCAAATGTGAGTCTGTGTGTGTGTGTGTGTGTGTGTGTGTGTGTGTGTGTGTGTGTGTGTGTGTGTGTGTGTGTGTGTGTGTGTGTGTGTGTGTGTGTGTGTGTGTGTGTGCGTGTGCGTGCATGTGTGCGTGCCTGTGTGCTTGTGTGTTTGAGAGAGACACTAAAATGTGTGTGTGCACCTGTGTGTATTTTTGGTTTTACTTTCCTTGTGGGGACCAGAAGTCCTCACAAGGATAGTAAAACAAGGAAAATTCAGACAAGTGGGGACATTTCGACAGGTCCCCACAAAGAAAAAGACTACTTTAGGCTCAGGTGTAGGTTTAGGGTTAGGGTTACAAATAGTGTTAGATTTAGGTTTAGGAGTTAGGGTTAGGGGTTAAGGTTAGGGTTAGGAGTTAGGGAAAATAGGATTTTGAATCAATCAATTAATTGTTTGGTCCCCACAAGGATAGTAAAACAAACGTGTGTGTATATGCGTGCCTGTGTGCGTGTGTGCTTCCGCGTTTGAGAGAGAAACTAAAATGTGAGTGTGTGTATGTGTGTGCACTGTAGCTCATCCCCTGTGTGTGAGAGTCAGTCAGTCAGTCAGTCAGTGTGTGTGTGTGTGTGTGTATGTGTGTGTGTATGTGTGTGTGTGTGTGTGTTTGTGTACTGTAGCTCATCCCCTGGCCTACCTCAGACAGCTATATGTTCTCATCACTCATTGCTGAGTCGACACAAATGGGTCAGATTCATCTTCCCCCTACACATAAAGCTGTCTTCAGGGGTGGCCGGGCCTCAGCACTGTCAATATACACCCGTCTCTATACACTACACCAGACAGCTGACTGTCTGCAGGGGTAGTCCTCAGCACTGTCAATATACACCCTTCTTAAAGGGATACTGTTGCATGTTGCATTTGTATTTCCCCAGAGTCAGATTAACTACTGGATACCATTTCTATGTCTCTATGTCCAGTATGAAGGAAGTTAGAGGTAGTTTTGCGAGCCAATGCTAACTAGCATGCTAGTGCATACCCATAGACTTCCAGTTCTGGACACAGAGACATACAAATGGTATCCACGAGTTCATCTGACTCTGGGGAAATACAAACGCAACATGCAACAATTTCAAAGATTTTAGTGAGTTACAGTTCATATAAGGAAATCCGTCCATTTAAATACATTCATTAGGCCCTAGTCTATGGATTTCACATGACTGGGAATACAGATTTGCATGTGTTAGTCACAGATACCATTAAAAAAGGGTAGGGGCGTGGATCAGAAAACCAGCCAGTATCTGGTGTGACCACCATTTGCCTCATGCAGTGTGACACATTTCCTTCGCATAGAGTTGATCAGGCTGTTGATTGTGGCTTGTGGAATGTTGTCCCACTCCTCTTCAATGGAGTACACGTCGATCCAGAGCATCCCAAACATGCTCAATGGGTGACATGTCTGGTGAGTGTGCAGGCCATTTTCAGGTTTCAGGACTTGTGTACAGATCCTTGCGACATGGGGCTGTGTGCATTATCATGTTGAAACATGAGGCGATGACAGCGGCTGAATGGCACAACAATGGGCCTCAGGATCTCATCAAGGTATCTCTGTAAAATTGCCATAGATAAAATGCAATTGTGTTTGTTGTCCATAGCTTATGTCTGCCCATACTATAACCCCACCGCCAACACGACGCTATACATGTGTCTGCGGTTCTGAGGCCGGTTGGACGTACCACCAAATTCTCTAAAACGACGGTGGAGGCGGCTTATGGTAGAGACATTAACATTCAATTCTCTGGCAACAGCTCTGGTGGATATTCCTGCAGTCAGCATGCCAATTGCACACTCCCTCAAAACTTGAGACATCTGTGGCATTGTGTTGTGTGACAAAATTTCACATTTTAGAGTGACATTTTATTGTCCCCGGCACAAGGTGCACCTGTGTAATGATCATGCTGTTTAATCAGCTTCTTGATATGCCACACCTGTCAGGTGGATGGATTATTTTGGCAGAGGAGAAATGCTCACTTCTGTCTTTCTCTCTGTCTGCCTGTCTCTCTACAATGAATTAGGTGTGTGTGTGTGTGTATGCATGTGTGGTGAGATGCAATGTTCACTAAATCAGTCCTAAAATAATTACTGTAGGTATTACCCCTAGAGAAAGGGTCTTCATTCAATTCCTTCTTGTCATAAACAGACAGCAGTGTACTGTAGATGTGGTGGAATAATGGCAGGAATCATTCTGGGCTGGGTTGGCAGACAGTGGGAGGTTGGAGAAACTCACCTCTTAATCTATACACCCCTTAATCACCCAGCCAGGCAGTCTTCTCCATGGTTCTAAAGTGTTATAGAGGCAAGGGGGGGGGGGGGGGGAACAGAGGATGCAGATGATTGAAACTCCATAAGAGAAAGAGAGGTCACACATATAACCCAACTGAGAAAATATATATGTGTTGATGTAATTAAAAGCTACTGTATATAGATTATAATAATTATCATGAGCATTATGATCAGTATAGAGTAGGAGGCAGAGAGGAGAGATGTGAGAAAGACATGGAAACGGAGAGAGTGGGAGGCAGAGAGGAGAGATGTGAGAAAGACATGGAAACAGAGAGAGGAGGAGGCAGAGAGGAGAGATGTGAGAAAGACATGGAAACAGAGAGAGGAGGAGGCAGAGAGGAGAGATGTGAGAAAGACATGGAATCAGAGAGAGGAGGAGGCAGAGAGGAGAGATGTGAGAAAGACATGGAAACAGAGAGAGGAGGAGGCAGAGAGGAGAGATGTGAGAAAGACATTGAAACAGAGAGAGGAGGAGGCAGAGAGGAGAGATGTGAGAAAGACATTGAAACAGAGAGAGGAGGAGGCAGAGAGGAGAGATGTGAGAAAGACATGGAAACAGAGAGAGGAGGAGGCAGAGAGGAGAGATGTGAGAAAGACATGGAAACAGAGAGAGGAGGAGGCAGAGAGGAGAGATGTGAGAAAGACATGGAAACAGAGAGAGGAGGAGGCAGAGAGACAAAAGCAGATGGAGCAAAGTGTATGATATAAAAATAGAAAAAGAGGGAGGAGGGGGGTTGTAGCCTTGAAGTACAGATGCTATCTTAATTTGACCCTGCTTATTACAGCAGGAAAATAATCACGCAGCAACAGGAAATGTGAATTATTATGTGGATTATAATTAATGGACATTTCTGTAGTGGTTGATACATTTTTCGTTAGGGCAAATCAAGTCTGACATTTTTAAGTGGAAATTACAAACTTTAGAAGTATTTTTAAACCTTGAATACACTACATTTTGCATTTCCTGCAGCGCAGTAACATTTTCTGAGACAACAGAGTGATCAAATTAGGATATCAGATCTGTACATGGAGAAACAAAGAAAGCTGAGCAGAAGAGGACAGTGATCTATAAAAGACAGAGAGATTATAATATGGTATAATATGTGTGGTGTTGTGTTGTACTCTGACTGGTGTTGACGGGGTTAGAACAACAGGCTCCAATTGGTCAATCCTGCTGAGTGTGACAGAGGAAATATAGAACAGAATGGGCACCTCTAACCCCATGACAGAGAAGATGACAAGGTCTCTCTGCCAACAGACAGCACAGTAGGGTGAATGTGTGTATGGCTCGCGTGTGTGTGTGTGTGTTTGTTTGTTTGCCTGTGTATGACTGTGTGTGCACGTGCAGTATTTGTTTGTGTGTGACCATGTCCGTATCATAACGGTGTGTGTACACCAATATGTGTGTGTATCAATAAACATTGTATTTGTGCCGGAGTGGCAGAGTATAATCTCCATGGACCGGTGCGCTCCTCCACTCTGCTGTCAATAACCCATTTCCCCTTTATTTCCATATGGCCCTTCCTGCATGGCCACCATTTGGAGAGATGCCGGTGCTTGACAGATGACTCCCCCCCCTGCCTGCCTGCCTCTGTAAAGCAGCTGGGGACGAGAGGGAGACTGCACGGTGGTCTAACGCTAATTTAAAGCTTTCTCCCATCTAAACAGCTGTGGTTAGCAGCCCTGCGCTACGCTACACTAGCTCTATCACTGGGGCTGACAGACTGATACAGGAACCACAGAATATTATTCCTCTTAAAATGAAAGGGATGAGAGGAATAGCCTGCTGAAGCATGCATACTGTGTTGTAAAGAAAGCTATAGCCTCACTGTTTGTACGATATACTGTGCTGTTAGAATCTGCTGTGCTGTTGATATTGGAAAGCTGTGAAGCTGCATGGGTTAGTGTAATCACAGACATGGGGTTCAACACATACAGGTGGAGACAGATGGGGTGTTTTAGTGTACTGTGTTGCAAGGGCTTAACATAACATGCCACTTAGCAGACGCTTTTATCCAAAGCGACTTACAGTCATGCATGCATACATTTTTGTGTATGGGTGGTCCCGGGGATCGAACCCACTACCTTGGCGTTACAAGCGCCGTGCTCTACCAGCTGAGCTACAGAGGACCAGCTGACCTTAGATGTCACTTGAACATGTTGGGGGGGGGGGGTCTATACAGTGTAACACCCACCTGACTGTATCCACTGGTCTGTAATGATCCATTATGCTGCAGCAGGTTGAGAGTGAGCGAGGTAGTGTGTGGGTGGGTGGAAATCCTGATGCTCGTCAGGTCAGCTCATAATGGCTGATATCAGAACAGTGTGAAAGCTCAGTCCTGATGTGAGGTGCCTCTGCACCTCACATCATCATCATCCTCGGTAGAAGCAGCAGCGGATGATAGGTTGAGGCTGAGCATATAGCTGCTCCATGATGAAGCGTCTCTCAACCTAAAAAGCACAGCTATTTTAAGCACTACCCTCATAAATAATGTAATAATGCAGCCAGGAACCTTTGATCTTGGCTTGTGTTCCCAGGGGACATTATTGTGTGTTACACCAAGGGAAAGTTCAGAGAGAATAATGTATGGTTGAAGTGTGGTGTGTGTGTGTGTGTGTGTGTGTGTGTGTGTGTGTGTGTGTGTGTGTGTGTGTGTGTGTGTGTGTGTGTGTGTGTGTGTGACAGAGAGAGATTGAACAAGTGTCTGTGATGTGGTATATTTGAGAAGAGCATTGTGATGTGTGTGAGTTAGTAAATGATTATATTGTAATACATGCACTGTATATTTGAGAGAGTGTCTGCACAGCATATGTGTAATGAATATGTAATGGGTGGGTATGAACTGTATGTCTCCGTATGTTTATGCATGTGTGTGTGTATATATGCGTGTGTGTGTGCGTACATGCATGTGTGTGCGTACCTGTGTGTGAGGTAAGCAGTGTCCTGGTTTGGTAATGGCAGCTCACTCAGCCGTCAGTTCTCTGGGGTGCAGTTTGTAGTGGTAGGCCGTTTAAAATGGAGAAAATATAATTAATTTCATCTACATACTGTACGCATCACAAGAATAGAGCGAGAGAGAGAGTATGAAATAAAAACCAGTCTTGTCTTTAAAAGAGTCCTTAACAGCCTGGCTAGATTGTTCTTGAATGGCAACACACACACACACACACACACCTCCACGATTTTTCAATTATAGCCTTGGCCAAATCCAGTCTCTCACAAAGGAGCCAATTCATCAGTCCATTAGAGAAAGGGCTCACCTGTCTCCCCGTTCTCTCTCTCTCACTCTCTCTCTCTCACACACACACACACCATACGCTGACCTCAACAAAGCAATCAGCAAGAGTACTGAATCAACACTGACCTGAGGGATAAACCCACCTTAACACCGGACTCTCACCTTAAGATAGAACCCATTAGTGCTGTGAATACAATAGAAGACTGAGCATTAAGCTAAGCATGCTGGAAAATAGACATGTTAGGAGTGAATTTGTAGCTTAACACATTGAATAAAAATATCCTTATTACTCAGATTGACGCTGACCATTTTGGCTCAACAAATTGAATATTTTCCTTAAGAATAATCACTCACATCACACTAACCTTGACTATTACGTAACCACCAACCTCCATATATACCCTCATTAATCACCAACCTCCATGTATATCCTCCACAATTGATAGGACATCATGTCAATCCAAGATGGCGTAGCAGTGCGGTCGTGTCCTTTGTTGTGTCTGTGTAAATAGCCAGTTTTTTGTATTTTTTGTATTTTTCGTACATATTTCACTATCACACTTTTCATCCTTCTACAAAATATACTTTCATGCAACCCGCCTCACTCAATGTGGAACGGATTCTATTATTGACTTACCTTTTATCTAGAATCTCCAGTTGATACCGGCTAGCCAGCTAACTCGCTACTTGCTATTAGCCACCGTTAGCGGTTTTCACCCAGAACACCGGATCGCAACTAGCTAGCCGCAACCGAATTGGATGTTGCTGTTTGGCTAATCACCACTGCCCCTGAAGCAAGCACCAGTTAGCCTTGAGCTAGCCTTGAGCCAGGCCCATATCCCGGCTATCTACCTCTCTGTCTACCGGACGGGAGTAGCCAGCTAACTAGCTACTTGCTATTAGCCACCGTTAGCGGTTTCTCACCATTGTCCGTGGCCTTCACTACCTACCAGCCAGCTCTAGCCTGGACTATTATCGGCCAGTCTGCACTGTCTGCACAGCGCATTGTCGACCCAGAACATATCGTTTTTTCTGCCGGAATCACTGATTCACTGGACCTTTAACACCGGATCATTGTAGCTAGATAGCTGCAATCAAATGGACGTTGTTGTTGGCTAAACAGCCTTGAGCTAGCCGCGAGCCAGGCCCTTCTCCCGGCTATCTACCTCTCTGTCAACCGGACGGGACCTCCTAGTGTTGACACGGAGCCCCGCCGATCCAACACGACTGGTCTGCCGACGAAATCATCTGATGTGATTACAACAGGTTTCCCGTTACGACGTCGACCACGAAGATCCATCTGCTAGCCCTGGCCCGCTAGCACACACTAGCCGTGGCCTCTTGCTCGCCAGTGCTATAGCAGCCCCCGAACTACCTCCGAACTCTCCTATTGCTGTTCACCGGACCTTATGATAACTCAGCTATACAGCTGATGCCTGCTGGACTGTTCCTTTATACGGTACCGCATCCTGTTTATGTTTAGCCTCAGCCCAAACTTTGTCGCCATTACCAGCTGTTGTCTTAGCTCTCTTGAATAACACCTGTGATTGCTTTATGCCTCTCTCCCATGTCAATATGCCTTGCTTATTGC
This sequence comes from Coregonus lavaretus, assembly GCF_964263955.1. Taxonomy (NCBI): domain Eukaryota; kingdom Metazoa; phylum Chordata; class Actinopteri; order Salmoniformes; family Salmonidae; genus Coregonus; species Coregonus lavaretus. Next base: position 33,380,407 of record NC_140013.1, on the reverse strand, counting down.
TGTTTCGGTTATTTCTTATTGTACTATTTCACTGTAGATCCCCCAGCCCAGCTCAACCTGCCATAGATAGCTCCTTTGTCCCACCCCCCATACACGCGGAGACCGACTAAATCGGTGCCTCCAGTGATGCTATCTCTTTCATCGTTACCCAACGCTTAGGTTTACCTCCACTGTACTCATATCCTTCCAAATCCTTTTCTGTACATAATGCCCTGAATCTATTCTACAACGCCCGGAAACCTGCCCCTTTTTTTCTCTGTACCCAACGCACTAGAAGAACAGTACTTAAAGCCTTTAGCCGTATCCTTATTCTACTCCTCCTCTGATCCTCTGGTGATGTAGAGGTTAACCCAGGCCCTGTAGCCCCCAGTATCACTCCTACTCCCCAGGCGTTATCATTTGTTGACTTCTGTAACCGTAAAAGCTTTGGTTTCTTGCACGTTAACATCCGAAGCCTCCTCCCTAAGTTTGAGTTATTCACTGCGTTAGCACACTCCGCCAACCCTGATGTTCTAGCAGTGTCTGAATCCTGGCTTAGGAAGGCCACCAAAAATTCAGAAATGTCCATCCCCAACTACAACATTTTCCGTCTCGATAGAACTGCCAAAGGGGGTGGGGTTGCAATCTACTGTAGAGATAGCCTACAGAGCTCTATTGTACTATCCAGGTCTGTGCCCAAACAGTTTGAGCTTCTACTTCTAAAAATCCACCTTTCCAGAAATAAGTCTCTCACTGTTGCCGCTTGCTACAGACCCCCCTCAGCCCCGAGCTGTGCCCTGGACACCATGTGTGAACTGATTGCCCCCCATCTATCCTCAGAGTTCGTACTGCTTGGTGACCTAAACTGGGATATGCTTAACACCCCGGCCAACCTATAATCTAAACTAGATGCCCTCAATCTCACACAAATGATCAACGAACCTACCAGGTACAACCCTAAGTCTGTAAACATGGGCACCCTCATAGATATCATCCTGACAAATTTACCCTCTAAATACACCTCCGCTGTCTTCAACCAGGATCTCAGCGATCACTGCCTTATTGCCTGCATCCGTAATGGGTCCGCGGTCAAACGACCACCCCTCATCACTGTCAAACGCTCCCTAGAAACACTTTAGCGAGCAGGCCTTTCTAATTGACCTGGCCCGGGTATCCTGGATGGATATTGACCTCATTCCGTCATTAGAGGATGCCTGGTTGTTCTTTAAAAGTGCTTTCCTCTCAATCTTAAATAAGCATGCCCCATTCAAAAAATTCAGAACTAAGAACAGATATAGCCCCTGGTTCTCCTCAGACTTGACTGCCCTTGACCAGCACAAAAACATCCTGTGGCGTACTGCATTAGCATCGAACAGCCCCCGCGATATGCAACTTTTCAGGGAAGTCAGGAACCAATATACACAATCAGTTAGGAAAGCAAAGGCTAGCTTTTTCAAAAAGAAATGTGCATCCTGTAGCACTAACTCCAAAAAGTTTTGGGACACTGTAAAGTCCATGGAAAATAAGAGCACCTCCTCCCAACTGCCCACTGCACTGAGGCTAGGAAACACTGTCACCACCGATAAATCTACAATAATCGAGAATTTCAACAATCATTTTGCTACGGCTGGCCATGCTTTCCACCTGGCTACCCCTACCCCGGCCACCAGCTCTGCACCCTCCGCTGCAACTTGCCCATGCCCTCCCCCCGCTTCTCCTTCACACAAATTCAGACAGTTGATGTTCTGAAAGAGTTGAAAAATCTGGACCCCTACAAATCAGCTGGGCTAGACAATCTGGACCCTTTCTTTCTAAAATTAGCCGCCAAAATTGTTGCCACCCCTATTTCTAGCCTGTTCAACCTCTCTTTCGTAACGTCTGAGATCCCCAGAGATTGAAAAGCTGCCGCGGTCATCCCCCTCTTCAAAGGGGGTGACACTCTAGATCCAAACTGTTACAGACCTATATCCATCCTGCCCTGCATTTCGAAAGTATTTGAAAGCAAAGTTAACAAACAGATCACCGACCATTTCGAATCCCACCGTACCTTCTCCGCTATGCAATCCGGTTTCCGAGCTGGTCATGGGTGCACCTCAGCCACGCTCAAGGTCCTAAACAATATTATAACCGCGATTGATAAAAGACAGTACTGCGCAGCCGTCTTCATCGACCTGGCCAAGGCTTTCGACTCTGTCAACCACTGCATTCTTATTGGCAGACTAAATAGCCTTGGTTTCTCTAATGACTGCCTCGCCTGGTTCACCAACTACTTCTCAGATAGAGTTCAATGTGTCAAATCGGAAGGCCTGTTGTCTGGACATCTGGCCGTCTCTATGGGGGTGCCACAGGGTTCAATTCTCGGGCTGACTCTATTCTCTGTGTATATCAATTATGTTGCTCTTGCTGCTGGTGAAGCTCGGATCCACCTCTATGCGGACGACACCATTTTGTAAACATCTGGCCCTTCATTGGACACTGTGTTAACAAACCTACAAACTAGCTTCAACGCCATACAACACTCCTTCCGTAGCCTCCAACTGCTCTTAAACACTAGTAAAACTAAATGCATGCTCTTCCACCGAACGCTGCTTGCACCCGCCCACCCGACTAGAATCACTACTCTCGGCGGGTCTGACCTAGAGTATGTGGACAACTACAAATACCTAGGTGTCTGGTTAGACTGTAAACGTTCCTTCCAGACTCACATTAAGCATCTCCAATCAAAAGTTAGATCTAGAATCGGCTTCCTATTTCGCAACAAAGCCTCCTTCACTCATGCTGCTAAACATGCCCTCGTAAAACTGACTATCCTACCGATCCTTGACCTCGGCGATGTAATTTACAAAATAGCCTCCAACACTCTACTCAGCAAATTGGATGTAGTCTATCACAGTGCCATCCGTTTTGTCACCAAAGCCCCATATACTACCCACCATTGTGACCTGTACGCTCTTGTTGGCTGGCCCTCACAACATATTCATCGCCAAACCCACTGGCTCAAGGTCATCTATAAATCACTGCTAGGCAAATCCCCGTCTTACCTTAGCTCACTGGTCACCATAGCAACACCCACCTGTAGTCTGCGCTCCAGCAGGTATATCTCACTGGTCATCCCCAAAGCCAACACCTCCTTTGGCCGCCATTCCTTCCAGTTCTCTGCTGCCAATGACTGGAACGAACTGAAAACATCTTTGAAGCTGGAGACTCTTATCTCCCTCACTAACTTTAAGCCTCAGTTGTCAGAGCAGCTTACCGATCACTGCACCTGTACACAGCCATTCTGAAATTAGCCCACCCATCTACCTCATCCCCATATTGTTATTTATTTTGCTAATATGCACCCCAGTATCTCTATTTGCACATCTATCATTCCAGTGTAAATACGAAATTGTAACTATTTTGCACTATGGCTTATTTATTGCCTTACCTCCATAACTTACTACATTCACACATACTGTATATATATTTTCTGTTTGTATTTTTACTTTATGTTTTGTTTACCCCATATGTAACTCTGTGTTGTTGTTTTTATTGCTCTGCTTTACTTTATCTTGGCCAGGTCGCAGTTGTAAATGAGAACTTGTTCTCAACTGGCTTACCTGGTTAAATAAAGGTGAAATAAATAAAATAAAATAAATTAACCACCAACCTCCATATACAGTGCCTTCGGAAAGTATTCAGACCCCTTGACTTTTTCAACATTTCATTACGTTACAGCCTTATTCTAAAATGGATTACATTTTTTTAAATCCTCAGCAATCTACACACAATACCCCATAATGACAAAGCGAGAACAGGTTTTTAGAAACTTTTGAAAATTTGTTCAAAACTAAAAACAGAAATACATTATTTACATAAGTATTCAGACCCTTTGCTATGAGACTCGATATTGAGCTCAGGTGCATCCTGTTTCCATTGATCATCCTTTAGCTGTTTCTACAACTTGATTGGAGTCCACCTGTGGTAAATTCAATTGATTGGACCTGATTTGAAAAGGCACACTGTCTATGTAAAGTCGTACAGTTGACAGTGCATGTCAGAGCAAAAACCAAGCCATGAGGTCGAAGGAATTGTCCGTAGAGCTCCGAGACAGGATTGTGTCGAGGCATAGATCTGGCGAAGGTACCAAAACATTTCTGCAGCATTGAAGATCCCCAAGAACACAGCGGCCTCCATCATTCTTACATTTCTAGTCATTTAGCAGACACTCTTATCCAGAGCGACTTACAGTTAGTGAGTGCATACATTTTTCATACTGGCCCCCCGTGGGAATCGAACCCACAACCCTGGCGTTGCAAACGCCATGCTCTACCAACTGAGCTACACAGGATTTCTTAAATGGAAGAAGTTTGGAACCACCATGACTCTTCCTAGAGCTGGCCGCCCGGCCAAACTGAGCAAATCGGGGGAGAAGGGCCTTGGTCAGGGAGGTGACCAAGAACCCGATGGTCACTCTGACAGAGCTCTAGAGTTCCTCTGTGGAGATGGGAGAACCTTCCAGAAGGACAACCATCTCTGCAGCACTCCACCAATCAGGCCTTGATGGTAGAGTGGCCAGATGGAAGCCACTCCTCAGTAAAAAGCACAGTTTGCCAAAAGGCACATAAAGACTCCCAGACCATGAGAAATAAGATTCTCTGGTCTGATGAAACCAAGATGGAACTCTTTGGCCTGAATGCCAAGCGTCACATCTGGAGGAAACCTGGCACCATCCCTACGGTGAAGCATGGGGGTGGCAGCATCATGCTGTGGGGATGTTTTTCAGCGGCAGGGACTGTGAGACTAGTCAGGATCGAGGGAAAGATGAACGGAGCAAAGTACAGAGAGATCCTTGATGAAAACCTGCTCCAGAGCGCTCAGGACTTCAGACTGGGGGTGAAGGTTCACCTTCCAACAGGACAACGACCCTAAGCACACAGCCAAGACAACGCAGGAGTGGCTTCGGGACAAGTCTCTGAATGTCCTTGAGTGGCCAAGCCAGAGCCCGGACTTGAACCCAATCGAACATTTCTAGAGAGACCTGAAAATAGCTGTGCAGCAACGCTCCCCATCCAACCTGACAGAGCTTGAGAGGATCTGCAGAGAAGAACGGGAGAAACTCCCCAAATACAGGTGTGCCAAGCTTGTAGCGTCATACCCAAGAAGACTCAATGCTGTAATCGCTGCCAAAGGTGCTTCAACAAGATTGATGAGGGAAAAAAACAATTTAATCAATTTCATAATAAGGCTTTAACATAACAAAATGTGGAAAAAGTCAAGGGGTCTGAATACACTGTATATCCTCCTTAACCAACAACCTCCATTTATATATCCTCCTTAACCACCAACCTCCATGTATACCTTCATTAACCACCAACCTCCACCTCACTGCCTGCCCTTACTACCTGCGTATACATTCAGACTGCAGAAACACACACACACACCTCAACCCCCTTCACACACCCTCATTGGATTCCACAGGAAAGCAGATTCACATCTGTGGTCCTGCTGATGCTGTGCTCACTCTCTCCTCTCCATTCGTCCTCTACGCGCTCCGCTCTGGGCAGGTTTCCAGAGAATGTTGGCTGAGCCTCCCCCATCTGTGTTGCTCTTTTCTGGGGTTGAGACGCAACGTCTCTCCCCCTGACCAGCCAGGGTCCTGGTAATGACTGTGTTTACTGCAGTCCAGGGGGGAGCAGATGGCGACAGATGGACCGCAGTATCAATCAAGGGGTTGTAGCTACACACGCAGGCAGAGCGTTTTGGACCAGCACGGATTCCATTAAACCCCCTATTATGATAATTGTGTTGTGCGTGAAAATGGAGAGTGGGGATCTGGGCGTTAACACAGGTGGTTAACATACATGGCTGACTGGAGAATCTTTGCATACTGACAATATATGATAATGTGCAGTGTGAGTGTGTGTGTGTGTGTGTTTGTCAGCAGTGTGCTCTCACACACACACCCTCCCAGCATGAACTCTGACCTCAGCAGCAGAGCTGAATACAGATGAGAATATTTCTGCAACACTAGATCATTTACCCCTGTTCTGTAATAGGAAACCCCCCATTATATACAGTATCAACCACACTTTGCTGCTGGTTTCATATTCAGTAGAAAAGGCACCTTGACATAGATGTATATATATTTAATCTCTATAATTTTCCCAGAGAACAAAGTGAAATGAAAACGCTACACAGAAAGGCGAGGGCACACTTTTTCCAAGCTCAATATCATTCAGTGATCAAATAAGGAATCAAATAGATGTACTTCTATGTCATTACTTGTCCATGGTCTTCATCACTTCAGATCCTCAATAACACGATAAATATTTAATGATAAACCCGTAAAACAAAAATACAAAAAAACTGGCTCCAACACACAATATAAATAAAGACGTAGTAGAATTTCAAATCTCAATCTAAGTTTCATTCTCTACTTCCTCGCTTCATCAGCGGTGGAGGATGCTTCTGAGGAGGGTGTATCTGTATGCCTCCCAGTTGACATGTTCCTGAAGCTGGCTCTGCAGTGGTACGGCTAGATCTGGGGAGGGAGGGGGATATACTGTACAGTCTGAGATAGTACCTATTCATAGACATACCAGTGATATATTGCGTGCGTGTATCCTATTTCATCCAACATATGACTAATAAATACAATATTGTTTTAAGATGGTCATACCATGGATAATTTAGCTATTTGATTTGGAATTTTAGGACCCCTTTATGCTTTATGTTAGGTTAGTAGAACCCCCCCCCCCCCCCCCCCCCCCCCCCTCTCTCTGCTACCGCACGGCAAGCGGTACCGGAGTGCCAAGTCTAGGTCCAAAAGACTTCTCAACAGCTTCTACCCCCAAGCCATAAGACTCCTGAACAGCTAATCATGGCTACCCGGACTATTTGCACTGCCCCCCCACCCCATCCTTTTTACGCTGCTGCTACTCTGTTAAGTATTTATGCATAGTCACTTTAACTCTACCCACATGTACATAACTACCTCAACTAGCCGGTGCCCCCGCACATTGACTCTGCAACGGTACCCCCCTGTATATATAGCCTCCCTACTGTCACTTTATTTTACTTCTGCTCTTTTTCTTCTCAACACTTTTTTTGTTGTTGTTTTATTTTTACTTTTTTTGTTTAAAATAAATGCACTGTTGGTTAAGGGCTGTAAGTAAGCATTTCACTGTAATGTCTGCACCTGTTGTATTCGGCGCATGTGACCAATACAATTTGATTTGATTTGATTTGATTGCAGTGTGTGACTAACTGACGACCTACAGTAGTGAGAGGTTTGTTTACTTAATTGAAGCTTCCGGTCCTTGAATCCTCTAACATTGGAAGAGCATGTTGGGATGAGAAGGCCGTTATCCCTACTTTCCAAACCACCATGTCAGTGCAGAGGAGAAAAAGTTCATCAATGAAGGGCCTTCCGAAATGAATTGGCTCTTTGAAGCTGGTAATCCTGACCATGTAGCCGTGTTCAAACGACCGCTCCTCTACTGTAGAGTCAACTCAAATGGAAATACAATTATCTGGGTTGTCAGGGACTGACACAGATTATATCTGTTTGGTGAGTATGTTGAGGGACCTGTTTTGTCAGTGTGTTGTGGTAGATGTCATCAGCGTGTTGAGATAGATGTTGTCAGTGTGTTGAAGTTGAGGTACCTGTGTGTTCAGTGTGTTGAGGTACCCGTTTGGTGAGTGTGTTGAGGTAGATATTTGATCAGTGTGTTGATGTAGATGTCGTCAGCGTGTCTCCTGATGAAGTCCTTGGAGATGAGGACGCACTCAGCCCCCTGAAACACCAGCGTCATGGAGCAGGTAGGCCCTGAACACCAGGTAGGCCCTGAAAAGGGGAAGGGGACTACATTTAACACAGGGTTGGTGGGTGGATATGGTGTGTTAATTGGGATGGAGAGTGTGTGCTGTTGCATGCTGGGATTTGTGTTTTTGCTTGGTTGAATTGTGAAGCATTGAACTGAGTTTGGGGTTGTTTGGATAATTTGAGATTAATCAGGAAATGATATCTGGCTGGGATGAAAGATTGACTCACAAAGACATCTCCTTTGGTCAGTGTCTGTAGGCTGATGTAGAGCTTGCGTAGGGTCTGGGTCAGGAGCTGGGTCTTAGGGGTTCGTGGTGGGGAGCGGCCTGGAGTGAGGGACCTCTCAGTGGGTGGAGAGACTCCTCCACCCCCCTTTCTGGAGGTCTGCTGGTAAGTCACAAGCATGGGCAGGGGCACCTCTCTAGAGCGCTGACTTTCTCTCCACACACACCTCAGGATAAGACAGGACAGTGAAGCAGTTAAACATATACTTCATCATCCCACTCATTTTATATTCTTCAATCATCATCTTGTTTTATATTCACATTTAGATCACATTATATATTTCATTTCAAGATTAATAATCAATCCTAAATGTAGGTGTGTAAATCTGCCTCTTAAATCGGTTTGCAGTTTGAATATTACTATTATTATTACTATCATCTATCTTACAGTTCATGTCTCAGTAGCCATACCTTCCTCAGGTTTCCACTGGGTTTTGTTTTCCTTGTATTCCAACCACCTGAAAGCATTCAAAACACAAACACAATACATTTAATTAATTCAGCAAGCAGTCATGCTGGCAAACCTAATTACCAGAAAAAATTTAATAAAAAGGAAATACAGTCGAAAGGAAAATGTTTTTTTATCCAAACAAAAGCTCATGTTGGACGACAATCATCCTCTATACACTTCCATTTCTCTACCTCCCTCTGTGAAGCGTGGAGCAATGAAATATAATCAAACTATTCCAGCCGTTCAGGAGAACTGAATGGCCTTTAAACGCTCCTCAAACTTTCATTACATAAGTGTCTCTTTCAACCACAACACCGGTGTAGTACCAAAAAACACTCTGCATCTCAATTTCCCTTAATTAAGCTCCAGCAGTAAACACAAGCACTTAGTTTTCCTTCTCCAAAGAGGTAACGGCATAGCCTTGTGAAATTGCCTTCCCGTTGAGATAATTATTTGAGCACCCCCCCCCCCCCCCCCCGCCCTCACACTGATAGCTAATGGCACCCATGAAATACTGTTGTTGTTGTTGTTTTTTCTATTTTGCTGAAATAAATTGCTAAGTACAGTAGATCCTCTGTGAGAGTTGATAGTGGCGTATGTAAATGACAGTGTGCTGTCACCACAGCGATATGGTTTGAGACGAGGCGTTGAATAATTCAAATTAGACAGACCTCAGACTATGAACCGCCACTTCCAGATGTCCTGCTGGTTTACTGGCCCTCCCTGGCCCTCCCTGGCCCTAGATACACACGCACACACACGCACACGCACACACAAACACAGGCAAACACACACACCCTTGCAGACAAGAGGTAATCCAACCTAACTCACTCTTTCTTGAGGAATGGAGGCAGGGTTTTGTAGCTGAGAGTTTCATCAGAAGCTGAACCGTGCCCTAGATATAAACAACCACGTGTTACACAGGTCATTTAAATAACTGCAGAATCTGATAGCTAGTAACTAGACTGACCACGTAATAGATCACTTAACTGATTTAACAACAAAGACGAACGCAGAAAATCTTGTGTCCTTTGATATGACTGTGTTCCTCCTGAAGGTGAGGGAAACAGAATTCAATAAGGGACAGAAAAGGTCAATACAGATGTAGGATTTTAATTTGATCACTCTTTTGTTGCTGAGAATTTTCCTGCAAAGCAGGAAATGCAAACTTCGATTGTATTTTACTTTTTTAAGTGCTTCTAAAGTTTGTAATTTCCACTTTGAAATATGTATCAACCCTTACAAAAATGTCCATTAATTATAATCCACACAATAATTCACATTTCCTGTTGCTGCAGGATTATTTTCCTGCTGTAGCAAACTGGCTCAAATTAAGATCCTACATCTGTACACCACAAAACCCAAAGTAAACTGCTTTTACTACCTTAGATCTCTCATTACTCTCTCTGTAACAGTAATTTCATTAATATAAAACCGCTCCAATCTGAATGAATTTTCCAAATAACATAAAAAGCAGTGGTAAATTCAATATGGTGGTAAAGTCCTATGAGGAAACCCATAGTGCTTTCCTGAGTTCCACGCCAGAGAATACTGAGTCAGCCTCCAGAACAGATTGTGTGTTTTCCACAGACCTCCTCGGTTTCTGCCTGCTAGCCTGTGGCTACATTATTTTCATTATTAGTTAGCATGATTCTGTTCAATATCGCCATTAAATAGGCTTCATCTGAGTTTTTTTAGTTTATTTTATATTTCCCTCCCGGCCTGTATATTGACTTAAGGAAAATAGTTGTGTAACTAAATAAGTTAGCTACCTGTTGTGTGTTCCAGTGAAAGGGCAGCCTTGGGAGGAAGTAGATAAGTATGCATTTACATGATCTCAGCAAAGCCAATCAGAGTACAGCCAGTATAGCTGCTCTCAGACAATAAGATGGAAGACAACGGTTCCCCAAAGTTTTAGGGCCGGTTTCCCAGACAAAGATGAACCCTAGTCCTGGATTTAAAAGTGATTTCAATGGATAATTTCCAATGAGAATTATTTTTTGTCCAGGACCAGGCTTAATCTGAGTCTGGGAAACTATCTCATAGTGTTTTGTGACCCATCTAAAGCCTTATGATATTCGTATGACCTTCTAGGTGACCTTAACAATGTTTCAAGCGGTCCGTTTCACTGCCCAGTCTGGAGCTATGACCCACCATGTTGGGAAGCGCTTCTGTAGGGCTCTTAAACATATATAGTACCCCATACTGTGTAAAGGATTGTAAACCCGCCAGTTCAACTGTATGAAATGCCAATGGGGGCGGTGTTGCAGTCTATAATCAGAACCACATTCCTGTAAAGCTTAGAGATGATCTCATGTTAAATACTGTTGAAGTAATATGGCTACAGGTTCACCTGCCTCACCTAAAGCCCATTCTGGTGGGAAGCTGCTATAGACCACCAAGTGCTAACAGTCAGTATCTGGATAACATGTGTGAAATGCTTGACAATATATGTGATATAATATGCCATTTTGCAGACGCTTTTATCCAAAGCGACTTACAGTCATGCGTGCATACATTTTTTTTTTTGTGTATGGGTGGTCCCGGGGATCGAACCCACTACCTTGGCGTTACAAGCGCCGTGCTCTACCAGCTGAGCTACAGAGGACCACAATAGAGAGGTATACTTTCTGGGTGATTTAAATATTGACTGGCTTTCATCAGGCTGCCCACTCAAGAGAACGCTTCAAACTGTAACTAGTGCCTGCAACCTGGTTCAGGTATTCAATCAAACTACCAGGGTAGTTACAAACAGTACAGGAATGAAATAATCAACATGTATTGATCATATCTTTACTAATGCTGCAGAAAATTGTTTGAAAGCAGTATCCAAATCCATCGGATGTAGTGATCATAATATAGTAGCCATATCTAGGAAAACCATAATTCCAAAGGATGGGCCTAATATTGTGTCATACAAGAAGTTCTGTAGTGATTCCTATGTTGTTGATGTGAAGAATATTTGTTGGTCCGTGGTGTGTAATGAAGAGCAACCAGAAGCTGCATTTGACACATTTATGAAATTGCTTATCCCAGTTACTAATAAGCATGCACCCATTAAGAAAATGACTGTAAAAACTGTTAAATCCCTGTGAATTGATGAGGAATTGAAAAATGGTATGGTTGAGAAGGATGAGGCAAAAGAGATGGCAAATAGGTCTGGCCGTACAACTGATTGGCAAACGTACTGCGAATTGAGAAACCATGTGACTAAACTGAATAAAAAGAAGAAGAAACTACACTATGAAACAAATATAAATTACATAAAGAATGATAGTAAAAAGCTTTGGAGCACCTTAAATGAAATTTTGGGCAAAAAGACAAACTCATTGAATCAGATTCATCACAAAATCCACTGATATTGCCAACTACTTAAATTATTTTTTCATTGGCAAGATTAGCAAACTTAGGCATGACATGCCAGCAACAAATGCTGACACTATACATCCAAGTATATCTGACCAAATTATGAACGACAAGCAATGTTATTTTGAATTATGTAAAGTGAGTGTGGAAGAGGTGAAAAAAATATTATTGTCGATCAACAATGACAAGCACCCGGGGTCTGACAACTTGGATGGAAAATTCCTGAGGATAATAGCGGACGATATTGCCACTCCTATTTGCCATATCTTCAATTTAAGCATACTAGAAAGTGTGTGCCCTCAGGCCTGGAGGCAAAAGTTATTCCTCTACCTAAGAATAGTAAAGCCCCCTTAACTGGCTCAAATAGCAGACCAATCAGCCTGTTACCAACCCTTAGTAAACTTTTTACAGTAAAGAAATTGACAACAAACTTTCAGCATGCTTATAGGGAAGGACATTCAACAAGCACAGTACTTACACAAATGACTGATGATTGGCTGAGAGAAACTGATGATAAAAAGATTGTGGGGGCTGTTTTGTTAGACTTCAGTGCGGCTTTTGACATTATCGATCATAGTCTGTTGCTGGAAAAACATATATGTTATGGCTTTACACCCCCTGCTATATTGTGGTTAAAGAGTTACATGTCTAACAGAACACTGAAGGTGTTCTTTAATGGAAGCCTCTCAAACAAAATCCAGGTCGAATCAGGAATTCCCCAGGGCAGCTGTCTATGCCCCTTACTTTTTTCAATCTTTACTAACGACATGCCACTGGCGTTGAGTAAAGCCAGTGTGTCTATGTATGCGGATGACTCAACAATATACACGTCAGCTACCACAGCAACTGAAATGACAGCAAAACTTAACAAAGAGCTGCAGTTAGTTTTAGAATGGGTGGCAAGGAATAAGTTAGTCGTAAGAATGTCAAAAACTAAAAGCATCGTATTTCAGACTCAAGTTTTGGGGATGTAGCCTAGGTCTACTGGTTGTATTTATTTGGGATCTATCGTCCCACAACTGTCCCAGAGTCTGTTTGGAATACGGACAAATCATTCACTAAACCCTAAACATCAACTAAATCTTGTAATGAAATTGAGCAAGTTGAGGAGACTAAATTGCTTGGAGTAACCCTGGATTGTAAACTGTCCTGGTCAAAACATATTGATACAACAGTAGCTAGGATGGGGAGAAGTCTGTCTACAATAAAGCGCTGCTCTACATTCTTAACAGCACTAGCAGCAAGGCAGGTCCTACAGGCCCTAGTTTCGTCACATCTGGACTACTGTTCAGTCGTGTGGTCAGGTGCCACAAAGAGGGACTTAGGAAAATTGCAATTGGCTCAGAACAGGGCAGCACGGCTGGCCCATGGATGTACACAGAGAGCTAACATTAATAATATGCATGTCAATCTCTCCTGGCTCAAAGTGGAGGAGAGATTGACTTAATCACTACTTGTATTTGTGAGAGGTATTGACATGTTGAATGCACCGAGCTGTCTGTTTGAACTACTGGCACACAGCATACCCCACAAGACATGCCACCAGAGGTCTCTTCACAGTCCCCAAGTCAAGAACATACTATGGGAGGCACACAGTACTACATAGAGCCATGACTACATGGAACTCTATTCCACATCAAGTAACTCATGCCAGTAGTAAAATTAGATTTAAAAAACAGATAAAAATACACCTTATGGAACAGCGGGGACTGTAAAGCAACACAAACATAGACACATGAATAGAAACACATGATAACATACGCACTATAAACACATGTACACATGGATTTTGTGTTATATGAGGTAGTAGAGCAGAGGCCTGAGGGCACACACTTAATATGTTGTGAAATCTGTTATGAATGTATTGTTATGTTTTTTTAAATGTATAACTGCCTTAATTGTGCTGGACCCCAGGAAGAGTAGCTGCTGCCTTGGCAGGAACTAATGGGGATCCATAATAAATACAAATACAAAATACAAATGACCAGATCCATCCACCTGAAGAAAGCGTGCAGACACTCCCCTGTGTTGTTGGTCTGGAGCTTGTCCAGGGGCCAACCCCTGAATACCTCAATCTTCCGTAGGAAGTCAAGGAATTATGGCCCATTGCTACCTTCAACACTCACAAATGTGTCTTTGAAGTCCTTCGGAATGAGGTGAGGACAAAAAGTGTTCCGAATAATTCAGTGAGATTCGGCCAGTAATGAATTCATTAATTCAGTGATACATTCATTCAGTTGGTGAGACAGGGGTGAGACAGGAGTGAAACAGTGCGAGACTCACCTGGCGAGACACCGCCAGCAGGGAGACAGTGTTGTGACAGACCACCGTGGCATTCCTTCTTGCACCATTCAAAATGGCCACCTCCTGGAACCATTCAAAATGGCCACCTCTTGGAACCATTCAAAATGGCCACCTCCTGGAACCATTCCAGTCATCTGAGGGACATGGCCCTGATGAATGATGACTCGACCAGGACCAAAACTGGACACAGGAATACACACAGCAATATGTTGCTGTAGATACGTTTATCACAATGTGTTTTACACATACACATAATATGTATTCTGCTCTGCAACCATTTAGCTCGAATGTAGTCAGAACTCATTCAAAAATACTTTTGGCTTACGAATACACACACACCTCTCATACCAGCCCACTGAGGCCAGTTTAAAAAACACATCTGCCTTCCCTCTTCAACGATTTCCAGACAGACAGCAGCAGTTCTCCCTCCCTGACTGCCTGCCTATCACTCCCACTCTTCCTATCTTCTCTCTCACACATCCACCTGCTCACATACTGACACAGTCATTCCGGACACAAGCCAGCTCAGTGTATCATATCTCAGGTCCAACACTGGAGATAGCTACCATCTCCAACCAGGCTGGGCCTAAACTGATGGAGAGAGGGATGGATGGATGGATGGATGGATGGATGGATGGATGGATGGATGGATGGATGGATGGATGGATGGAGAGAGGGATGGATGGATGGAGGGGGCGCAGTGAGGTTCAATGAGGCACAGCCATGGACGGAACGGCTTTAACGTGGGCAATGAGGCGTGAATGTGTTAATCTGGTTAGGAAATCCTGGTTAGCAAACACAGATTAGAGAGAGAGCTGTCTGATATCAATCCGCCGCAGTCCAACCTCACAGAGACCATGGCTGTGTGTACCAACCAGCAGCTGGATAAACTATACCACGTTCACCAGAAACTTGAGGCACTTCACACAGTGAATGGGTCTGATGCACTGCAATACCAAAGTGGTAAAAAATTGTGTTTGAGAAACAGTGTGTGTGTATGCCGGGTGGTACGGTAGCGATACTTGCTTGTAAATTTGTATCATGTTACAGATAAACTGCACAGCGAGAACCGCTCGGCGAAACTTCTAAAGTCTCTGTGGATGGACACACGCACACACACACACACACACACTCGTTAGAGCACACAGTATCAGGAAGACATTGGTTCACATTAATATGAGTGATATCTGGAGTGAGGTTGTCTGACTGGCATGAGACTGAGGGAATAGCGCAGGGCTAGCAGGCTGTTAAGAGAACAGAACAGAGTAGGGCAGAGCAGTGCCGGACAAATGGGAGGATGCAGCCAAGCCTGACCTTGGAACAGCTTCAAATCTGATCCTGGTCCAGCAGTAAAACCACACACACACCGCACACAAACAGGTAGATGGTGATTTTCCTCTGACTGTTTGATAGGTTCTATACTTTTATAGTAGCAAAGGAAAAAGAACATGACAGAAAATTTTTGTTTTGTACCACCATAATTGTCATGTTTTCATATATATTAAATTATGTCAGACATGTTTAATTTGCAGCAATAGCAGTTGTGAGGGGATTTTCTTCTTGCCTTTACCTTGGGATGTCCAACATTTCCAAGCTCTCCTCTCTCCATATTATTGTCTGCATCAAAGGAACCAGTTTAAAACAAGATGCCATTCGTCCTCTTGAAATTAAAACTCAACGCCTCATTTAGATTATAAGTGACACCAAATATGTCGACCAGGAAAACAACATGGTAATTGGTGTCACTTATAATCTAAATGAGGCATTGAGTTTTAATTTCAAGTGGACGAATGGCATCTTGGTTTAAACTGGTTCGCACTACTACACGTAACATCATTGCGGTAAATGGCCACCTAAACGCGGTTTAATGTGTTACCAAGCTTTTCCTTGGGGATGTAGGTGCTGGTGATGCAATAGGGCAAGGCTAGGATAGCTCCGGGGTGAAGTTTCCCCAGATCTAGGGCCGACTATCGCCAAATTAACCGCACCCCTTCCGAAATTGACAAGATGCCAGGTGCTCCCCAGTGAAATCGTGATTCGTCCAAATCAGTGACGCAAAAACCATCGCACCTCGTAGAAGTGTTCTTCATAACCCTCACACATCCCAAGTAGAGACTACCTCAGAAGACGGTAAGAACCGATAATTAAAACAAACTATGAAACATGTACATGTTACAACATGTATTAGGCCATATTTTGCTGACAACCTTACCTTTGTAAATGTGGTCCATTTTGTCAGTCCATATCAAAGGTTTCATGCAGTAGTGTCGACCAAATGAGTTTCATTTGTTGCTAATTAAATTGCTACATAGTCATGAACAATACCGTATTCCAGCAGGCCTAGGTTAGTTTATGGCTGGCTCGAGATAGCAAGGCTTGTGAGTGGAGCGCCTGAAAACAGTTACTCATGCGCACATTGAGGTGTGGTCCTCTGTAGCTCAGCTGGTAGAGCACGGCGCTTGTAACGCCAAGGTAGTGGGTTCGATCCCCGGGACCACCCATACACAAAAAAATAAAATAATGTATGCACGCATGACTGTAAGTCGCTTTGGATAAAAGCGTCTGCTAAATGGCATATTATATATTATATACCGCACAAACATTTACATATTCCCCCTAAACGCCAAACAGGCTATTTGTCAAACCCTGATAGATGCGAGGCCAGACGTTGGCTTTGTGCGTTTCTGTTTGCTTAAGCCTCTACCCTTTTAGAACAGATTTGATTGATGAGTAAATATTAAACATGTCCTCTCAAGCCATTCCTGCACCACAAGGTTTGGTGATTAGGCCTGCCTACTGCCATGCATGTTTACACACACAGAAACAATCTGTTATAAATCTACTCAAGTAATTTGCATAAGCACACGTAAAGCACACACACAACCCTACTAACAACCGCACACAGATACAAATGCATGTTCACCCATCATTCATGTTCTTGTGTAAACAAGTCACAGATTGACACATGCATGCTCATGTATGTTGTTAGCCACCTTGTTTAATAAAGAAATTATATTCTCTGTGATCATGCAGAAAACTATAAGGTACCTGTACAGATTCTGATTGGACCTCGGCACATACTAATAATGAACACTAGGTGGAGATGTTGTTCTACAGAAGAAATATAACTATTGTCTGAAAAACTGATGAGAGAGGGAGCAAGAGAGAGAGAATTGTATGTATGTATGTATGTATGTGTATATATATATATATATATACACCCTGGATTGCTGATGCTATGAAGCCACCTGCCGCCATATTTGCACTCCCTAGTAGGAGCAGTCCTCCATAGGAATGAATGGAATTCTACAGTATTTCAATTAAACGTTTCAAGGACATAATTTCATGTATTTAAGTATTTATTTGTTGTAGTGGGGACAGTACCATTAGTACTCTCTAAAAATGTATACTTTAAGGAATACATTTTTATAATTTAAAATGTTTATGTTCAGTTCACATAAAACAATTTAAAAGTATGCATTAAGGTGTCTGTAATAGAATAATATACTTGTAAAAACCCGAACGTAGGCATTAATAAATGCATTTCTATAGCTTCCAAAATCTTTATTACAATGGAGGAGTACCAAAATGTCTGCACGATCGCTTCAATACAGCACCCCCGTCAGTCATCCAGGGTTTATACATGCGATTGGAGAGAGAGAGAATAGTACGTTAGCAAAGGAGTCTATTCTCCATCATGTAGTTGTCATTGAGCAAAGCTGAGAGGAAAATTATCAAGACGAGGCTGCCACCTGTTGTCTGATCTGCAAACTACAACTCCACTGTACAGCAACTCTTACCCAAGACCAAACTAAATATAGCTCTGCTGCGCAGGGTAAATTGTTTTATCGTACCAAAGTGGAAACAGACACAAAAGTAAGAACCAGTTATAATACAGCAGCCTTTTTTTGACAATTTCAATTGTTTAATCTGTGCTTATGGAGTAAGTGGCAATATCACTGCTCACAACAATGAGAAAAATAATCGTACATACCAGACCATTTTAAAGTATTGTGATGTAAGTACTCTCACATCACAAAATCATCTCTAAATACAAAATCTACATTTCCATTTTACGATCAATTCTTTACAAATCATATACAGTACCAGTCAAAAGTTTGAGCACACCTACTCATTCAAGGGTTTTTCTTTATTTTTACTATTTTCTACATTGTAGAATAATAGTGAAGACACAAACTATGAAATAACACATCTCAACATTAACTGTTCAGAGGAGACTGCGTGAATCAGGCATTCATGGTGGAATTGCTGCAAAGAAACCACGGTGGTGGAAATCTGTCCTTTGGTCTGATGAGTCCAAATTTGAGATTTTTGGTTCCAACCACCATGTCTTTGTGAGAGGCAGAGTAGGTGAACGGATGATCTCCACATGTGTGGTTCCCACCATGAAGCATGGAGGAGGAGGTGTGGAGGTGCTTTGCTGGTGACACTGTCTGTGATTTATTTAGAATTCAAGGCACACTTAACCAGCATGGCTACCACAGCATTCTGCAGCGATACTCCATCCCATCTGGTTTGCGCTTAGTGGGACTATCAATTGTTTTTCAACAGGACAATGTGCAAAGCTGTCATCAAGGCAAAGGGTGGCTACTTTGAAGAATCTCAAATATAAAATATATTTGGATTTGTTTAACACCTTTTTTTGGTTACTACATGATTCCATATGTGTTATTTCATAGTTTTGATGTCTTCACTATTATTCTACAATGTAGAAAATAATACAAATAAAGAAAAACCCTGGAATGAGTACGTGTGTCCAAACCTTTGACTGGTACTGTATATTTACACTAAAGCGCAGTATGATTTAAAAGCACACTTTAATTTAAAGAGACTAATCATTTGGTCTTCTAAGAAATATAATATTTGAATGTGTTTCCCATCTCAGTGAGAATCGAGAGCTCCATTGCTACATCTTGGTAACTGAATCTTTTTCCACAGTGGCCTACTGAATGTCTTTCAGTTACTGAATTACCTTTAGTAACTGAATCTCTCTGTTACCGAATTACCTTTAGTAACTGAATCGCTCTGTTACCGAATTACCTTTAGTAACTGAATCGCTCAGTTACTGAATTACCTTTAGTAACTGAATCTCTCTGTTACAAACCTAAAAGGATGAGGAAATTCTAGGAACTTTCTGCTATCTGCATGAGAGTTTATGTACAAATCTATTATTACAGAATGTTAGAAGCTCTGGCTCTCTTTAGGTGGTATCGAAAGAGCTGAGATGTGCTCTTGAGTTAAACATTCTGTAACGGTATTTCTGTTATTACATCTTGAAGAAGATGTTTAAGGGAAATGGGTTTATCAGAGGAGGCTGGTGGGAGGAGCTATAGGAGAACGGGCTCATTCTAATGGCTGGAATTGAATCAACGCAACGGAGTCAAACACGCTGTTTCCATGTGTTTGATGTATTCGGTACCATTTCATTGATTCCATTCCAGCCATTACAAGGAGCCCGTTCTCCTCCCACCAGCCTCCTCTGATGTCTACATGTTTACCATAGCATCATGTATTTTATTCACCTCCAAATTGAGCCACCTTATCTCTGAGTAAAGTTTAGATCAACTCAGAGAAATGAGTCCTGAGATATTTCCTGTCTAAATGAGAGCACATACGGTAAAGTGGAGGTATTGCTTGTCTTTTGGTGTTAGCAGACAGACTGTACTACAGGCCTTACCCAACCCCAATCAATTTAATCAATGGGACCAAGTATGTCCCATTGAAACTATAGTACACCCCAAGGGTTCAAATTCTAAACCTCAGTGTGTGTGACAAGATCAAGGGGAGAGATTAGATGAGAGGGTTTAGGAGATGTGTGCCACGAAGGCTACTTCCAGTCTAACCAGTCAAGGCAGGATAGTCACCCTAGGTGCACTCTCCCTCTCCTTCCTACTCTTCCTCCTCTTCCTCCCCCAAATCCATCCCCTCCACCCACACAGGTCCAGCATCGTTGGGTAGAAACACTAGAGCTTATCCTAGTGCAGCCAAAGTCAGTCAACTGGTCCTATGCACTGCAGCCAGCCAGAGTAAGCATAATGTGCAGCGAAACGTCCTCACTGCACAGACAAAACATAGCCATTGGCTGTTCAGCTTAAAAAACAGTACTTAGCAGCAATGAGCTCCTGTGGATCATCCCACTAGTCCCATAGTCTGTGTTGAAAGAGCCCCCCCATCAAGGCATGTTTCTGTCACTTCTAGCTGCAGTGATTTTAGACAGGGCACTTGGGGGTAGGTCATTTTGGTTCTGAGCATTAGGGTTTCTGGGTCCACTCCTGGCTGTCCTACTGTGTCGGGCCTCCCTCACCCTCACCGGCCCAGGCATGGCTGCTTTGTTCGGGCTGACCTTGGCTGGACCAGGCTGACGCTGTGAGGCAGCCAGTTTGGCGGCCTGTCTCTGCCTGGCGGCAAGCTCAGGGAACTGCTTGGTGTAGAGAGTGTCTGTGTACTGCAGCTCAGGAGTGACCAGGTTCTGACAGCGTGTTTTGGTGGGCCCGTACAGCCCAGGGTTCAGGTTGTAGCCCTGGATTATGGCTGCCCCGTACTGGAAGGGCTTCAGCCCGGCGTCCTTCACCTGCGACGGGTCCACTGCACCACCATCCTTCAGGCAGGTTTTGGCTAGCTCGGCACGTCGCTCCTGCAGCCGAGTCACCTCCCGCCTCATCGCCTCACGCCCCACCGTAGTGTCCACGTGTCGCCAGAAGGTGGCGTTAAAGTGCAGGTAAAGCCGCCAGTCAAGGCCGTTCCAGGCTCTGATCTTGTCGGCAGTGTGCGGGGAGAGCATGTGACGTGCGCGCTCGCTCCTGCTGTTCAACTTGAAGGAGACGACGTCATCCAGAGACCAGCAGAGGGCGCGCTTGAGCAGGATCATGGACTCGTCAAAGTACTCTGAGATGAGGATGAGGTGGAAGTCCTGCTCAATGGCGCCAATGGCTGTGGCGGCCCGCGTCTCCAGGTCTCCGGGCGTCTCTGTGGCGACGTTGTTGTCGAAGCCAAAGTCAAAGGTCAGGATGTTACGAGCGTAATGGTTGTTGGGCAGGGACGTGTTGTAATCACGCCAACCATTGTCAAGGAAGTCGTCCAGGCTGTGGGCCTTGTGGAAGGCGGGGATGCTCTTGTAGTAGGTGAAGATGGACTCCATCATCGCAACGGGGTTCTTCAGGATGGAGAAGTAAAACGTGTCCTTGGGCATCACCTTCCTCACCTGAGAGACAAAGGGAAAATACCAAAATAAGAACAAAATGTGTTAGTGATGCCTTGGTGGTGTGTCATAATTGAACAATTATTGGTAAAATAATCATATTTTTTTCTGGGGAAAAGATAGTAAAATTCAACTTGTGTTAGTCTGAACTTCGATATTACCTATAATGCAGTGGAGGCTGCTGAGGGGAGGACGGCTCATAATAATGGCCAGAACAGAGCAAATGGAATGGCATCGAAACACATGGAAACCATGTGTTTGATACCATTCTGCTCCAGCCATTGCCACAAGCCAGTCCTCCCCAATTAAGGTGCTACCAACCTCCTGTGCTATGACGATAGAACTCACCTCTGGTGGTCTGAACCTCATGTGGTTGCACATAATGTGGAACTCTTTGACACTGCGGCTCCTCACTCCCTCCACAAAGTGTGAGGCGAAGAAGAAGGGATAGAATAGCTGGCTGTGCTTGTTCAGCGGAAGGGCGAAGGTCAGATTGCGGCTGTCGCCATAGCGATATAAGATGTTCAGGATGGTGCTGCTGGCCGTTTTGTGCGTCTTGAGAAAGACGATATGGTTCTTCGGCCGACAGGTGGCGGTGGCGACTTCCGGATTTAAATCGCTTATCACCCCGGCAACTACAGAGTTGGTGCCTAAAGTGGCAGGGCTGTTTCTACTCTTCAGCTGATTGGTTGAGGGGAGCTGGGGAGGTTTGTGAGGCAGGGTGGATACTGCTCTGATAGCTGGGTGGCCCAGCTGGAGAACCACAGACCCAGGAACCCCCAAATGCAACTTATCATTACCCAGTGTAACTTTGGGCAGGGTTGCCTTTACTGCTGAAACTTTCCCCCTTGCCTCTTTCCTAGAGTATTTGACCTTATTGACAGTGTTTGAGAGCTGTAGGTGTTGGTGATGCTCCTGGACTCTCCTCTCCACCCCTGTCTCATCTATGCCATGTTGATGTTCTGCTGCCTTCTGGTTCCCTTTGGCCCGTTGTTTAGGAGCTCCTTCCTCCTGTGACCTCACTTCCTCTTCTACGACAGGGGTGTGCGAAGAGCGCAAGCGTACCCAGTCCCTCTGCTCCGTCGGGAGCGTTCTCTGGATCTTGATGGTGAATTGCACATTCAGGAGCTTCTCGCTTAACATCTTATCGTTCCTGAAACCAAACAGAGTGTTAGATTACAGTTAGCCAATCACTGTCAGCCTGTTTCAAAACAAAACAATGATCCAGAACAGAGAAGTGGAATGTAAAAGCTTGTTAGTTTCATCAAATAGTGTCTATTATATTGATAAGTTAGCCGACACTCAATGAAATACATGTCCTCAATGATTGAAAGCAGGCGCGATCAGGTGGGACCATTCTTGCCAATGAGAGGGCAGATATGCGTGTGAACAACAGTCATTTTTCTCAAAGTTGCCGGAATTCCACGTGCATCCACTTATATCAGTACATTTGTAACAGACTAAACGTTGCAAAGCGTATATTAGATCAAATAAGCCTCACGCAATTCGACATTCTCTCATAGACCTCCATAAAAAAAAGAGAAATCCTCTCGCTTCACCTCTTCCTCTCTGGTTTCACTGCCAGTAATATCAATCCATGTAGTATGAAGATCTGACCTAATAGCTACAGATGTAGGAT
This sequence comes from Coregonus lavaretus, assembly GCF_964263955.1. Classification (NCBI taxonomy): domain Eukaryota; kingdom Metazoa; phylum Chordata; class Actinopteri; order Salmoniformes; family Salmonidae; genus Coregonus; species Coregonus lavaretus. The sequence goes on along the minus strand of NC_140013.1, from coordinate 33,357,358 downwards.
CTTAATTTGAGCCAGTTTGCTACAGCAGGAAAATGATCCTGTAGCAACAGAAAATGTGAATTATTAAGTGGATTATAATTAATGGACATTTTTGTAAAATCAAGCCTATAATGTCTAAATGGAAATTACAAATGTAGGAAAAGTTTTACATTTCCTACATTGCAGGAAAGTTCCCCTGCAACTGGGTGATTTTAAATAAAGATCCTACATCTGTATGTACAGTAGCACCAGACTCACCTGGATTGCCAGACGACTCCTAGGATCTGTATGGCCACACAGAGCACAGTGAGGGCCATGAGCACCATCCATAGATAGCGCATGTGGCTGCACAGCACTACCTTCAGCCACCTGCAGAGGGGGAGACCAACCACAGGAACCACATTAGAGTCTGCAGCAGCATCAGGTACAGAAATACTACAGACAACGGACTGATTCTATAGCTATAAACTCATTTAGAGAATCTCAGGAATATCCTGTGTCTTTAACTCAATTATTTTACACCAACCTGGTGGCATAATCTCATTCTGAAGCTGTAACTGCATTTTCAAATGTAATTTTCAAATCATAACCATGAAACCTTTGGATTAAAATGAGTACAGATCTATGCTAGACTACAGAAATGATTTCTGTACTGTTGGATGTTTTTTCTTGAGGCTTATTGGCCATGATTAGGATGACTGCAGCGCATGTGTTTGTATGCACATGGGGTGTGTCAGAGGGAAGTGATATTCTCAGTGATTTACAATACAATCCAACAGCATCTCAATGAGTGGAACAGTGATTCACAGAAACTCTTCCAACCGTAGAGGAAACGTCACTAAGCCTGTTGGATTGGAATGCTTGTGGCGTAGTGGTGCATTGACCTTTCCCATCTGTTTGTGGGCTTCATGTTCTAATCAGAGCAATTAGCTGCCCTGTTTGATTCGACCCATTTGAACTTGTGTTGGCTAAATTAGAAGAAAAACAACAATCCACAATTCACCCTGTGGACCTCTCCGCCCAGACTGTGTGTGTTTCTGCTTGTGTTACAGCTACATGAGAGACATCTGGAACATCTGCCTTCCCGCCTGAATGATTTCCAGACAGACAGCAGCAGTTCTCCCTCCCTCCCTCCCTCCCTCCCTCCCTCCCTCCCTCCCTTTCTCCATCTCTTCCTACTTTCCTCCCTCCCTCCCTCCCTCCCTCCCTCCCTCCCTCCCTCCCTCCCTCCCTCCCTTTCTCCATCTCTTCCTACTTTCCCCCCCACTCCCTTCCTCCATCTCTTCCTCTTCCTACTTCCCTCCCTCCCTATATCTCCCACTCCTCTTCTCTCTCACACATCCACCTGCTCACATACTGTGCGTGTTCGTGCATGCTGTGTGTGGTGCATCTGTGTGTGTGTCTGCCTGCGCATGTGTGTGTACATATGAGTATGTGCATGTGTCCCTGAGCACAGTCCATAAGTACATGCCACCACTACACTGTTCCTCAGTCGCCTCCAGCTGTTTGTCAGTGTAGTACATTAGTCTGGCCACCAGGGGGTTAAAGCGTGACACACACAGCGCCAGAGGCAGCCAGCCATCACTGATGGGTCATCATGAAGACATGGGATGATGATGTCACTGTGGAGCTAGTTGATTGACTCAAACAGGCATGCCACCACCATGACTAAACAACACTACATATTACCCATGATCCTCTAGTTCAGTTGCCCCCCTTGAAGCAGCTAATAGGCAAACTCTGATTGGCCCATGTCACAAATGGAGGAAAGGCAAGGGAGACAAACCTGAAAATACCAGGGAAAGTCGTTGCTTGGGACATTGCATAACATTTGCACTTAATATACTACTATTCTATATACCATCCTCCCTGTTTGTAGTGGTTTTTCATTGAGCTCTGTTGCAACTTGCTTCTGCATTGTGGCTCTGACTAAATTGTCCATGTTACATTTTACATTTTAGTCATTTAGCAGACGCTCTTAACCAGAGCGACTTTACTCCAGTTGTTGTGTGCTACCAACATGGTTTGCGTTTGTGTGGGAATCTGGTTTGCATTTGATCTGTTTTTTGAGTGTACTTTCCCCTATGCATGGATAACTCCCCTACGACACAAACGGAATGATGGAGTGAAACACTATGAAAGAGTTGTCTGTTTGAACTGATATTTGGAGAGAGAGACATACCCCACGAACACAAACAGACCTCACAGAGCCCCAGGACAGCAACACAATTAGACCCAACCAAATCATGAGAAAACAAAAAGAGAATTACTTGACACATTGGAGAGAATTAACAAAAAAAGCAGCGCAAACTAGAATGATATTTGGCCCTAAACAGAGAGTACACAGTGGCAGAATACCTGACCACTGTGACTGACCCAAAATTAAGGAACGTTTTGACTATGTGCAGACTCAGTGAGCATAGCCTTGCCAGGTCTGCCTACGGCGACCTTTCTCTCAAGAGAAGACAGGCTATGTGCACACTGCCCACAAAATGAGGTGGAAACTGAGCTGCATTTCCTAAACTCCTGCCAAATGTATGACCATATTAGAGACACATATTTCCCTCAGATTACACAGAACCACAAAGAATTCGAAAACAAATCCAATTTTGGTAAACTCCCATATCTATTGGGTGAAATACAACAGTGTGCCTTCACAGCAGCAAGATTAAGGCAACCAGTGAAGAACAAACACCATTGTAAATACAACCTATATTTATGTTTATTTAATTTCCCTTGTAAAGTTTTGTATTTATCTTTTAACTTTAACTATTTGCACATCATTACAACACTGTATATCAGGGTTCCCCAACTGGTGGCCTGCGTGCCCAATCTGGCCCGCCAGCAATATTATTTGGTTCCCCAAAGCCCCCCACATTAATTATGAATATTTCTTTCATTAAAACAATAATAATAATCTTGGACCTGAGATGCAAAAAGTGCCAAATGCAATGTCCCAAGAAGGAAGTGACCCTACCTAAATAATGCAAAAGTTACATTTTAATTAATGAGGAGTGAGTTTGCAGGAGACAGTCAACTAATAAAGCAGGCAGTGGGCCATTTGTGGTGCTGAAATGTAAAGCTGCAACTGCAGTGCAATCAGTAGGAGGCGCATGGTGCTGAAAATATAGCTAACTTGTTATGCAAGTGGCGCCCAGCAACAGATGGAGAAAAACTACACCAGTCGAGTAATTCATTTCAACAATAATCTTCATTTTAATTTGACTTTACAAACAACAAGAGGGCTTAATTGGAGTCTATTTCTTCCGAGCCACGGCCCATATACAATAACTTAACTGGCTGAGGTAGGCTATGTGGCTTAACAGCATCTTTCACAAGAAGAAAATAAATGGCCTAATAGAAGTGGAATTTTTTATTTATTAGACCTACTTACAATTGCTACTGGCCAAAAAGGTAGCACCCTACATAAAACAATAATTTAAAGAAAAAAAAGGCGATGTCTGAATGTCTGTATCGGGAGTCTCGGGATAACCTGCTCCTGTAACAACAACAATATACAGAAAATACTGTCATGAGACCTAAAATAGCCCTGGATAAGCACTAATAATAATAATAATCACAATGTTAGCAGCCTTTATGACTATTTATTAAATACTAAGTTACTTCCTTAATGGGAAAAGTAGCATTTCCCCTCTTGTGGATGTCGGTTGAGAGGGATGTGATTTTGATGCGCAGGCAGTCCTCGACTGACTTACATGAAAGCCGGTTCCTGTCGTGAGTCTTGATTGCGTTCATAGAGGAAAAGGAGGACTCGCAGGTGTAAGTCGATCCAAACATTGTTAGCACATAAAATGCAAGTTTCTTTATTGTGCTGTATTCCTCTGAACATGCCACCCAAAACGCACACAAGGAGCGCATCCCTGATTTGGCTCGACGTCTGGAATTCAATCAGCTCAGTTTGAATTGCGGCGTCATCCAGCGAGGGGTATCGTTTTCTTAGCAAGAGAGGAGAATTCTCCACCTGGGCGGACTGTGAAAGGATCACGTACAAACGCAATGATATCCTTGGGCATGCTGTAGTCTTTAAATCTGGTGGAGAAGTTGTCCCTCAGCTGCTTGATGAAATCTTCCATCACCTCTGTGACAATGCTGCGGCCTGGTCCCTCTGCCTGTCGTTTCAGTGTGCTGAAGTCCAAATTGAACAACTCAAGCTTCCTAGTAAAGGCCTCAAGTTTTTCCACCATGTCCACGACTGTTGTCCCTCTTCCTTGTAACTGCAGATTTAACCCATTTAAGTGACACAAAAAAGCAACATTAGAGAGGAATTCCTCAATTTCCAGAATACGAAGGCTGCTGCCCTCATTTTGCTTTTTCTGAGAGAATCCACAACCTGATGTCGTGACTTTGATTAATATGATGACTGTTATTTATCGAATCAACTAACTATGTTTCATTGTCACTCGATTAAATTAACAATTAACTCATTAGGATTTGGGGCACCACGAAATAAGTTGTTTATAGATTTACCATCTCCCGAATTTAACTCTAAAAGATACATATGTTATAGATCGATAAGTCACTTATTAATCATTTACATTACATTTTAGTAATTTAGCAGACGCTCTTATCCAGAACCCCAACCTTACTTATGAGTCAGCAATACACAAATTGGCTTAATTATTTATTTACTAGCTAACTAGCTAACTAGCTAACTAAATAATAACACAGAATACATACATACTTAATACAATACTCCTGAGTGGCGCAGTGGTCTAAGGCACTGCATCGCAGTGCTAACTGTGCCACTAGAGATCCTGGTTCGAATCCAGGCTCTGTCGCAGCCGGCCGCGACCGGGAGACTCATGAGCGGCGCACAATTCGTCCAGGGTAGGGGAGGGAATGGCCGGCAGGGATGTAGCTCAGTGGATAGAGCATGGCGTTTGCAACGCCAGGGTTGTGAGTTCGATTCCCATGGGGGGCCAGTATAAAAAAATATATATATCTATTCACTAACTGTAAGTCGCTCTGGATAAGAGCGTCTGCTAAATGACTAAAATGTAAAAGGTCCCTAGCGGACTAACAACAGCATGACTGCTTGGCTATCAAAGGAAAGGGAGGGGTAGATAAAGGAGGGAGAGAGGGACAAAGAGAGTCAAACATCGTACATATATTTGGAAACTACGTTCACAGTAAAACTACGTTCACAGTAATCAGAATACTTAGCACCCTAACCACTGCCCATTCGGAGAAGAATTCATAAATGTATTTACGTGTCTGTCTTTGTTCGTCGTCTCTCTGTTGAAACCAATCACTCCTATGTGGAAGGTGTCGATGAGTGTAAGGCTCTGGCTGTCCATCAGAGGTCACAATGTTCTTAGTTGTCCTGGCTTGGAGTGGAGGGTTCAAATAGAACAGAAACCAGTGGTGCGTGTATCCAGCCCGGTACGCCCCGTACCTGCTCCTCGCACCAAACTAGTGGTGCGTGTCGCCAGCCCGGTACGCCCCATGCCTGCTCCCCGCACCAAACCAGTGGTGCGTGTATCCAGTCCGGTACGCCCCATGCCTGCTCCCCGCACCAAACCAGTGGTGCGTGTATCCAGCCCGGTACGCCCCGTACCTGCTCCCCGCACCAACCCAGTGGTGCGTGTATCCAGTCCGGTACGGCCCGTACCTGCTCCCCGCAACAAACCAGTGGTGCGTGTCGCCAGCCCGATACGCCCCGTACCTGCTCCCCGCACCAAACCAGTGGTGCGTGTCGCCAGCCCGGTACACCCCGAACCTGCTCCCCGCACCAAACCAGTGGTGCCTGTCACCAGCCCGGTACGCCCCGTACCTGCTCCTCGCACCAAAGTAGTGGTGCGTGTCGCCAGCCCGGTACGCCCCTTGCCTGCTCCCCGCACCAACCCAGTGGTGCGTGTATCCAGTCCGGTACGGCCCATACCTGATCCCCGCAACAAACCAGTGGTGCGCGTCGCCAGCCCGGTACGCCCCGTACCTGCACCCCGCACCAAACCAGTGGTGCGGTCAGCTGCTCCAGTCCAGAGCCAGAGCAGTCCGCTCCACTGGGGTCCAGTTCAGTTCCGGTCAGCGGCTCCACTCCAGAACCAGACGTCAACCCCTCTCCAGGGTCGGGTCTCCCACACCAGGGTCCAGACAGGGCTTGGTGCATCGTGGGAGGACTGAGAGGGGAAGCATCGCACCGAGTTCCAGACCGGACCAGGGGTGCAACGGGGAGGCAGTAAGGGAGAGGACGTCACGCCCGGAGCCGGAGCCGCCACCGAGGCTAGATGCCCACCTGGACCCTCCCCTGTTAAGTTAGGTTTTGCGGCCGGAGTCCGCACCTTTGGGGGGGTACTGTCACGCCCTGACATAGAGTTCGCTAGTTGGTTTGGTCAGTGTGTGAGTATCTATGTAATGTGAATATCTATGTGTAGATCTAGTATGTTTAGACCTATGTTGGCCGGGTGTGGTTCCCAATCAGAGGCAGCTGTCGATCGTTGTCTCTGATTGGGGATCATACTTAGGTAGCCATTTTGCCTACCTATTTTGTGGGATCTTGACTCTTGTTTGGCTTGTTTGTGTGTAGCCATTGTGAGCTTCATGTTACGTTGCTTTTGTCGTGTGTGAACTTAGTGAATAAACATGTATGCATTCCACGCTGCACCTTGGTCCAATCCTGTACTCAACGCACGTGACAAAGCCCCAGTGCCAGAAAGAAAACTTTCATCTAAACAGTGTCTGAAGGTAGACTTTTATGCACGGTTGTGACCCACTTCCTCAACCTAAACCGTTTCCTGGGTGAGAGGACACCATGCCCCTCATTTTTCATAGCATGTTGTACTGATCTTACAAACTTTCCCGGATCGCAAAAAAAAGCCTCAAGATTAACTTTTTTCCCCTTAGTCTCATTCAGGAACCTTGACAGTTCCCTCACCGTGTACTTTGACCCCTCTGACTGACTGGCTGTCAGCTCTGGACCCATTGAGGAGGAGTCTGAAAAGAAATCCTCCTCATCATCTTCCTCCTCAGACTCACCTTCCTCCTCCTCGTCTCCATCTCCCATCCTGACCACCTGCTCTTCCTCTCTAGTCGGGACCTCCCCCCCCAGCACCAGGCAAAGGTTCCTTGGTGCCTTTAACCACACCAGCCTCTGCCCTCCCACCTCCTTTCTTCTCCCCCTTTTTCCTCTTCCGCTTGACACCCTCCTCCACCCCCCCTAGTCGCTTCCCCTTCCCCACTATACTCTCCTCATCCACTAGCATAACCTGACCAGTCCCAGCCTCATCTACACCACCATCCATGACATGACTAGACCCCGTCTCAGCTACACCACCATCCATAACACGACTAGACCCAGCCTCATTTACACCACCATCCATAACATGACTAGACCCAGCCTCATCTGCACCACCACCTATAGCATGACTAGGCCCAGCCTCATCTACACCACCATCCATAACATGACTACACCCAGCCTCATCTACACAACCATCCATAACATGACTAGACCCAGCCTCATCTACACCACCATCTCTAGCATGACTAGACCCAGCCTCAGCTACACCACCATCTGTAGCATGACTCGGCCCAGCCTTAGCTACACTACCATCTGTCGCATGACTCGGCCCAGCCTTAGCTACACTACCATCTGTCGCATTACTAGGCCCATTACTAGCCTCTGCTGCCTGCGTCTCATGGCCCCCTGCACGTTGACCTCGATTTCCCCCACTGGTGCTTGAACCCTCACCTTGTCTACGGCCTTTATGTGGGCACGCAAAGCTCTTATGCCTCAAATCCCCACACTCAAAGCACCGTAGACTATCTGTGCTGGCAAAACCTGCGTAGAGCCCCTCCCCATGCCTCACTTTAAAATGCACATTTAACTGTTGCACATTGTTGTTCAGAAACATTAACATTTGCCTCCGGAACGAAACATGCTTGACGGCATCTGACTGAAAACCTGCCGACAGTACACGAAAACCACTAGCAAACTTACTAAAATTACTAAACTCCTTCCTGATTTGATCATCTGTAATAAACAGAGGCAAATTTGCAACTACCACCCTAGTCAAAGGGGTAGAAAGAGGAGAAATTGGCACCAACACACCCCTTACAAATATACCACTAGAAATGAGCCTACCCACCAAATTTGCTCTTTTCATAAACACAACCACAGCTTTGTTCATTCTGGATGCGGAATGTATAAATTCAGCTCCTACCTGTTCGCCGACCGCGAGCAGAACCTCCTCCACCTTAATTCCATTCTCAGGAACACACCTGAATCCATGCCTTAACGACAGCGTCTCCTCCGCGCTAGGCTGCGAAGCCATCGCTCACACCACACCATTCAAAATCCCAGGAAACTAAACCTCTGTCCTCTTCCTCCCTAACTTTGAAAATAAAAACAGTGGGTACCACTAAAACAAACAGTGCATTAACCCTCCACCATAGAAAATGAAAGGAAAAAGCAAGGAAAGAAATGAGAGAGAGAGAGAGAGAGAGAGAGAGAGAGAGAGGCTACATCACTGATCTACATTTTTGGTCACTGGCCTACACAAAATACATCATATCAAAGTGGAATTATGTTTTTAGAATTTTTTACAAATTAATAAAAAATGAAAAGCTCAAATGTCTCGAGTCAATAAGTATTCAAACCCTTTGTTATGGCAAGTCTAAATAATTTCAGGAGTAAAATTTTGCTTAATTAAGTCACATAATAAGTTGCAATAATAGTGTTTAACATGATTTTTGAATGACCTAATCTCTGTACACCACACATAAAATTATCTGTAAGGTCACTCAGTCAAGCAGTGAATTTCAAACACAGATTCAACCACAAAGACCAGGGAGGTTTTCCAATGCCTCGCAAATAAGGGCACCTATTGGTAGATTGGTCAAAATAAGAAAATCCCTTTGAGCATGGTGAAGTTATTCATTACACTTTGGATGGTGTATCAATACACCCAGTCACTACAAAGATACAGGCGTCCTTCCTAACTCAGTAGCCGGAGAGGAAAGAAACCACTCAGAGATTTCACCATTAGGCCAATGGAAAACTGAGGATGGATCAACAACATTGTAGTTACTCCACAATACAAACCTAATTTACAGAGTGAAAAGAAGGAAGCCTGTACAGAATACAAATATTCCAAAACATGCATCCTGTTTGCAATAAGGCACTAAAGTAATACTGCAAGAAATGTGGTAAAGCAATAACTTGTATCAAAGGATAGTGGTCAGAATACGTTTTTAAACATTTAATCATGAGCAATTTCAAAATGATTTGGCTGCTGTACCCTGGGAGCTGATTTATCTAGAGGATGATTTAAATCACACTACATAATGTTTTATTGATTTGCTTACTGGGGTAATGGACCATCATGCCCTAGTAAGAAAGAGTACAGTTGGGGCACATCCATCTCCATAGATTGATGATGAACTGGGTGAGGCATTTTTTCAAAGAAATATGGCAAAAGACTAAACTAGAAATTGATTAACAGAATTATAGAACACTACGTAATTATGCAGTTAAATTAAATCAAAATTGAGCTCAGCTGCATCCTGTTTACATTGATCATCCTTGAGATGTTTCTACAACTTGATTGGAGTCCACCTGTGGTAAATTCAATTGATTGGGGGTACAAAAATGGTCAGATGAATACTGCCATCGAGAAAATCCAAAACAAATCGAGACCTGATCTCTTTCAAGGACAGTCTCGCAAAAATAATTATTATTGCGTTCTAACTACACGCTATTCAAAGTGCTCTGAACAAATTAAGGGAATCGTTCACAAACATTAGCACATTCTATGATCCGATGACAGTATCGGTAATATGTTTTTGGACCCTCCCTTGGGCGTATTCTCGCAGGGCAGAAATCTCTTAGATCAATTGGTAAACTCTGATTTACCACCCCTAAATATCCCTTCACAACATTTGCGCCTCTACCGGATGGAAACTACAAGTGTAATGGCTGCGCTCAATGCAATGGCACTTACAAATATAGATCCTTCAAACACCCCCAAACAGGGAAACAATCCCAATCAAAGGTGTTACTACGTGCCCCACTAAGGCAGTTATTTATCTTATAACTTGTCCTTGTGGTAAAAATTATGCTGGTAAAACAATGCGCAAATTAAAAGTATGAATCTCGGAGCATCGTAGCACCATTAGGTGCAAAAACTTGACATACCAACAAACAAAAAGAAATGGAGAAACTTATTCAAGAAAGATCAAGTGTAATATACATTGCTAAAAAAATTAAAGGGAACACTAAAATAACACATCCTAGATCTGAATGAATGAAATAATCTTATTAAATACTTTTTTCTTTACATAGTTGAATGTGCTGACAACAAAATCACACAAAAATTATCAATGGAAATCAAATTTATCAACCCATGGAGGTCTGGATTTGGAGTCACCCTCAAAATTAAAGTGGAAAACCACACTACAGGCTGATCCAACTTTGATGTAATGTCCTTAAAACAAGTCAAAATGAGGCTCAGTAGCGTGTGAGGCCTCCACGTGCCTGTATGACCTCCCTACAACGCCTGGGCATGCTCCTGATGAGGTGGCGGATGGTCTCCTGAGGGATCTCCTCCCAGCCCTGGACTAAAGCATCCGCCAACTCCTGGACAGTCTGTGGTGCAACGTGACGTTGGTGGATGGAGCGAGACATGAAGTCCCAGATGTGCTCAATTGGATTCAGGTCTGGGGAACGGGCGGGCCAGTCCATAGCATCAATGCCTTCCTCTTGCAGGAACTGCTGACACACTCCAGCCATATGAGGTCTGGCATTGTCTTGCATTAGGAGGAACCCAGGGCCAACCGCACCAGCATATGGTCTCACAAGGGGTCTGAGGATCTCATCTCAGTACCTAATGGCAGTCAGGCTACCTCTGGCGAGCACATGGAGGGCTGTGCGTCCCCCCAAAGAAATGCCACCCCACACCATGACTGACCCACCGCCAAACCGGTCATGCTGGAGGATGTTGCAGGCAGCAGAACGTTCTCCACGGCGTCTCCAGACTCTTTCACGTCTGTCACATGTGCTCAGTGTGAACCTGCTTTCATCTGTGAAGAGCACAGGGCGCCAGTGGCGAATTTGCCAATCTTGGTGTTCTCTGGCAAATGCCAAACGTCCTGCACGGTGTTGGGCTGTAAGCACAACCCGCACCTGTGGATGTCGGGCCCTCATACCACCCTCATGGAGTCTGTTTCTGACCGTTTGAGCAGACACATGCACATTTGTGGCCTGCTGTAGGTCATTTTGCAGGGCTCTGGCAGTGCTCCTCCTGCTCCTCCTTGCACAAAGGCGGAGGTAGCAGTCCTGCTGCTGGGTTGTTGCCCTCCTGCGGCCTCCTCCACGTCTCCTGATGTATTGGCCAGTCTCCTGGTAGCGACTCCATGCTCTGGACACTACGCTGACAGACACAGCAAACCTTCTTGCCACAGCTCGCATTGATGTGCCATCCTGGATGAGCTGCACTACCTGAGCCACTTGTGTGGGTTGTAGACTCCGTCTCATGCTACCACTAGAGTGAAAGCACCGCCAGCATTCAAAAGTGACCAAAACATCAGCCAGGAAGCATAGGAACTGAGAAGTGGTCTGTGGTCACCACCTGCAAAAACAGTCCTTTATTGGGGGTGTCTTGCTAATTGCCTATAATTTCCACCTGTTATCTATTCCATTTGAACAACAGCATGTGAAATGTATTGTCAATCAGTGTTGCTTCCTAAGTGGACAGTTTGATTTCACAGAAGTGTGATTGATTGGAGTTACATTGTGTTGTTTAAGTGTTCCCTTAATTTTTTTGAGCAGTGTATTATAAAAATAAAGCAGACTGGATGGAATATGGGGAAAAATGCACAAAATTATTTTTTAATCTTCAACATAGGAATGCTACCAAAAATAACTTAATGAAACTGGTTACAATTGACGGAGTCACCCATGATTCACCAAATGATATTTTGAAGGAGGAAACAAAGTACTTTAAGCATATGTTTTCTTTTCAGTCGCCTCCATCTCCTCTAACTGAAGCTAATTGTAGAGATTTTTTTTCTATTGGTAATGTAAAATTAACAGCCATACAGAAAGACTCATGTGAAGGTGAAATTACAGAGGAGGAACTTCTGGATGCAATTAAAGACTTTAAGTCCAGGAAAACTCCAGGGTTGGATGGCATACCAGTCGAGGTATACCAAACCTTTTTTGATATACTAAGAGGACCGTTATTAGCATGTTTTAACCACTCCTATGTAAATGGTAGATTATCTGACACTCAAGAAGTTCTGATCTCATTATTACTGAAACAGGATACAAGTGGAAAATCTAAAGATCCAGTCCATTTAAAAAATTGGAGGCCCCTTACACTTCAGTGTTGTGATGCAAAAATTCTAGCAAAATGTATAGCGCATAGAATTAAAAAGGTATTGTCGGATATTATTCATTCTAATCTATTGTCGGATATTATTCATTCTAATCAGACAGGTTTTTTACATGGAAGATACATTGGAGATTATATAAGGCAAGTATTGGAAACAATAGAACACTATGGAAAATATGGGAAATCAGGCCTGCTATTCATAGCAGACTTCGAAAAGGCATTGGATAAAGTACGACTGGGGTTTATATATAAATGCCTGGAGAATTTCAATTTTGGAGAATCTCTTATAAAATGGGTCAAAATCATGTATAGTAACCCTAGGTCTAAAATAGTAAATAATGGCTATTTCTCAGAAAGTTTAAACTGTCAAGAGGAGTGAAACAAGGTTGTCCACTATCGGCATATCTATTTATTGTGGCCATCGAGATGTTAGCTAATAAAATCAGATCCAATAATAATATCAGAGGATTAGAAATCCAGGGCTTAAAAACAAAGGTGTCATTGTACGCTGATGATTCATGTTTTCTTTTAAATCCACAACTAGAATCTCTCCACAGCTTCATAGAGGATCTAGATACAGTTTCTAACCTCTCTGGATTAAAACCTAATTATGACAAATGTACTATATTACGTATTGGATCACTAAAAAATACAATTTTTACATTACCATGTAGTTTACCAATAAAATGGTCTGATGGTGATGTGGATATACTCGGAATACATATCCCAAAGGAAATAAATGATCTCACTTCAATACATTTTAATAGAAAGTTAGCAAAAATAGATAAGATCTGGCTACCATGGAAAGGTAAATACCTGTCAATTTGTGTAAAAATCACCCTGATTAACTCTTTAGTATTATCCCAGTTTACCTATTTGCTTATGGTCTTGCCTACGCCTAGCGAACAGTTTTTTAAATTATATGAGAAAAAAATATTCAATTTTATTTGGAACGGCAAGCCAGACAAAATTAAAAGGGCCTATTTATATAATGAATATGAATTCGGAGGACAAAATTATTTAATATTAAAGCATTAGACCTATCACTAAAAGCTTCAGTCATACAAAAGTTATACTTAAATCCGAACTGGTTCTCAAGCAAATGAGTAAGATTGTCTCACCCAATGTTCAACAATGGCCTTTTCCCCTTTATTCAGATTACAACCACTCATTTTCAGTTATTTGAAAAGGAAATCATCTCCCAAATATCACTATTTCTAAAACAAGCCATAGAAAGTTGGTTGCAATTTCAATTTAATCCTCCAGAAACGACAGAACAAATAATGCAACAAATATTGTGGTTAAATTCAAATATACTAATTTACAAAAAAACTTTATTTTTTTTGACAGAATGTTTAAAAAGGGTATAATCTTCGTAAATGATATCATCGGTAGGACTGGTGGAGTTATGTCGCACATGCAGCTAACAAAAACATATGGAAATGTCTGCTCTACCCAAAATTACAACCAAATAATTGCAGCCTTACCGCAAAAGTGGAAGAGGAAAGTGGAAGGGGGAGAAAGTAAGGAACTTGTCTGTCGGCCTTGCATTAAAGAACATAATTGGTTAAGGAAAACTGTGATAAATAAAAAAGTATATCAGTTTCACTTAAGGACCAAAGGATTGACAGCCGTCCCAGCCGATTGCAAAATAGTTGGGAAGAGATTTTTGATGTACCGATCCCGGAATGGCTAAAGGATTGCAATATTTACCTGGAGCTAACCTTAAAGATAGCATTACTGGGTGATCTGAAAAGTCATAGTCAATCGATCAATAATATAATACTTTTAGCAAAAATGTTTATTTTTAATTCACAATCTGATCCCAAACCATCTCAATTGAGTTGAGGTCAGGTGATTGTGGAGGCCAGGTCTTCTGATGCAGCACTCCATTACTCTCCTTCTTGGTCAAATAGCCCTTACACAACCTGGAGGTGTGTTGGGTCATTGTCCTGTTGAAAAACAAATGATAGTCCCACTAAGCGCAAACCAGATAGGATGGCGTATTGCTGCAGAATGCTGTGGTAGCCATGCTGGTTAAGTGTGCCTTGAATTCTAAATAAATCACAGATAGTGTGACCAGCAAAGCACCCCCACACCATCACACCTCCATGCTTCACGGTGGGAACCAGACATGCGGACATTATATGTTCACCTACTCTGCGTCTCATAAAGAAATGGCGGTTGGACCCAAAAATCTCAAATTTGGACTCATCAGACCAAAGGACAGATTTCCACCGGTCTAATGTCCATTGCTCGTGTTTCTTGGCCCAAGCAAGTCTCTTCTTATTATTATTGGTGTCCTTTAGTAGTGGTTTCTTTGCAGCATGAATGCCTGATTCACGCAGTCTCCTCTGAACAGTTGATGTTGAGATATATCTGTTACTTGAACTCTGTGAAGCATTTATTTGGGCTGCAAACTGAGGTGCAGTTAACGCTAATGAACTTATCCTCTGCAGCAGAGGTAACTCTGGGTCTTCCTTTCCTGTGGTGGTCCTCATGATAGCCAGTTTCATCATAGTGCTTGATGGTTTTTGCGACTGCACTTGAAGAAACTTTCAAAGTTCTTGAAAATTTCCGGATTGACTGACCTTCATGTCTTAAAGTAATGATGGACTATCATTTCTCTTTGCTTATTTGAGCTGTTCTTGCCATAATATGGACTTGGTCTTTTACCAAATAGGGCCATCTTCTGTATATCACCCAGGGGCGGTGTGTTCATTAGGGCGATATGGGCGACGCACTGCCAAACGGGAAAAGGAAGGGATTTTTTTTCTAATCAATTATATCACGGCAACAGTAGTTATCAGTGTTCTAATCTAGACGTCTGATCTGCCACAAAATGTCCAATCAGGCTAAAGTCGTGCTTCAAATGGCCCCGCCCCTTTTGGGGCGATTTCAGTCAGGTTGAAAATCGCCCAGGAGTCTCTCATAGACTATCATGTAAAATCTTTTTTTTTTCAAATATCAGAGCTTTCAATACAATCTCTATGGGTTCCGGGAGGGCTTGCACTTACGCGCTTTCGTCATACGTAACATAAGTAACCATGAACATAACTAAGAAAAGAGCGGGTAGCAGCGTCAATCAATTCACGTACAACTGTCAAGATGGCTAGCTTTGCGAGGCAAAGATGAAACTGAGGGCTCCACCAACCCTGGTATTTTTCTTGGACTTGTCAACTTTGTGGCACAATTAGATGAGGTGTTTGATGACCATCTTAAAAATGCTAAAGTTTTCAAGGGCACATCAAAGACCATTCAAAACGAGCTACTGAAGTGTATGCTAGCGGTCATGAGGGAACATATTGTGGAGGAGGTGAAGTCGGCGAACTTCGTAGCTATCCAAGCTGACAAGACCACGGACGTTTCTACACAGACACAGCTGGTGCTTGTGCTGAGGTACATAGATAGCAAACACAAAGTGCAGGAGCGCTTTTTTGAGTTCCTTCCCATCTCGGAATCAACCTCAGTCTCAATCGCCAGTGTGCTTTTGGAGAGACTGAACGGTCTTTTTGCCGACGACGAGAAAGTCAAACTCATTGCGCAAGCTTACGATGGAGCCAGTTTGATGAGGGGAGAGAAGGCTGGTGTGCAGCAAAAGGTGCGTGAGCATTTCAAGAATGCCCATTACGTGCATTGCTATGCGCATCAGCTGAATTTGATCATGCAGCAAGCTAGAACAGTTTCAGTACAAGTAATGTAGCCTCTCTCTCTCTTTGTCCCTCCCTGTCTGTCTCTTTAACACACACACGCCCAAATCAGTTCACAGTTGATGTTGTTTAAAATAGTTATTTTTTATATTTTTTTTAAGTAAAAAAAACAAAACATCTGTTCATGTTCATTTTTACAAATCTATACAATTGGCCAGAATATGGTTGTTCATATTTACAAATCTATACAATTGGCCAGAATATGGTTGTTCATTTTTACAAAGCCATACAGATAGCTGTGTTTACCTTTTCTATAAATTATTTTCAAATTCTGTTTTCAGGCAAAATGTCTATCACTGTTCATTTTCACAAATCTATACAAGAGGGCAGAATATGGAAGTCTATAAAAATTTCTTATTACCAATAACTTGCATCAATGTTTTCAGTAGCCTCTATCAAAAGCTCCTGCTTGCTTGTTGTGAATTATGCTCAGGTGCACATATTTCCAATTCAACCATGAGGCCTTTTTGAAGCAAGTAATGTGTATATCAGTATTGACTTATATGCTGCCCCTGTCTTCATGTTGTTGCTGGACATATCTTTTTTAAAATGTGTGTAGGTCACCTAAATCATCAGAAAAATTGCCCCCCCTGAGAATTTTTTCAGGAGCCGCCACTGATATCACCCCTACCTTGTCACAACACAACTGATTGGCTCAAACGCATTAAGAAGGAAAGAAATTCCACAAATTAACTTTTAACAAGGCACACCTGTTAATTGAAATGCATTCCAGGTGACTACCTCATGAAGCTGGTTGAGAGAATGCCAAGAGTGTACAAAGCTGTCATCAAGGCAAAGGGTGGCTACTTTGAAAAATAGGAAATATATTTTATTTTAACACTTTTTTGGTTACTACATGATTCCATATGTGTTATTTCATAGTTTTGATGTCTTCACTATTATTGTATAATGTAGAAAATAGTACAAATAAAGAAAAACCCTTGAATGAGTAGGTGTGTCCAAACTTTTAAATGGTAATGTATGTGAAAATGTGATCTTAGTATTTTAATGTTTAAGGAGTCTTGGAAGATTAGGCCAAATGAGGACTAAAAGAGATCCTAATAAAATAAAATAAAATTAACCAATTTGACGGAGTTGAAGAATTTTGATAAGAATAATCGGCAAGTGTTGCGCAATCCAGGTGTAGAAAGCTCTTAGAAACGTACCCAGAATGACCCACAGCTGTAATCGCTGCCAAAGATGCTTCTACAAAGTATTGACTCGGGAGTGTGAATACTTATGTAAATGAGAGACAATATTTCTGTATATCATTTTCAATACATTTGCTAAAATTTCTACAAACACGTTTTCACTTTGTCATTATGGGGTGTTGTGTGTAGATGGGTGAGAAAAAACACAATTTAATCAGTTTTGAATTCAGGCTGTAACACAACAGAATATGGAATAAGTCAAGAGGTATGAATACTTTCTGAAGACACTGGATAGGTAAAGCTAAATTAATCCACAAATATAATTGTACAATTATCTTAAATGAACCCATTTTCATGAATTTGATGATATACAGTGGGGAAAAAAAGTATTTAGTCAGCCACCAATTGTGCAAGTTCTCCCACTTAAAAAGATGAGAGAGGCCTGTAATTTTCATCATAGGTACACGTCAACTATGACAGACAAATTGAGAATTTTCTTTCCAGAAAATCACATTGTAGGATTTTTAATGAATTTATTTGCAAATTATGGTGGAAAATAAGTATTTGGTCACCTACAAACAAGCAAGATTTCTGGCTCTCACAGACCTGTAACTTCTTCTTTAAGAGGCTCCTCTGTCCTCCACTCGTTACCTGTATTAATGGCACCTGTTTGAACTTGTTATCTGTATAAAAGACACCTGTCCACAACCTCAAACAGTCACATTCCAAACTCCACTATGGCCAAGACCAAAGAGCTGTCAAAGGACACCAGAAACAAAATTGTAGACCTGCACCAGGCTGGGAAGACTGAATCTGCAATAGGTAAGCAGCTTGGTTTGAAGAAATCAACTGTGGGAGCAATTATTAGGAAATGGAAGACATACAAGACCACTGATAATCTCCCTCGATCTGGGGCTCCACGCAAGATCTCACCCCGTGGGGTCAAAATGATCACAAGAACGGTGAGCAAAAATCCCAGAACCACACAGGGGGACCTAGTGAATGACCTGCAGAGAGCTGGGACCAAAGTAACAAAGCCTACCATCAGTAACACACTACGCCGCCAGGGACTCAAATCCTGCAGTGCAAGACGTGTCCCCCTGCTTAAGCCAGTACATGTCCAGGCCTGTCTGAAGTTTGCTAGAGTGCATTTGGATGATCCAGAAGATGATTGGGAGAATGTCATATGGTCAGATGAAACCAAAATATAACTTTTTGCTAAAAACTCAACTCGTCGTGTTTGGAGGACAAAGAATGCTGAGTTGCATCCAAAGAACACCATACCTACTGTGAAGCATGGGGGTGGAAACATCATGCTTTGGGGCTGTTTTTCTGCAAAGGGACCAGGACGACTTTTCCGTGTAAAGGAAAGAATGAATGGGGCCATGTATCGTGAGATTTTGAGTGAAAACCTCCTTCCATCAGCAAGGGCATTGAAGATTAAATGTGTCTGGGTCTTTCAGCATGACAATGATCCCAAAAACACCGCCCGGGCAACGAAGGAGTGGCTTCGTAAGAAGCATTTCAAGGTCCTGGAGTGGCCTAGCCAGTCTCCAGATCTCAACCCCATAGAAAATCTTTGGAGGGAGTTGAAAGTCCGTGTTGCCCAGCGACAGCCCCAAAACATCACTGCTCTAGAGGAGATCTGCATGGAGGAATGGGCCAAAATACCAGCAACAGTGTGTGAAAACCTTGTGAAGACTTACAGAAAACGTTTGACCTGTGTCATTGCCAACAAAGGGTATATAACAAAGTATTGAGAAACTTTTGTTATTGACCAAATACTTATTTTCCACCATAATTTGCAAATAAATTCATACAAAATCCTACAATGTGATTTTCTGGAATATTTTTTCTCATTTTGTCTGTCATAGTTGATGTGTACCTATGATGACAATTACAGGCCTGTCTCATCTTTTTAAGTGGGAGAACTTGCACAATTGGTGGCTGACTAAATACTTTTTTTCCCCACTGTACACTTGAAGCGCATTTAAAAACAGTATGGGACTTGAACCAGGAAGTAGGCGGGACTTTCCTAGGGTATAGGACATAGGAAAGGATACCACAATAGATTCTTCCAGGAGCGAGAGTACAGTATGTGCAATTGAAGTGTGTCCAACGTCATGGTAATTACAGGGGGTGAAGCTGCTGTACATAAGTCAAAGAAAACAACATTGTGGTGACCTTCTACCCTGAAGACATTCCTGTCTCTGACTCCTGCCTGCCTTCAGGTGAAATAAGATATCAGGTTTGGATATAGCCTAATGAATTTTCCATTTGATCAGACACTTAGAATATTAATGACAACCACACTCTCTCCACATATCCCTCCATCTCTCTCTCACGCTCCCTCTCACTCTCTCTTTCTCTCTCTCTCTCGCTCTCTGTCTTTCTGTCTCTCTCTCCTTCTGTCTGTCTGTGTTTCTCTCTCTTTCTCTCTCTGTCTGTGTGTGTGTCTCTATCTCTTTCTCTCGTTATCTCTCTCCCTCCCTCTCTCTGTCACTCCTCCTCATTTCATTAGGTTAAACTCGTAGTGACACATTCCCTATGTTTACTGGTTCTTGGACTTGGATACAGGCCCTACTCTGCCAAAAATCTAGAGAACATATATGTGTGCTGAGCCAAGGCATTTCCACAGAGTCCTGGAAATCAATCCCAAGCTGTGGGTTAGGCTTGGATACAAAAACTCTGCCTGACTCCACTCACAACCCCTAACACACACACATTCTGTACACAAACCACACACACATATACACACACATACACTACCGGTCAAAAGTTTTAGAACACCTACTCATTCAAGAGTTTTTCTTTTACTATTTTCTACATTTTGTAGAATAATAGTGAAGACATCAAAACTATGAAATAACACATATGGAATCCATGTAGTAACCAAAAAATGTGTTAAACAAATCTAAATAAATTTTATATTTGAGATTCTTCAAATAGCCACTCTTTGCCTTGATGACAGCTTTGCACACTTGGCATTCTCTCAACCAGCTTCACCTGGAATGATTTTCCAACAGTCTTGAAGGAGTTCCCACATATGCAGAGCACCTGTTGGCTGCTTTTCCTTCACTCTGCGGTCTGACTCATCCCAAACCATCTCAATTTGGTTGAGGTCGGGGGATTGTGGAGGCCAGGTCATCTGATGCAACACTCCATCACTCTCCTTCTTGGTAAAATAGCCCTTACACAGCCTGGAGGTGTGTTGGGTCATTGTCCTGTTGAAAAACAAATGATAGTCCCACTGAGCGCAAACCAGATGGGATGGCGTATTGCTGCAGAATGATGTGGTGGCCATGCTGGTTAAGTGTGCCTTGAATTCTAAATAAATCACTGACAGTGTCACCAGCAAAGCACCCCCACACCATAACACCTCCTCCTCCATGCTTTACGGTGGGAAATACACATGCAGAGATCATCCGTTCACCCACACCGCGTCTCACAAAGACACGGCGGTTGGAACCAAAAATCTCAATTTTGGACTCCAGACCAAAGGACACATTTCCACCGGTCTAATGTCCATTGCTCGTGTTTCTTGGCCCAAGCAAGTCTCTTCTTCGTATTGGTGTCCTTTAAATCAAATCAAATGTTATTTGTCACATGCGCCGAATACAACAGGTGTAGACCTTACAGTGAAATGCTTACTTACAAGCCCTTAACCAAAAATGCAGTTTTAAGAAAGAATAACAAAAAAAATAACAAAAAAATACAATATAAAATAATACAAAATAAAGTAACAAATAATTAAAGAGCAGCAGTAAAAATAACAATAGCGAGGCTATATACAGGGGGTACCGGTACTGAGTCAATGTGCGGGGGCACCGGTTAGTCGAGGTAATTGGGGTAATATGTACACCACCGATAAAAAGTTTGGGGTCACTTAGAAATGTCCTTGTTTTCGAAAGAAAAGCAATTTCTTTGTTCATTAAAATTACATCAAATTGATCAGAAATACAGTGTAGACAATGTTAATGTTGTAAATGGCTACTGTACCTGGAAACGGCTGATTTTTTTTTAATGGAATATCTACATAGGCGTACAGAGGCCCATTACAGAGCCTTGCAAAAGTATTAATTCCCCTTGGCATTTTTCCAATTTTGTTGCATTACAACCTGTAATTTAAATTGTTTTTTTGGGGATTTCATGTAATGGACATACACAAAACAGTCCAAATTTGTGAAGTGAAAAAATAATAATAACTTGTTTAAAAAAATTCTAAAAAATAAATAACGGAAAAGTGGTGCGTGCATATGTATTCACCCCCTTTGCTATGAAGCCCCTAAATAAGATATGGTGCAACCAATTACCTTCAGAAGTCACATAATTAGTTAGATTGCACACAGGTGGACTTTATTTAAGTGTCACATGATCTGTCACATGATCTCAGTATATATACACCTGTTCTGAAAGGCCCCAGAGTCTGTAACACCACTAAGCAAGGGGCACCACCAAGCAAGTGGCACCATGAAGACCAAGGAGCTCTCCAAACAGGTCAAGGACAACGTTTTGGAGAAGTACAGATCAGGGTTGGGTTATAAAAAAATATCAGAAACTTTGAACATGAATATGGCACCACAACAAACCTGCCAAGAGAGGGCCGCCAACTAAAACTCACGGACCAGGCAAGGAGGGCATTAATATGAGAGGCAACAAAGAGATGAAAGATAACCCTGAAGGAGCTGCAAAGCTCCACAGCGGAGATTGGAGTATCTGTCCATAGGACCACTTTAAGCCGCACACTCCACAGAGCTGGGCTTTACTGAAGAGTGGCCAGAAAAAAAGCCATTGCTTGAAGAAAAAAATAAGCAAACACATTTGGTGTTCGCCAAAAGGCATGTGGGAGACTCCCCAAACATATGGAAAAAGGTACTCTGGTCAGATGAGACTAAAATTGAGCTTTTTGGCCTTCAAGGAAAATGCTATGTCTGGCGCAAACCCAACACCTCTCATCACTCCGAGAACACCATCCCCACAGCGAAGCATGGTGGTGGCAGCATCATGCTGTGGGGATGTTTTTCATCTGTAGGGACTGGGAAACTGGTCAGAATTGAAGGAATGATGGATGGCGCTAAATACAGGGAAATTCTTGAGTCTTTCAGAGATTTGAGACTGGGACGGAGGTTCACCTTCCAGCAGGACAATGACCCTAAGCATACTGCTAAAGCAACACTTGAGTGGTTTAAGGTGAAACATTTAAATGTCTTGGAATGGCCTAGTCAAAGCCCAGACCTCCATCCAATTGAGAATTTGTGGTATGACTTAAAGATTGCTGTACACCAGCGGAACCCATCCAACTTGAAGGAGCTGGAGCAGTTTTGCCTTGAAGAATGGGCAAAAATCCCAGTGGCTAGATGTGCCAAGCTTATAGAGACATACTCCAAGAGACTTGCAGCTGTAATTGTTGCAAAAGGTGGCTCTACAAAGTATTGAATTTGGGGGGGGGGGGGTGAACAGTTATGCATGCTCAAGTTCTGTTTTTTTTGTATTATTTCTTGTTTGTTTCACAATTACTTATTTTGCATCTTCAAAGTGGTAGGCATGTTGTGTAAATCAAATGACACAAACCCCCAAAAAATCAATTTTTATATTTTTATACTTTCGCAAGCCACTGTATCAGCAACCATCAGTCCTGTGTTCCAATGGCACATTGTGTTTGCTATTCCAAGTTTATCATTTTAAAAGGCTAATTGATCATTAGAAAACCATTTTGCAATTATATTAGCATAGCTGAAAACTGTTGTGCTGATTAAAGAAGCAATTGAACTGGCCTTCTTGAGACTAATTGAGTATCTGGAGCATCAGCAATTGTGAGTTCTATTACAGGCTCAAAATGGCCAGAAACAAATAACTTTCTTCTGAAACTTGTCAGTCTATTATTTTTCTGAGAAATGAAGGCTATTCCATGCCAGAAATTGCCAAGTAACTGAAGATCTCGTACAACGCTGTGTACTACTCCATTCACAGAACAGCGCAAACTGGCTCTAACCAGAATAGAAAGAGGAGTGGGAGGTCCCGGTGCACAACTGTGCAAGAGGACAAATACATTTGAGTGTCTAGTTTGAGAAACAGGCGCCTCACAGGGCCTCAACAGGCAGCTTCATTAAATAGTACCCGCAAAACACCAGTCTCAACGTCAACAGTGAAGAGACACTCTAATGTATTTGTCCTCTTGCTCAGTTGTGCAACGGGGCCTCCCACTCCTCTTTCTATTCTAGTTAGAGCCAGTGTGCGCTGTTCTGTGAAGGGATAGTCTGGGTAGCCATTTGATTAGATGTTCAGGAGTCTTATGGCTTGGGGGTAGAAGCTGTTTAGAAGCCTCTTGGACCTAGACTTGGCGCTCCGGTACCGCTTGCCGTGCGGTAGCAGAGAGAACAGTCTATGACTAGGGTCGCTGGAGTCTTTGACAATTTGGAGGGCCTTCATCTGACACCGCCTGGTATAGAGGTCCTGGATGGCAGGAAGCTTGGCCCCAGTGATATACTGGGCCGTACGCACTGCCCTCTGTAGTGCCTTGCGGTTGGAGGCTGAGCAGTTGCCATACCAGGCAGTGATGCAACCAGTCAGGATGCTCTCGATGGTGCAGCTGTAGAACCTTTTGAGGATCTGAGGACCCATGCCAAATATTTTCAGTCTCCTGAGGGAGAATAGGTTTTTGCCCTCTTCACGACTGTCTTGGTGTGCTTGGACCATGTTAGTTTGTTGGTGATGTGGACACCAAGGAACTTGAAGCTCTCAACCTGCTCCATTACAGCCCCGTCGATGAGAATGGGGGCGTGCTCGGTCCTCTTCTTTAACCTGTAGTCCACAATCATCTCCTTTGTCTTGATCACGTTGAGGGAGAGGTTGTTGTCCTGGCACCACACAGCCAGGTCTCTGACCTCCTCCCTATAGGCTGTCTCATTTTTTTCGGTGATCAGGCCTACCACTGTTGTGTCATTGGCAAACTGAATGATGGTGTTCGAGTCGTGCCTGGCCATGCAGTCATGAGTGAACAGGCAGTACAGGAGGGGACTGAGCACGCACCCCTGAGGGGCCCCCGTGTTGAGGATCAGCGTGGCGGATGCGTTGTTACCTACCCTTACCACCTGGGGGCGGCCCGTCAGGAAGTCCAGGATCCAGTTGCAGAGGAGTCCTAGGGTCCTTAGCTTAGTGATGGGGTTTGAGGACACTATGGTGTTGAACGCTGAGCTGTAGTCAATGAATAGCATTCTCACATAGGTGTTCCTTTTGTCCAGGTGTGAATAGGCAGTGTGGAGCGCAATAGAGATTGCGTCATCTGTGGATCTGTTGGGGCGATATGCAAATTGAAGTGGGTCTAGGGTTTCTGGGATAATGGTGTTGATGTGAGCCATGACCAGCCTTTCAAAGCACTTCATGGCTACAGACGTGAGTGCTACGGGTCGATAGTCATTTAGGCAGGTTACCTTATTGTTCTTTGGCACAGGGACTATGATGGTCTGCTTGAAACATGTTGGTATTACAGACTCAGACAGGGAGAGGTTGAAAATGTCAGTGAAGACACTTGCCAGTTGGTCAGCGAATGCTCGGAGTAAACGTCCTGGTAATCCGTCTGGCCCTGTGGCCTTGTGAATGTTGACCTGTTTAAAGGTCTTACTCACATCGGCTATGGAGAATGTGATCACACAGTCATCCGGAACAGCTGATGCTGTTATGCATGTTTCAGTGTTACTAGTGTTACTAGCATATAAGTAATTTAGCTTGTCTGGTAGGCTCGTGTCACTGCTTAAGCCAGTACATGTCCAGGCCCGTCTGAAGTTTGCTAGAGTGCATTAGGATGATCCAGAGTAAAGGTGGTCTAGAGTTTTTTTTCCCTCTGGTTGCACATTTAACATGCTGGTAGAAATGAGGTAAAACTGATTTAAGTTTCCCTGCATTAAGTAGTGGTTTCTTTGCAGCAATTCGACCATGAATGCCTGATTCACACAGTGTCCTCTGAACAGTTGATGTTGAGATGTGTCTGTTCCTTGAACTCTGTGAAGCATTTATTTGGTCTGAAATTTCTGAGGCTGGAAACTCTAATAAACTTATCCTCTGCAGCAGAGGTAACTCTGGGTCTTCCTTTCCTGTGGCGGTCCTCATGAGAGCCAGTTTCATGGTTTTTGCGACTGCACTTCAAAGTTCTTGAAATGTTCCATATTGATTGACCTTCATGTCTTAAAGTAATGATGGACTGTCATTTCTCTTTGCTTATTTGATATGTTCTTGCCATAATATGGACTTGGTCTTTTACCAAATAGGGCTATCTTCTGAACTCCCCCCTACCTTGTCACAACACAACTGATAGGCTCAAACGCATTACGAAGGAAATAAATTCCATAAATTAACTTTTAAGGCACACCTGTTCATTGAAATGCATTCCTGGTGACTACCTCATGAAGCTGGTTGAGAGAATGCCAAGAGTGTGCAAAGCTGTCATCAAGGCAAAGGGTGGCTATTTGAAGAATCTCAAATCTAAAATATATTTTGATTTGTTTAACACTTTTTTTGGTTACTACATGATTCCATATGTGTTATTTCATAGTTTTGATGTCTTCACTATTATTCTACAATGTAGAAAATAGTAAAAATAAAGAAAAACCCTTGAATGAGTAGGTGTTCCAAAACTTTTGACCGGTAGTGTACATGCACAGTCTAGCAGCTCATTTGCATGTGGAAGTTAAAGGCTTAAATGCTAATAGGAGGAGGTCAAATCAAAGTCTACCTCTAAAGAAAGATCCAGAGCCAACTAATTTAGATTTCCTTAACCACATAGTGGACTAAAACAGCCAACTGGCTTTGTCATGCCCTGTGGTCACATCCAGTTCCACTGCACTGAATAAAATCACACACTTTCCAAAAACAGTCCTCAGCCCTGCACCGGAAACTATTCCCCGGTCTAACTAAAAATGGAGGGGGACTGGGGTTAGTTTGAGTCTAACTGGAGAACCGTGCCACTACCGAAATCCCTTCCACAAAGAGAGAGGGAGGGGAAGAGAAAGAGAGAATAGTTGATTCAATAGTTGTTATATTAATAACTGAATTTGATTACATTTCTACATAAGTCACATACATGAAAGTCACTGAAGACCACCGATGTCCACGTCTCACTGAGGACCCCTACAGGGCAGCGCAGTCAACACTAATCAAACCACGGTTCTACAATTCAGCACAGACCAATACAAACAGAGCTTAGAGAAGGAAACCTAATTCATGATAAGCAGACGTATGCAAACTCACTGCATGCAAACTAAGGTCTAGACTATAGTGTGATCAGCACTATATCCAATTCCTCCAATTCCTAGAATTGATACACACACACACACACACACCCAGTGATAATACTTATATTGTGATATGAGCAGTAATAACAGTCATATTGCCAAGGTATTAAACTGAGCAGCAGCAGCCTACAGAGAGATAGATAAACACCAGGAGGCCATGGAGCCCATTGACATGAGGAATGAATAAAAATGCCTTTTAACAAAAAGCCTTAGGTTTTCCCAGGCTATGGAGACATCTGGATAATGGCCTGCCCTTCTCTGCCTGCTGCACAGCTACACTCCTGCATGCCAGCGGACACACATACACAGTACGCACACACACATGCACATGCCCGCACACAAACACATACATTCCTACAGGCATTTAAAGTACATCAGATTCTCCCATATACTACTTAAGGTGCTACACGCACACTCACATGTGATCATGCATGCACAGAAGCATACATTCACGCAAACACAGCCTACATACACTGAGCATTTTTCATCACTCTCCCTCCCCCTAACTTTCTACCTGGGGTTGGACTTGTGGTCGCAAGGGATGGAAAGGCCCAAACCCAGTGAGAAGTTCTGCGAACCCAGTCCTATATGAAGGATTGCAGGCTTGCATGGTTTCCCAGGTCACATGTATGTCTCTAATAACATTTCCCAACTGGCTGATCTAGACTTGACCAGTTAAGTAGGGAGTTGTGGTAATCTCCTTGGATGTTGATATACTATCTTATCGTGACACACAACCCTACAGAAGGACTTCTAGGTCTTTTCGTTGGGGTAAAATATTTGTACTAGATTATAGTGTAGTAGCTACTTGTGTAAACAGTAAGATTATGCAGTCTGTTCATAATAATATAGCTATTATCCTTAACAGTAAAAGGGAAACATATAGTGGTTGATTCGGTGTCATTGTGTGCAGTAAGGTCCGGTGGACCAGTTTATTATGGTGTTGATATCTGCTGTATTAGGCTGTACTGACATCCTACACGTTTTCGATCTTGTTCTTATTGGTTCCAAATGAAAAGCCAATGACCTTTAGGCTGAATTTCAGGACTGTTTTCATCCATATTCTTGAACACGATTAGGGGTTTGACTACTGGACGTTTAGAAATTTAACTTTGGGTCACTTTATTACACATCAGATCTTGCCTGACATTTAGATTTGTACCTGTATATGACCTGTTCACCATAATTTGTGTTTGCATTGAAGTTGACTGTTTTCAAAGTGCTCTCAGTGCAGTTTAGGCTTTAAAATTGTGTTTTAAGAACATGAGGATTCCCTTCAGTTTTACTGAGTTAGCTATTTATTATTTCATTTGGGCCCCCCTTACACGCCAGTCTATGTCTAGGGCATCTAAATGGTAAAGTTAAGTAATTTATTAGCTTTGTGGATTTATTCTGCATTGCTTGTCATTGCAATTAAATCTCAATTTCTTTGAAACTTGTCATCTTAATTCTATTAGAATGGTCATAAAAATCATTCTGAACCAAAAAAGAGATTCACAAAATCCATTAGAATAAGCTTTCTGAACTGCCGATTTGCGTAAATGCTAACAGTGCCATTGCATTATTTTCTCTCCATAGTCTACAGTTTGTGGTCAGTGTGAATGGGAGCAATACAGCTATTTATTTAAAGGAAAGAATTTGCGCCTGACTCTTATTTTTCAAAATAATGGGCAAGTTGGCCGAGGCTGTAGCAACGAGTACTCTAAATCAAATCTAAACAAACATCTCATCGTATGGCACTCCACTGTTAGATTTGGTTCTCTGCGAGCGCATATGAATAACGGAATGTATCAGTAGTCCGCTGTTTCGCCTATTATGGACAAGCATTCATTGTGGGCAATAGCATCACCGACCAACAGCTTTCCAATGAACTATCGCTAAAGGAATGTAACACAATACAAAAGCCCAGAAGTCAGCATTAATTCACTTACGAGCCGCATGGTAGAGATGAGGTTAAGGAGAACAGCTCGCGCTCCTTGATCGATTTCCTTGGCGAGGGTGGCATCTCGTGTGTCTGTGCCAGCAGGGATGTGCCCAGGAACCCCGGTCCGCATTAAACTCCGACCAACCCAAGTCACTCTCCCAAGACTCCCCGTCCCCAAGCCACAGACTCCCTAGTCCCCTTTTAGAGTAGGGTTCCCCAAGCTCTCAGCTCGGAACTCCTCCCGCTGCCGACTCATTGGCTCGACGCGCAGACAAACCAGAGAGAGGGAGTCAGAAAGGGATGGAGAAAGGAGAGAGGGAGGAGAGAGGGAGGGGAGGAGGCAGGAGGTTACAGCAGATGAAATCGAGAACAAAGGCTTGGATTCTTTGTCACCAGCTAGGTAGTTGTCACACCGTTCTTCACAAGGATAAAGCAGTTACTAGTCTTGACGTTACATGCGACCTTGCTCAGCGTCAAATTGGATTTGTAGCCTACACAGTTTGGGTAAAATCCCATTCATGTCGAATTATACTGGAAGTTTGAGTAGGTTTGTCTTTTGTGTGGAATATCTAGGAACATATTACATTTATAAGGTGATGGTTGTTATTATTATAGCCCAATAACACTTTACTGTAACAGGCTTATAACCATAAAACGGCCTGACTGTTTACGTCATTTTTGGAAGAAATCCGGTAATATAATAGCTGCAACATCCATAATGAGTTTTCCAGCTGAGTCTGTATTTGAAGTGGCACCAAATACAAATGGTCCAGGAATGTACTACACTGTGCCAAAATGCTATCTACACCTGCAGGGACAATCTTTAGAAATAGCTATTTTCACAGGTTGTGCCAAAAATAAGAGGGTGAGAATTTTGCAGCAGTGACAGGCAGGGGCGTACTGGGACAAAATTAAACCCTGGCATTTTAGCCCCACCAGCCCACATCACTGCGCACTCTCCAACATAGAGAAAAGTTATTTTTCTCACTATATGTTTACTGAGTGATGATATTTATTTAATTCACAGGCATCTTAGAAAACCTGGTGGATTTGTTGTTCAGCAGTGTTGTAGGAACCCCCCCCCCCCCCCCCCCCCCCAAACCATATCAGGAGAAGAGCGCTGAGTCAGTATGTGGCCAGGCACAAGTCCCACTTCAGGTTGGTCACATTTGATCTGGTCATAGGTCAAAATACTATCACTTGTCTGTCCTGGAATTCACCTAACAACCATTGATAATTTAATCAGTGCTGTGTGTATCAACTCTATCTTGTTTTTCTACAGATAGAGGACAGGAGAGATGGTTTGTCATGGAGTCCCCTGACTAAAAGACAGGTTGATACAGATGTCTGAACTGGGAGAGACTTTGCACTCTGCATTCATATGATACAAGACACTTCATCGTCTTTTGTTAATATTGAATTTAATGTTTGGTGGGGGGGGGGGCTGTGTATTCTTCAAAGATGTCAGGGAGCTGTTTAATATGGGACACCATACGAAGGGATGGCGACTAACATGTACCACCAGACAAAATGTTGATAGGTAGCCCCCCCCCACCCCCCCCACATTTCAACTCAGACAAAGACATTGATAACTAACCTGGATTTGCAAGTTAGGTAGCTAGCTACTTTTATGAGAATAGGCATGTTGTTTGGGTCAGTACTTGCTCTCGATAACTCAGGCCCTGGCGGCATTCTACCTTTACTGTAATGGAACTGGGAGTCATGATCAAGGGCTAGGTTACAACTAGCTAGCTAGAATTCGGGGGCTTCGTCTGCTACTACAGTGCTTTCAGAAAGTACAGTGGGGAAAAAAAGTATTTAGTCAGCCACCAATTGTGCAAGTTCTCCCACTTAAAAAGATGAGAGAGGCCTGTAATTTTCATCATAGGTACACGTCAACTATGACAGACAAATTGAGGAAAAACAATCCAGAAAATCACATTGTAGGATTTTTTATGAATTTATTTGCAAATTATGGTGGAAAATAAGTATTTGGTCACCTACAAACAAGCAAGATTTCTGGCTCTCACAGACCTGTAACTTCTTCTTTAAGAGGCTCCTCTGTCCTCCACTCGTTACCTGTATTAATGGCACCTGTTTGAACTTGTTATCAGTATAAAAGACACCTGTCCACAACCTCAAACAGTCACACTCCAAACTCCACTATGGCCAAGACCAAAGAGCTGTCAAAGGACACCAGAAACAAAATTGTAGACCTGCACCAGGCTGGGAAGACTGAATCTGCAATAGGTAAGCAGCTTGGTTTGAAGAAATCAACTGTGGGAGCAATTATTAGGAAATGGAAGACATACAAGACCACTGATAATCTCCCTCGATCTGGGGCTCCACGCAAGATCTCACCCCGTGGGGTCAAAATGATCACAAGAACGGTGAGCAAAAATCCCAGAACCACACGGGGGGGACCTAGTGAATGACCTGCAGAGAGCTGGGACCAAAGTAACAAAGCCTACCATCAGTAACACACTACGCCGCCAGGGACTCAAATCCTGCAGTGCCAGATGTGTCCCCCTGCTTAAGCCAGTACATGTCCAGGCCCGTCTGAAGTTTGCTAGAGTGCATTTGGATGATCCAGAAGAGGATTGGGAGAATGTCATATGGTCAGATGAAACCAAAATATAACTTTTTGGTAAAAACTCAACTTGTCGTGTTTGGAGGACAAAGAATGCTGAGTTGCATCCAAAGAACACCATACCTACTGTGAAGCATGGGGGTGGAAACATCATGCTTTGGGGCTGTTTTTCTGCAAAGGTACCAGGATGACTGATCTGTGTAAAGGAAAGAATGAATGGGGCCATGTATCGTGAGATTTTGAGTGAAAACCTCCTTCCATCAGCAAGGGCATTGAAGATGAAACGTGGCTGGGTCTTTCAGCATGACAATGATCCCAAACACACCGCCCGGGCAATGAAGGAGTGGCTTCGTAAGAAGCATTTCAAGGTCCTGGAGTGGCCTAGCCAGTCTCCAGATCTCAACCCCATAGATAATCTTTGGAGGGAGTTGAAAGTCCGTGTTGCCCAGCGACAGCCCCAAAACATCACTGCTCTAGGGGAGATCTGCATGGAGGAATGGGCCAAAATACCAGCAACAGTGTGTGAAAACCTTGTGAAGACTTACAGAAAACGTTTGACCTGTGTCATTGCCAACAAAGGGTATATAACAAAGTATTGAGAAACTTTTGTTATTGACCAAATACTTATTTTCCACCATAATTTGCAAATAAATTCATTAAAAATCGTACAATTTGATTTTCTGGATTTTTTTTCCTCATTTTGTCTGTCATAGTTGACGTGTACCTATGATGAAAATTACAGCCCTCTCTCATCTTTTTAAGTGGGAGAACTTGCACAATTGGTGGCTGACTAAATACTTTTTTCCCCCACTGTATTTAGATTGTAGTTAGGTATTATAGGTAGGCATCGTGGGCTGTATATTATTAGGTATTATACGTAGGCATCGTGGGCTGTTGTGGGTAGTTGTTGTATGTAGTTATTGTAGGTTACTTTTGTATTCGGCGGTGCCGGGTGTAGCACGAAGCTAGCTAGCTAACTCACCTCCTGGACTAGCTGTCGAGTAGCTATTAGCAACGGTAGCAACTAAATACAATATCCTTTTAGCCAGCTACATTCATTCGCAGCGACGCCGTTTTTCAAACAAAGTCAACACAGCAGCCATTGCTAGCTAGCCAACACTACCAGCTAGCTGTACTGTAGTAGCTAAATACAATATCTTTGTGCTAGCTAGCCAACGTTTAATTATTGCTACGTTATGAAAGAACTAGACACGGACACGAATTATCTGTTTAGTGTGTTAACACACTATTGGTAGTTTGTTGTAACCAAGTATTGGTGCTAAACTGTGTGTTATTGGATGCTAGCATGCTAGTTAGCTATGGCGTCATAGTTAGCTAGCTGAATAAAGTAAGTTGAGTCTATTCCTTGAAACATTGAACCGCTGTAGTTTACAACAATTCTAATTTCTAAAGTGGAAGTTGGGAGAGTTTTATTCGGGTGGTTCAGTGAAACAATTATAGTTTCTGAGGTGGAAGTTGGGAGAGTTATATTGTTTTGGTGAGGGAGGCCCTGCTCTCTCCTTTCCCAGATGTTTAGTTCATTTCATTCCGATCTCCTCTGCATTATTGTAGCCATCTGCTACAGCCTGTCAACTATGCCTCTGCCTATCCCTGTTCTCTCCTCTCCGCACAGGCTACACAAACGCCTCACACCGCGTGGCTGCTGCCTCTCTAACCTGGTGGTCCCTGCACGCACCACACACCTGGAGTTCCAGGTCTCAGGCAGCCTCTGGAACTGCCGTTCTGCTGCCAACAAGGCTGACTTCATCCCAGCCTATGCTACCCTCCAGTCCCTCGACTTCCTGGCGCTGACGGAAACATGGATTACCACTGAAAACACTGCTACTCCTACTGCTCTCTCCTCGTCTGACCATGTGTTCTCGCATACCCCGAGAGCATCTGGTCAGAGGGGTGGTGGCACAGGAATCCTCATCTCTCCCAAGTGGTCATTCTCAATTTTTCCCCTAACCCATCTGTCTATCTCCTCATTTGAATTCCACGCTGTCACAGTCACTAGCCCATTTAAGCTTAATATCCTTGTCATCTATCGCCCTCCAGGTTCCCTTGGAGAGTTCATCAATGAGCTTGACGCCTTGATAAGTTCCTTTCCTGAGGATGGCTCACCCTTCACAGTTTTGGGGGATTTCAACCTCCCTACGTCTACATTTGACTCATTTCTCTCTGCCTCCTTCTTTCCACTCCTCTCCTCTTTTGACCTCACCCTCTCACCGTCCCCCCCTACTCACAAGGCAGGCAATACGCTTGACCTCATCTTTACTAGATGTTGCTCTTCTACTAATCTCACTGCAACTCCCCTCCATGTCTCCGACCACTACTTTGTATCCTTTTCTCTCTCGCTCTCCTCCAACACTACTCACTCTGCCCCTACACAGATGGTAACGCGCCGCCGCAACATTCGCTCTCTCTCTCCCACTACTCTCTCCTCTTCCATCCTATCATCTCTTCCCTCTGCTCAATCCTTCTCCCTCCAATCTCCTGATTCTGCCTCCTCAACCCTCCTCTCCTCCCTTTCTGCATCCTTTGACTCCCTGTGTCCCCTATCCTCCCGGCCGGCTCGGTCCTCCCCTCCAGCTCCGTGGCTTGATGACTCATTGCGAGCTCACAGAACAGAGCTCCGGGCAGCTGAGCGGAAATGGAAGAAAACTAAACTCCCTGCCGACCTGGCATCTTTTCACTCCCTCCTCTCTACATTTTCTTCATCTGTTTCTGCTGCTAAGGCCACTTTCTACCACTCTAAATTCCAAGCATCTGCCTCTAACCCTAGGAAGCTCTTTGCCACATTCTCCTCACTGCTGAATCCTCCCCCCCACCCCCCCCACCCCCTCCTCCCTCTCTGTGGATGACTTCGTCAACCACTTTGAAAAGAAGGTTGACGACATCCGATCCTCGTTTGTTATGTCTAATGACACTGCTGGTCCTGCTCACACTGCCCTACCCTATGCTTTGACTTCTTTCTCCCCTCTCTCTCCAGATAAAATATTGCGACTAGTGACTGCAGGCCGCCCAACAACCTGCCCGCTTGACCCCATCCCCTCCTCTCTTCTCCAGACCATCTCCGATGACCTTCTCCCCTACCTCACCTCGCTGATCAACTCATCCTTGACCGCTGGCTATGTCTCTTCCGTCTTCAAGAGAGCGAGAGTTGCTCCCCTTCTCAAAAAACCAACACTCGATCCCACTGATGTCAACAACTACAGACCAGTATCCCTTCTTTCTTTTCTTTCCAAAACTATTGAGCGTGCCGTCTTTAGCCAACTCTCTTGCTATCTCTCTCAGAATGACCTTCTTGATCCAAAACAGTCAGGTTTCAGGACTGGTCATTCAACTGAGACTGCTCTTCTCTGTGTCACGGAGGCTCTCCGCACTGCTAAAGCTAACTCTCTCTCCTCTGCTCTTGTCCTTCTAGACCTGTCTGCTGCCTTTGATACTGTGAACCATCAGATCCTCCTCTCCACCCTCTCCGAGCTGGGCATCTCCGGCGCGGCTCACTCCTTGATTGCGTCCTGCCTGACCGGTCGCTCCTACCAAGTGGCGTGGCGAGAAGCTGTCTCCGCACCACGTGCTCTCACCACTGGTGTCCCCCAGGGCTCAGTTCTAGGCCCTCTCCTTTTCTCCCTATACACCAAGTCACTTGGCTCTGTCATATCCTCACATGGCCTCTCCTATCATTGCTACGCTGACGATACACAACTAATCTTCTCCTTTCCCCCTTCTGATAACCAGGTGGCGAATCGCATCTCTGCATGTCTGGCAGACATATCAGTATGGATGACGGATCACCACCTCAAGCTGAACCCTGGCAAGACGGAGCTGCTCTTCCTCCCGGGGAAGGACTGCCCGTTCCATGATCTCGCCATCACGGTTGACAACTCCGTTGTGTCCTCCTCCCAGAGTGCGAAGAGCCTTGGCGTGACCCTGGACAACACCCTGTCGTTCTCCGCTAACATCAAGGCAGTGACCCGATCCTGCAGGTTCATGCTCTACAACATTCGGAGAGTACGACCCTGCCTTACACAGGAAGCGACACAGGTCCTAATCCAGGCACTTGTCATCTCCCGTCTGGATTACTGCAACTCGCTGTTGGCTGGGCTCCCTGCCTGTGCCATTAAACCCCTACAACTCATCCAGAATGCCGCAGCCCGTCTGGTGTTCAACCTTCCCAAGTTCTCTCACGTCACCCCCCTCCTCCGCACACTCCACTGGCTTCCAGTTGAAGCTCGCATCCGTTACAAGACCATGGTGCTTGCCTATGGAGCAGTGAGGGGAACGGCACCTCCGTACCTTCAGGCTCTGATCAGTCCCTACACCCAAACGAGGGCATTGCGTTCATCCACCTCTGGCCTGCTGGCTCCCCTTCCTCTGCGGAAGCATAGCTCCCGCTCAGCCCAGTCAAAACTGTTCGCTGCTCTGGCACCCCAATGGTGGAACAAGCTCCCTCACGACGCCAGGACAGCGGAGTCACTCACCACCTTCCGGAGACATTTGAAACCCCACCTCTTTAAGGAATACTTGGGATAGGATAAAGTAATCCGGAGACATTTGAAACCCCACCTCTTTAAGGAATACCTGGGATAGGATAAAGTAATCCTTCTACCCCCCCCCCCCCCAAAAAAAATAAAAAAAATAAAATAAAATAAAAAAATGTGTAAAGTGGTTATCCCACTGGCTATAGGGTGAATGCACCAATTTGTAAGTCGCTCTGGATAAGAGCGTCTGCTAAATGACGTAAATGTAAATGTAAATGTAATGTCATCTTGGTAAGCAACTCCAGTGTAGATTTGGCCTTCTGTTTTAGGTTATTGTGATGCTGAAATGTGAATTTGTCTCCCAGTGTCTGGTGGAAAGCAGACTGAACCAGGTTTTCCTCTAGGATTTTGCCTGTGCTTAGCTCTATTCCATTTATTTTTATCCCCAAAAAACTCCCTAGTCCTTGCCGATGAAAAGCATACCCATAACATGAAGCAGCCACCACCATGCTTGAAAATATGAAGAGTGGTACTTTACTTTAGTACCTTATTGCAAACAGGATGCATCTTTTGGAATATTTGTATTCTGTACAGGCTTCCTTCTTTTCACTTTGTCATGTAGGTTAGTATTTTGGAGTATCTACACTGTTGTTGATCCATTCTCAGTTTTCTCCAATCACAGCCATTCAACTCTGTAACAGTTTTAAAGTCACCATTGGCCTCATGGTGAAATCCCTGAGCGGTTTTCTTCCTCTCCGGCAACTGAGTTAGGAAAGACGCCTGTATCTTTGTAGTGACTGGGTGTATTGATACACCATCCAAAGTGTAATTAATGACTTCACCATGCTCAAAGGGATATTCAATGTCTGCTTCTTTTTTTAAATATACCAATCTACCAATAGGTGCCCTTTTTTTGCGAGGCATTGGAAAACCTCCCTGGTCTTTGTGGTTTAATTTGTGTTTTATATTCACTGCTCGAGTGAAGGGCCTTACAGATCATTATATGTGTGGGGTACAGAGATGGGGTAGTCATTCAAAAATCATGTTAAACACTTTTATTGCACACAGAGTGAGTCCACGCAACTTACATTTCAGCTTTTCATTTTCAATTATAAAAATAAATAATTATAAACATCATTCCACTTTGACATTATGGGGTATTGTGTGTAGCCCAGTGACTCAAAATCTGAATTTAATCCATTTGAAATTCAGGCTGTAACACATACAAATGTGGAAAAGGTAAAGGGGTGTGAATACTTTCTGAAGGCACTGTAGTGCATGCCTGTTGTCATAAACTATTGTGTATTTTCTAGGGCAGAAATAAAAAGGGTGGTTCTTGTCTAGCCTGAGTACCAGTCTTTTTAGCTAACATGCTACAAATACGTGTCAACAAGCATTCTGCAACTTAACGTTACACAGCTGGTTGCATAGTAACGGTGTCAGCATCACTGGCCTTAATCTATTCACTACATACAGTCACTATATTAGTATCATTAATTCCAAACTAGAAAAGTTATTTTTGTCGCTATATGTTTACTGAGTGATGATATTTTATTTAATTCACAGGCTACTTAGAAAACCTGATGGGTTTGTTGTTCAGCAGTGTTGTGTCAGCAAGACAAAGGAGCTGATCGTGGACTACAGGAAACGGAGGGCCGAGAACGTCCCCATCCACATCGAAGG
Organism: Coregonus lavaretus; assembly: GCF_964263955.1. NCBI lineage: Eukaryota > Metazoa > Chordata > Actinopteri > Salmoniformes > Salmonidae > Coregonus > Coregonus lavaretus. The sequence goes on along the minus strand of NC_140013.1, from coordinate 33,320,197 downwards.
GGCTGTAGTGGAACGGGTCGAGAGCTTCATGTTCCTCTGTCCACATCACTAAGGAATGAACATGGTCCACACACACCAACACAGTCGTGAAGAAGGCACAACAACGCCTCTTCCCCCTCAGGAGGCTTAAAAGATTTGGCATGGGCTCTCAGATCCTCAAAAAGTTATACAGCTGCACCAATTGAGAGCATGTTGACTGGCTGCATCACCGATTCGTATGGCAACTGATTGGCATCCGACCGCAAGGCGCTACAGAGGGTAGTGCGTACAGCCCAGTACCTCACTGGGGACGAGCTCCCTGCCATCCAGGACCTCTATACCAGGCGGTGTCAGAGGAAGGCCCTAAATATGGTCAAAGACTCCAGCCACCCAAGTCATAGACTTTTCTCTCTGCAACAACACAGCAAGCGGTACCGATGCACCAAGTCTAGAAACAACAGGTACAATTACCTCGTACCCCCGCACATCGACTCAGTACTGGTACCCTGTGTATATAGCCAAGTTATAGTTACTCATTGTGTATTTATTCCTCGTGTTATTATTTTTCTATTATTTTTCTATTTTTCTCTCTGCGTTGTTGGGAAGGGTCCGTAAGTAAGCATTTCACTGTTAGTCTACACCTGTTGTTTACAACAACTTTATTCGATTCTGATCTGATTTGACCTCTCGGGTGGTCTCAAGCTTTATTACAGTATGTTGAATGTATGCAGCAGACTTGCTAGTATATGAAGTAGACATAGTATGGCTCTTACTGTTTTAATAGTCTCATTTTCTCTTCCAGTTCTTTCTCAAGTTGTTTGCTCTCTCCCTCTTACACAAATCCCTCCTGACATAGAAAAAGCAGTGAAAGCTACTCTCCCTCTCTTCATAATTCAGTCTTCTTAGCTGACACTGGAATGCATTTCTAAACCAGGACAAGAAGCCTTCCTCTAGTCTCGACCTACTCTCCAATCTCTAAACTTTATTACCTAGCCAGAGTTATTCAGCCTTCCTACAACTTCACTAACATAATTTACCCAACACAACAACACACCATGACAACAACTCACCTCATTCCTCTCCTGAATTGATCTGTGTAGAGGAGAGTAGAGCAACTCTTGATTGTCTCACGGGTCGTTGTTTTTTAAAAACTTTCTATGACTTGTTGGCTGGCCCTGTTTCAGTTTTCTTTGTTACAGTGCCTTCAGAAAGAATGCATACCCCTTGACTTATTCCAGATATTCAATATCTTCTTTTTTTTTTATCGACCAATAGGCGCCCTTCTTTGCGTAGCATTGGAAAACCTCCCTGTTCTTTGTGGTTGAATCTGTGTTTGAAATTCACTGCTCGACTGAGGGACCTTACAGATAATTGTATGTGTGGGGCACAGAGATGAGGTAGTCATTCAAAAATCATGTTAAACACTATTATTGCACACAGAGTGAGTCCATGCAACTTATTATGTGACTTGTTAAGCAAATGTTTTCTCCTGAACTTATTTAGGCTTGCCATAACAAAGGGGTTGAATACTTATTGACTCAAGACATTTCAGCTTTTTGTTTTTTTCAATTAATTTGTAGGCCAATGACAACAAAATCTAAATTTATTCAATTTTAAATTCAGGCTGTAACACAACAATATGTGGAAAAAGTCAAGGGGTGTGGATACTTTCTGAAGGCACTGTATATATGACCTGTGGGAAAGATTGTCTGTCTGGCCTGGGTTCAGCTGTTACATGAAGTGAGATGGAGACGGAGCACAGAGGTCCTTCAGCTCGGAAGCACCTGAAAGGTGAGCTGCACGCTGTTGCACAGATTAGCCGAGAAAAGGACAGACGGATGGACAGATGAACAGAATAATGGATTGACTGCTTGACGGATGGACAGGAGTATGCATGCACACATGGATGCACGTACACACGCGCACACACATACACAAACACCAGGGTTGTGCTCTATTCAGAATTGAATTGAGAATGCCTCAAATTCCAATTCAATTCTTGAATTTGAATTGAATTTGAATTGAAGTAGTAAACAGGATACAGAATTGCAATTCAAATTTGAATGAAAGTAAATAGAATTGAAGTAAGTGAAATTAAAATACCTCTTCTATTCTATATTAGGTGTAGTCTATACAAATATGCATCTTGTACATAAAACATCAAACATGTCGTTATATACAATCGATTTTCATTGTAAACTCCTAATGAATGATCATGGAAAACAAAACCTGTATGCAAATTGTCATTAATCACTTACATTTTGTTAAATGTGGGGAAGATACTACATTTCCCAGAATGCATTGGTTTAACCCTCAAGTTTACATTTACGTCATTTAGCAGACGCTCTTATCCAGAGCGACTTACAGTTAATGAGTGCATACATTTTCATACTGCCCCCCCCCCCGTGGGAAACGAACCCACAACCCTGGCGTTGCAAGCGCCATGCTCTACCAACTGAGCTACAGTTGTCCCTTAGGCCTTCAAAAAGAAGCCAAACAAAAGAGTATGAACATTGTTTCCAGATAAAAGTGATATATTCTTTGTAACTGGAAGTGTGACCTGTCAGATTCAATGAAACTCTCATTTTCTATGACTGAGTGGAATTTCTTTGAATTGTGGCCAATTTAATTCGAATTTCAGCTCATGAGTTGAATGGGAGTCAATTTCAAAATTCTGAATTGAGCACAACCCTCACACACACACACACACACACACACAGGTACTGCCATCCATCAGTGGGTAATATGTTAGCTGCTGTGTTGTCATGGAGAAGCTGGGGAGTTGGTCTGGCGCATTCCTGAGTTGTGTATGATGTCATCACCAGCTGGGGTCCACGGGGGATTGTGGGATTTGCATTCATAAATACAGCAGAGACACCAAATCATGGTAATGACATCACAATGTTGGCATTCAAGCCAGGCTACAATTCTTTTCCAGAAATGTGATATAGTCCTCCCTACACTCTTAGAAAAAATGGTTTCAAAAGGATTCTTCAGCTGTGGAAAGGGTTATACATTGAACCCAAAAGGGTTATCCTATTGGGACAGCCGAAGAACGCTTTTAGGTTGTAGATAGCAAAAAAAATTATAGCTTCCATAATGTCAGCTTAAATAAGCAAACATTATAGACAGCAAGTCCTGGATCAGTTAAACTCACACTCAAGTACCCTTGGGACCATAGCCAATCGCTGGTCTGGGATCAGCTTGAGAGTATAACAAACACATGACCAGCTTCACTAAAACCTGGCTCCAAGTATTGCCTGAAGTCATGAATATGTATAGGCTGTGTAATATGAGATTTCATGCTCAGCTGAGTGCCCTGGATGGATGCTAGCTATCAAGCTAACAAGTGCCCCTGGTCTCATGCTCTCGTAATCAGAACATAGCTTGGGGATTCATTTGGATTCTCATCAGCAGTGTAGCACTGTGTGGGTCACAGCACGATGACCTGAGTGTGCTCACGGTACTATGCACACTAATTGCCCAGTGCTATGCACACTAATATAAAAACACACATACAGACACACATATTTCATACACACACACTGATACAGGCACACATCATACGCACACACAAACACACTGTTGGCTATGATTAATATTTCTGTGTGTTCTGTACCTACTACAGTACCAACCTAGCTGGGATGTTTGTACCCAGTGAATTATAGAACAGATATTTGATCAAGGTTTCTCTTGTTCTTGCAGGAGTAAAGACAATAGAGGAAACCTGACTCAAACCCAAACCCAAACCCAAATAAACACATTAATAGTTAATTTGTAATCCATGATGAAACATTTGGAGCAGGAAGGACCCAGATATGTTGGATGGAGGTTGTGTACAGATTCTTTAACTTGTGATTTACGCACTCATGCAAGTGTGCACACACACAAAAGTATTTGGATCAATTTAATTACATTTTGGATAGTAGTTACACCAAATGGAAATAGGTTATTTTTACATAAAATTATTATTACATATTTACTTAATGTACTTGTGTTATTGAAACAGTATTGAATGTAGAAATAATAATTCAAAATGATTATGACTAAATTTGTTCATGTTTATCAAACACAACTGAATAAAATACCTCCAAAATGAATAAATTATGTCAGTTCTAGCTAATTGACTTATGTTCATCCAACTCAATCTGCTTACGTAAATCATAATTAAATTGCTTTTGTTTCCATCAGCCTAATGCTTTTGGCCGGTTTCTGTAGGTATGGTGTCTGGGAATTTAGGAATAAAGAATCATCAAAAAGCCACATTTCTGAAGCAAAATTAAGGTTGTATTTTGAAAACAAATTCATTTCACAATCTCTCACACACAGGCATACATAGTAGCGGTACGAGGGTAAAATCACCAAGCCAGGAATAAAACCATATTACAACCTATGTGTTGTGATAATTGAGATGTTTGCTCTATAACCTGTTAGTTCATATGCCTTGCCACCATGATATGTAGGCCTAAGGCCGAGACAATAAGAAGACACAGTGGCAGAATAAATTCAATCACACCAGAGAGCAACGTCTGTCGGGTGGAGCCCACAAAGCATATTGCATGTAACAAACAGTTACATGACCTACAGCATGGTCAATAAAGTTAATGTTTCCGACATTTTTGGACTACTAAATAACTATTGATTTAGAACACCGGAGAGTTACCGCAAGTCGCAAAGAAAACAGGAGCTGCCTCCACTATTCCAGCACCATTTCAACTTCAACATCATCAAATCACCTATGCTTATGTGTGTGTGTGTGTGTGTGTGTGTGTGTGTGTGTGTGTGTGTGCCTAAGTACGCCAATGCCATCCGCCTCTCTTTCATGTTGACGAAACGGTCTATGACTCTGTCATACAGTACACACTTGTAGTTTTTGTTGTCCTAGGCTACCTGGCTAAAACGCTTACTCGCTAACCTAACTTATTTTCATTGGCAACTCTTAGCCAGCTAGTTAACATTAGCCTACTACATCTAGCTGCATATGTAACTTACATCCTCTTAGGCACAATGTATGAATTTATGGTTGGATCAGAATTGCTGTTATAATCATTGGCCAGTACAGAGAATTAAGTAAAATCACAAGTCCAAATCCCTATCTCCGTCCATGGCTAATTTAGGAAAGGGACCATTTTAGCTAGCTAGCTAGCCACCAGATGAAAGGGACCAGGAGTCATCAGGCAGGCAGCGGGGTACAATAGCATTACAAGGGGTGGGCGAATCAGGCAACGAGATCACTTTCATAGTACCTTTGTCCTGCATATCTGCTGTTGAAGTCAAGTTCATGAACTCATTTCCAAACTCACTGTCCATGAATGGAAGCCTAAAGTTGCCTTTCAGTCTCAACTGCTTAGAGCCGACGTTTCCCAACTTGTTAGTCTGAGAGAGAAAAAAACAGGACAAAATTTGTTGCAGAATGTTGAAGTAATCAGCACTCACCCTTTCAAATCCTGAAACAAAAGTGCTGCAAACACAGCCTAAACCAAGCACCTCTCACTACTGTGAGTATGTGACGGTGCTAGTGTAATGTACATGTAGATCAGACCTTTAATGTGTATTCTTCTTTTCAACGACACCATCCGGATATGTCTGACCAAGTAGTCGGTCAATAGTATCTGCTCGATACTACTACAGCACAGACTCTACACTTCCACATTCACTGAGAAAATGAGAAAAGGTAAGAGTGAAGATGGTCCACATGTCAAAAGGGAGGAACTGCTTTCATCATAACACAATGAATAAACCAAAAACTCCACTGGACTGACATTGAAAGACAGGCGGTCTACATTAGAATGAAATATAAGAATAATTGTTCTTACCACCACTAAAGAGCCATGAAGTCTGCAATGTTCAGAAATGCTTCTAGAAGAAATCTGAAAATGGAGCCAAAAAACAAACATTGGTGATTCAAGTACAAGTTAGCTAGAATGATTATGGATCAACATCATGTCAACTACACTCAGTTTTGAGGTCTGAAAACAAACGTTACATTTGGGGTGGACTGTCCCTCCAATATCTAGTTAAAATGTTAACAGGCCAAAAAGGGTCAGCTCAGCCAACTCCAATTGCTCTGATTTTATTTCAATTGCACACTATCCCTATCCCTAGGTAACAGGAAACTGCCATGTGATATTATTTCTTGTCAAAATAGTCACAATGCATTAAAACAGCTTTATCTTATGCCTAGCTAGCTACATGTATCTGGAAGACAGAGTACGCTGACTGGCTAGGTGTGGTATTATTAGCTATCGTGTCATCACTGAATATTCAGCAATGATGTTAGCTAGCTAGCGAACACAAGATAGGCTACAGCATTAACAACTACACTTCAGCATGTGAAAATTCCTACTGGGTAGCATTTAACCAGCTGAACTTTGCTAGCTAGCTAACCTCGTGTTTCTCCTCCCTCCCCTCTCTAACATGAGCCACATGTGTCAATATGTTTTATATGTAATGTAAGTGCCTTAATGTGTTTGGACCCCAGGAAGAGTAGCTGCTGCCTTGGCAGCAGCAAATGGGGATCCCTAATAAATACAAATACCAATATTCATTTTACATTTTACGTCATTTAGCAGACGCTCCTATCCAGATCGACTTACAGTTAGTGAGTGCATACATTTTCATACTGGCCCCCTGTGGGAAACAAACCCACAACCCTGGCGTTGCAAGCGCCATGCTCTACCAACTGAGCTACAGGGGACTGCACATGTGCAAATGCAGGTTACATACACTTGCATCGATACACACGGTCCGACATTAATGAAATTAACTATCTACACGTTACAGACAGTTCAGTGAGTGTACACAACTATATGCATGGTCTTCAATAAAGTGTACTAAAACATGTCTTTATTGAGTTTTAACGGATGGCAAAAGCTAACAAGTCTCACCGGAGTAGCGCTAGCTGAATGAACTAGCTTGCTACCTAGCTACACATTACGACGCAATGAAAGACAAGCAGCAACACATGGATAATCAAAGTCTGCAATAGAATATGTTCTAAAACAACAGTATAACAACATTTACACACATTACTCCCTCACAATTTAACGGATGACAATATAATTTATTTTGCTTACCAAAGTCTACCATATAGATGCCTCCAAAAAAAGATGGTGGATAATTTCCTTCAAAGATTGATTCTCGGTTTGTGACGTCTTTCATGTTTTAGGTGCCTGGAATCAATAGGGTGTGACTGCAGCCCGCAATTCGGGGTGTTCCTGCATGTAGGCATTCCTGCATTTGCAGGAACGCACCCCGCTCGAGCATCCCATTGGTTCCTGCATGCCATCTTCATGCTTGTGTGACACCTTTGATATTCTGGATTTCCCCTGATTGTCTATGATATTAAAATGTGGGTCAAAAGGGAAATAAAAGTATTATCTGAGTTTTTCGGGGGTGAAGGACACTGTCTACCGGTATCCTAGCTAGCTAGCTACCGGTGTCGCCCCCACCTGGTGTGTACCGGAGTCCTCCTAGCTAGCTAACTAGCTAGCACCCAGTGTCCTTTGCTAAAACAGTGCCCCCTTTCCCACCAAACCTTGTCAAAACTACATTTGGTCAGTTCTACACTACAAGAATGAATCTGGTGCATATCAAGTTCCACCGAGTTAAGTAAATTCTACAAGAGACAATTACATTCCGCAATAAAACATGAATTGATTATGTAATGTTACCAAATTATGATAAAGTAACATTTAAGGGCAACCCAAAAAAATAGTTCGGGTTCAAATACAAACTTCCCAAACCCTATTGACTCAGCTCCACATCCTTACACCCACACTATGAGAACTCCCAGCCAGCTGTTTGTCTGCCTGGCCTCAGACACACCCTGTGATCTGTGAGGTAGTCTTGAGCTGGGGGACAGCCAAAGTCAATGAAGAGGAGACTTGGCAGGGCCAGAGTGTGTGTGTGTGTGTGTGTGTTTGTGTGTGTGTGTGTTTGTGTGTGTGTGTTTGTGTGTGTGTGTATGTGTGTGTGTGTGTGTGTGTGTGTGTGTGTGTGGATGTGTTTAACTATACTTGTGGGGACCAGAAGTCCCCACAAGAATAGTAAACAAACAAAGGGTTAAGGTTAGAGTTAGTGTTAGGGTAAGAATTAGGGTCAGGGTTAGGGTTCGGAGTTAGGGTTAGGGTTAGGAGCTAGGGTAAGGTTTAGGGTTAGTGTTAAGGTTAGGTTTTTGGGTTAAGGTTAGGGTTAAGGTTAGGGTTAGGGTAAGAGTAAGGGTTAGGGTTATGTTTAGGGGTTAGGGAAAATAGGATTTTGCATGGGACTGAATTGTGTGTCCCCACAAGGTTAGCTGTACAAGACTGTGTGTGTGTGTGTGTGTGTGTGTGTGTGTGTGTGTGTGTGTGTGTGTGTGTGTGTGTGTGTGTGTGTGTGTGTGTGTGTGTGTGTGTGCGTGCGTGCGTGCGTGCGTGCGTGCGTGCGTGCGTGCGTGCGTGCGTGCGTGCGTGTATGCATGTGTGTTTTTCTAGAGTGTTGGTGGGGTGTCACTAGGAGGATTGCAATGTTTTCTGATGCAGCAGTACAGCTCAAACCCGGAGACTCCCTCCGAGAGCCAAGGGCCCAACTCTCTCTCTC
>NC_140013.1:33302547-33306438 GCF_964263955.1 Coregonus lavaretus | reverse complement strand
GGGCACAGAGATGAGGTAGTCATTCAAAAATCATGTTAAACACTATTATTGCACACAGAGTGAGTCCATGCAACTTATTATGTGACTTGTTAAGCAAATGTTTTCTCCTGAACTTATTTAGGCTTGCCATAACAAAGGGGTTGAATACTTATTGACTCAAGACATTTCAGCTTTTTGTTTTTTTCAATTAATTTGTAGGCCAATGACAACAAAATCTAAATTTATTCAATTTTAAATTCAGGCTGTAACACAACAATATGTGGAAAAAGTCAAGGGGTGTGGATACTTTCTGAAGGCACTGTATATATGACCTGTGGGAAAGATTGTCTGTCTGGCCTGGGTTCAGCTGTTACATGAAGTGAGATGGAGACGGAGCACAGAGGTCCTTCAGCTCGGAAGCACCTGAAAGGTGAGCTGCACGCTGTTGCACAGATTAGCCGAGAAAAGGACAGACGGATGGACAGATGAACAGAATAATGGATTGACTGCTTGACGGATGGACAGGAGTATGCATGCACACATGGATGCACGTACACACGCGCACACACATACACAAACACCAGGGTTGTGCTCTATTCAGAATTGAATTGAGAATGCCTCAAATTCCAATTCAATTCTTGAATTTGAATTGAATTTGAATTGAAGTAGTAAACAGGATACAGAATTGCAATTCAAATTTGAATGAAAGTAAATAGAATTGAAGTAAGTGAAATTAAAATACCTCTTCTATTCTATATTAGGTGTAGTCTATACAAATATGCATCTTGTACATAAAACATCAAACATGTCGTTATATACAATCGATTTTCATTGTAAACTCCTAATGAATGATCATGGAAAACAAAACCTGTATGCAAATTGTCATTAATCACTTACATTTTGTTAAATGTGGGGAAGATACTACATTTCCCAGAATGCATTGGTTTAACCCTCAAGTTTACATTTACGTCATTTAGCAGACGCTCTTATCCAGAGCGACTTACAGTTAATGAGTGCATACATTTTCATACTGCCCCCCCCCCCCGTGGGAAACAAACCCACAACCCTGGCGTTGCAAGCGCCATGCTCTACCAACTGAGCTACAGTTGTCCCTTAGGCCTTCAAAAAGAAGCCAAACAAAAGAGTATGAACATTGTTTCCAGATAAAAGTGATATATTCTTTGTAACTGGAAGTGTGACCTGTCAGATTCAATGAAACTCTCATTTTCTATGACTGAGTGGAATTTCTTTGAATTGTGGCCAATTTAATTCGAATTTCAGCTCATGAGTTGAATGGGAGTCAATTTCAAAATTCTGAATTGAGCACAACCCTCACACACACACACACACACACACACACACAGGTACTGCCATCCATCAGTGGGTAATATGTTAGCTGCTGTGTTGTCATGGAGAAGCTGGGGAGTTGGTCTGGCGCATTCCTGAGTTGTGTATGATGTCATCACCAGCTGGGGTCCACGGGGGATTGTGGGATTTGCATTCATAAATACAGCAGAGACACCAAATCATGGTAATGACATCACAATGTTGGCATTCAAGCCAGGCTACAATTCTTTTCCAGAAATGTGATATAGTCCTCCCTACACTCTTAGAAAAAATGGTTTCAAAAGGATTCTTCAGCTGTGGAAAGGGTTATACATTGAACCCAAAAGGGTTATCCTATTGGGACAGCCGAAGAACGCTTTTAGGTTGTAGATAGCAAAAAAAAATATAGCTTCCATAATGTCAGCTTAAATAAGCAAACATTATAGACAGCAAGTCCTGGATCAGTTAAACTCACACTCAAGTACCCTTGGGACCATAGCCAATCGCTGGTCTGGGATCAGCTTGAGAGTATAACAAACACATGACCAGCTTCACTAAAACCTGGCTCCAAGTATTGCCTGAAGTCATGAATATGTATAGGCTGTGTAATATGAGATTTCATGCTCAGCTGAGTGCCCTGGATGGATGCTAGCTATCAAGCTAACAAGTGCCCCTGGTCTCATGCTCTCGTAATCAGAACATAGCTTGGGGATTCATTTGGATTCTCATCAGCAGTGTAGCACTGTGTGGGTCACAGCACGATGACCTGAGTGTGCTCACGGTACTATGCACACTAATTGCCCAGTGCTATGCACACTAATATAAAAACACACATACAGACACACATATTTCATACACACACACTGATACAGGCACACATCATACGCACACACAAACACACTGTTGGCTATGATTAATATTTCTGTGTGTTCTGTACCTACTACAGTACCAACCTAGCTGGGATGTTTGTACCCAGTGAATTATAGAACAGATATTTGATCAAGGTTTCTCTTGTTCTTGCAGGAGTAAAGAGAATAGAGGAAACCTGACTCAAACCCAAACCCAAACCCAAATAAACACATTAATAGTTAATTTGTAATCCATGATGAAACATTTGGAGCAGGAAGGACCCAGATATGTTGGATGGAGGTTGTGTACAGATTCTTTAACTTGTGATTTACGCACTCATGCAAGTGTGCACACACACAAAAGTATTTGGATCAACTTAATTACATTTTGGATAGTAGTTACACCAAATGGAAATAGGTTATTTTTACATAAAATTATTATTACATATTTACTTAATGTACTTGTGTTATTGAAACAGTATTGAATGTAGAAATAATAATTCAAAATGATTATGACTAAATTTGTTCATGTTTATCAAACACAACTGAATAAAATACCTCCAAAATGAATAAATTATGTCAGTTCTAGCTAATTGACTTATGTTCATCCAACTCAATCTGCTTACGTAAATCATAATTAAATTGCTTTTGTTTCCATCAGCCTAATGCTTTTGGCCGGTTTCTGTAGGTATGGTGTCTGGGAATTTAGGAATAAAGAATCATCAAAAAGCCACATTTCTGAAGCAAAATTAAGGTTGTATTTTGAAAACAAATTCATTTCACAATCTCTCACACACAGGCATACATAGTAGCGGTACGAGGGTAAAATCACCAAGCCAGGAATAAAACCATATTACAACCTATGTGTTGTGATAATTGAGATGTTTGCTCTATAACCTGTTAGTTCATATGCCTTGCCACCATGATATGTAGGCCTAAGGCCGAGACAATAAGAAGACACAGTGGCAGAATAAATTCAATCACACCAGAGAGCAACGTCTGTCGGGTGGAGCCCACAAAGCATATTGCATGTAACAAACAGTTACATGACCTACAGCATGGTCAATAAAGTTAATGTTTCCGACATTTTTGGACTACTAAATAACTATTGATTTAGAACACCGGAGAGTTACCGCAAGTCGCAAAGAAAACAGGAGCTGCCTCCACTATTCCAGCACCATTTCAACTTCAACATCATCAAATCACCTATGCTTATGTGTGTGTGTGTGTGTGTGTGTGTGTGTGTGTGTGTGTGTGTGTGTGTGTGTGCCTAAGTACGCCAATGCCATCCGCCTCTCTTTCATGTTGACGAAACGGTCTATGACTCTGTCATACAGTACACACTTGTAGTTTTTGTTGTCCTAGGCTACCTGGCTAAAACGCTTACTCGCTAACCTAACTTATTTTCATTGGCAACTCTTAGCCAGCTAGTTAACATTAGCCTACTACATCTAGCTGCATATGTAACTTACATCCTCTTAGGCACAATGTATGAATTTATGGTTGGATCAGAATTGCTGTTATAATCATTGGCCAGTACAGAGAATTAAGTAAAATCACAAGTCCAAATCCCTATCTCCGTCCATGGCTAATTTAGGAAAGGGACCATTTTAGCTAGCTAGCTAGCCACCAGATGAAAGGGACCAGGAGTCATCAGGCAGGCAGCGGGGTACAATAGCATTACAAGGGGTGGGCGAATCAGGCAACGAGATCACTTTCATAGTACCTTTGTCCTGCA
>NC_140013.1:33200047-33297547 GCF_964263955.1 Coregonus lavaretus | reverse complement strand
GGGTGTTCCTGCATGTAGGCATTCCTGCATTTGCAGGAACGCACCCCGCTCGAGCATCCCATTGGTTCCTGCATGCCATCTTCATGCTTGTGTGACACCTTTGATATTCTGGATTTCCCCTGATTGTCTATGATATTAAAATGTGGGTCAAAAGGGAAATAAAAGTATTATCTGAGTTTTTCGGGGGTGAAGGACACTGTCTACCGGTATCCTAGCTAGCTAGCTACCGGTGTCGCCCCCACCTGGTGTGTACCGGAGTCCTCCTAGCTAGCTAACTAGCTAGCACCCAGTGTCCTTTGCTAAAACAGTGCCCCTTTTCCCACCAAACCTTGTCAAAACTACATTTGGTCAGTTCTACACTACAAGAATGAATCTGGTGCATATCAAGTTCCACCGAGTTAAGTAAATTCTACAAGAGACAATTACATTCCGCAATAAAACATGAATTGATTATGTAATGTTACCAAATTATGATAAAGTAACATTTAAGGGCAACCCAAAAAAATAGTTTGGGTTCAAATACAAACTTCCCAAACCCTATTGACTCAACTCCACATCCTTACACCCACACTATGAGAACTCCCAGCCAGCTGTTTGTCTGCCTGGCCTCAGACACACCCTGTGATCTGTGAGGTAGTCTTGAGCTGGGGGACAGCCAAAGTCAATGAAGAGGAGACTTGGCAGGGCCAGAGTGTGTGTGTGTGTGTGTGTTTGTGTGTGTGTGTGTTTGTGTGTGTGTGTTTGTGTGTGTGTGTATGTGTGTGTGTGTGTGTGTGTGTGTGTGTGTGTGTGTGTGTGTGTGTGTGTGTGTGTGTGTGTGTGTGTGTGTGTGGATGTGTTTAACTATACTTGTGGGGACCAGAAGTCCCCACAAGAATAGTAAACAAACAAAGGGTTAAGGTTAGAGTTAGTGTTAGGGTAAGAATTAGGGTCAGGGTTAGGGTTCGGAGTTAGGGTTAGGGTTAGGAGCTAGGGTAAGGTTTAGGGTTAGTGTTAAGGTTAGGTTTTTGGGTTAAGGTTAGGGTTAAGGTTAGGGTTAGGGTAAGAGTAAGGGTTAGGGTTATGTTTAGGGGTTAGGGAAAATAGGATTTTGCATGGGACTGAATTGTGTGTCCCCACAAGGTTAGCTGTACAAGACTGTGTGTGTGTGTGTGTGTGTGTGTGTGTGTGTGTGTGTGTGTGTGTGTGTGTGTGTGTGTGTGTGTGTGTGTGTGTGTGTGTGTGTGTGTGTGTGTGTGTGTGTGTGTGTGCGTGCGTGCGTGCGTGCGTGTATGCATGTGTGTTTTTCTAGAGTGTTGGTGGGGTGTCACTAGGAGGATTGCAATGTTTTCTGATGCAGCAGTACAGCTCAAACCCGGAGACTCCCTCCGAGAGCCAAGGGCCCAACTCTCTCTCTCTCTCTCTCTCTCTCTCTCTCTCTCTCTCTCTCTCTCTCTCTCTCTCTCTCTCTCTCTCTCTTGCACTCTCTCTTGCTCTCTCTCTCTCTCTCTCTCTCTCTCTCTCTCTCTCTCTCTCTCTCTCACACTCACACTCACATCACACTCACACTCACACTCACACTCACACACACACCATCCAGATAGGACTCATGTCTGGAGACATGTCAATTTACATATAGGATGGGGAAAGGATGGTGCATACAGTATCAATAAGGGCAATTTGACAGTGCAGGGGACAGTGCAGAGTACCTCTGTGTGTAGTTCCAGGTCTAAGGACGGAGCACAGGGCACAGCATGCAGTAGCAAGACTCAATGTGACAGTGATGTAACAGGTTAGCCTTCACAGGTAGTGATGATGTGTGACAGGTGATGTGTAATGGACAGGTGAGGTTACGCACACAGGTGAGACAGGTACCTCTGATAGACAGGTAGAGACAGACATACATCCTCCTTATTGTTCATTTATTCATCCCCTCTGCATTAATAAAGAATGGTGGAGGGGATGGAAGCCTGCCAGGGCCAAACTGAGCCTGGGGCTAAAGCTGTCCTGTCCTACTTCTGGGACTGCAGACACAAACTGCAGCTCACAATGCAACTGAATAGGCCACATGGTAATAGCTTACAGTCAGGTGGGATATCTCTGTGGATCCACACTGGTGCTAAAGTGTTAGATCTTTATTCAGCTGTAATGTACAGTGAGCTCCAAAAGTATTGGGACAGTGACACGTTTTTATTGTTTTGGCTCTGTACTCCAGCACTTTGTACTCAGCTTTAATTTGAGGGTATATCGGGTGAACTGTTAGAAATTACAGAACTTTTGTACATAGTCCCCCCGTTTTAGGGGACCAAAAGTATTGGGACAAATTCTCTTATATGTGTATTAAAGTAGTCAAAAGTGTAGTATTTGGTCCCATATTCCTAGCGTGCAACGATTACAGACGCACAAATATCATATACCCCCACAAAAATGCTAACTTCACCTGTTATTATAATGGTGAGAGGTTCGCATGTCTTGGGGGTGTGATATTTGTGTGTCTGTAACTTTCTCACTCATTATTATTCACGATTCATTTAGAACTATCCGTGATCATGGTAGCATCCACATTAATGTAGAAGTAGACGTTGTAGACAAAGTGTTGTAATTTCTAAACGGTTCACCCGATATGAAAGAAATTACCCTCAAATGAAAGCTGACAGTCTGCACATTGTATAATTTCAAATCCAAAGTGCTGCAGTACAGAGCCAAAACAAATCACTGTCCCAATACTTTTGGAGCTCACTGTAGTTCTCCTTTGTTGTGCATCAGAGAGATTCTGCTCTTCTCTCTCTCTCTCTCTCTCTCTCTCTCTCTCTCTTCTCTCTCTCTCTCTCTCTCTCTCTCTCTCTCTCTCTCTCTCTCTCTCTCTCTCTCTCTCTCTCTCTCTCTCTCTCTCTCTCTCTCCTCTCTCTCTCTCTCTCTCTCTCTCTCTTCTCTCTCTCTCTTTATCTTGCTCTCTTTGTCTCTCTCTCTTTCTCTTTCTCTTTTTCTCTCTCTAAGTCTTGTGGTTATGAGGTAAGGAGTTGGCCTTCGTATTTTAATATAGCAGAATAATTTATATTCTCCTGTCTAATGTTCAGCTATTTTTACCGTACAGAGACCCTAGGAGAAAAGGCACGCTACCACTTCCATTATACTGTATCTCATCAGTTACTTTTATAATGAAACAAGTCAAGTCACATTGGAACTACAGAGGTTATAGTTGTGCAGGTACATTTGAACTGCTCAAGATGACAGTAGCACAGCATTCTAACTTCACTGCAGTCATTTGAGTGTGAAGTGGTGTTTGCAATTTAGGCAGTGTAAAATATCGATAATAGTGACAACTTGATGTACCCACATGTATGTAATGTCTCTGTATCAAATGTAGTATCAAAACATGTAAAGATACACAATAGAAGAGATAGCTAGTGGTCCAGGTAGCATCAGACATTAACAGTGAAGCCTTAGCACCAATGTTATCCTTGACTCCCTGAGGCAGCACTCTCATGTTAGAGTAATGATGTCACTGAGCAGAGTGCCACAGAGCTGACAGCCACAGCCACGTGTTGTCAACGCCCACATGTGTCCATCAGCGCTGTTGCCACGGCAGCAGGGGGCCCCTCAGGCTCTGGCTCCTCTTCATGGTGGAAGTTCTGCAAGGCCCATCGATCAATCTGTGGAAAAGCGGCCATGGCCTTCAAGCTTTTGAAAAAAGGCCAAATTGATTGGTCAATTGGACCGTCTGGCTGTTTGTTTGATGAAGCAATTGAGTGGGCGATGGTTGGTAGGCCGGGAATGCAAAGAGGATAGGAAGTGTCTATGGAGACTGTACAGAGTAGACTGGAAACTGGATACAATAAATGTCTCTCTCTCCCCCTCTCTCTCTCCCTCTCTCTCCTTTCCCAAGCTCTCTTTCCTCCCTCTCTCTCTCTATTTTACTCTACCCCTCTTCCTTTTTCTCTCTCCTCTCCTCTCCCTCTGTCTGTAGACTAAACCCACAGAGCCAGTCTGTAGACTAAACACACAGAGCCAGTCTGTAGAGGAAACCCACAGAGCCAGTCTATAGACGAAACCCACAGAGCCAGTCTTTAGAGGAAACCCACACTGCCAGTGTCATGTCGGAGCTGTGAACAGCAGAGTCAGTGAGGGAGGATGGGAGCGAGGCTCTCTGGTTCTTTAATGAGCTGAACGGCCCAGTAGGCCCAGCTAGATCACCACAGCCCCGAAGCCCTTCTCAGCCCCACTCAGCTCATCACAGCCCCTCAGCCTGGCAGGCTAGCTAATCAACCAGAAGACACATGGAGAACATCCTGTGGTGTGTGTGTGTCTTTCTACCCTTCTCTCTGTGTGTGCCTCTCTCTCTCTCTCTCTCCCTCCCCCATTTTTCTCTGTCTATGTCCCCCTTCTCTCTTTCTCCTTTGTTTCAGCCTCTGATAATGATTGGCAGGGACCATTGTCAGCCTCTCAGACAGTCTCTAAAAGGTTACTCTCAGCTCCCTGATTCCCCACTGGTGGTGCTGGATACTTTTGTCTTTCAGGTTGCCTTTTTTAAATTCTGTACTCTCACATGACTATGAGCGTTTTGGATCTGTGAGCAAGATACAGTGCCTTCGGAAAGTATTCAGACCCCTTGACTTTTTCCACATTTTGTTACATTACAGCCTTATTCTGAAATGGATTACATTTTTTAAAACCCTCAGCAATACATTTTTGCAAATGTATTAAAATGACAAAACAGAATACCTTATTTACATAAGTATTCAGACCCTTTGCTATGAGACTCGAAATTGAGCTCAGGTGCATCCTGTTTCCATTGATCATCCTTGAGATGTTTCTACAACTGTGGTAAATTCAATTGATTGGACATGATTTGGAAAGGCACACACCTGTCTATATAAGGTCCCACAGTTGACAGTGCATGTCAGAGCAAAAACCAAGCCATGAGGTTGAAGGAATTGTCCGTAGAGCTCCGAGACAGGATTGTGTTGAGGCACAGATCTGGGAAGGGTACCAAAAAATGTCTGCAGCATTAAATATCCCCAAGAACACAGTGGCCTCCATCATTCTTAAATGGAAGAAGTTTGGAACCACCAAGACTCTTTGGCCGAGCTGGCCGCCCGGCCAAACTGAGCAATCGGGGGAGAAGGGCCTTGGTCAGGGAGGTAACCAAGAACCGATGGTCACTCTGACAGAGCTCTAGAGTTCCTCTGTGTAGATGGGATAACCTTCTAGAAGGACAACCATCTCTGCAGCACTCCACCAATAAGGCCTTTATGGTAGAGTGGCCAGACGGAAGCCACTCCTCAGTAAAAGGCACATCAAAGCCCGCTTGGAGTTTGCCAAAAGCCACCTAAAGATAAACAAGATTATCTGGTCTGTTGAAACCAAGATTCAACTCTTTGGCCTGAAGGCCAAGCGTCACGTCTGAAGGAAACCTGGCACCATCCTTACGGTGAAGCATGGTGGTGGCAGCATCACGCTGTGGGGGTGTTTTTCAGCGGCAGGGACTGGGAGACTAGGCAGGATTGGGGGAAAGATGAATGGAGCAAAGTACAGAGAGATCCTTGATGAAAACCTGCTCCAGAGCGCTCAGGACCTCAGACTGGGGCGAAGGTTCACCTTCCAACGGGACAACGACACTAAGCACACAGCCAAGACAACACAGGTGTGGCATCGGGACAAGTCTGTGACTGTCCTTGAGTGGCCCAGCCAGAGCCCGGACTTGAACCCGATTGAACATCTCTGGAGAGACCTGAAAATAGCTGTGCAGCAACGCTCCCCATCCAACCTGACAGAGCTTGAGAGGATCTGCAGAGAAGAATGGGAGAAACTCCCCAAATACAGGTGTGCCAAGCTTGTAGTGTCATACTCAAGAAGACTCAAGGCTATAATTGCTGCCAAAGGTGATTCAACAAAGTACTGAAAGTACTGAGTAAAGGGTCTGAATACTTATGTAAATATGATATTTCCGAAAAAAAATTAGCAAACATTTCTAAAAACCTGTTTTTGCTTTGTCATTATGGGGTTTTGTGTGTAGATTGATGAGGGAAAAAACAGACAATTTAATTTTAGAATAAGCCTGTTACTTAATAAAATGTGGAAAAAGTCAAGGGGTCTGCATACTTTCAGAAAGGCACTGTATGTGTGTCTGCGTGTGTGTGTGTGTATGTGTGTGTGTGTGTGTGTGTGTGTGTGTGTGTGTGTGACTCACAGGTGGTCGTTGGCTCGTGGTAATGACTGGAGCGAAATCAGTGGAATGTTGTCAAATACATCAAACACAAGGTTTCCAGGTGTTTGATGCCATTCCATTTGCTCCATTCCGGCCATTATTATGAGCTGTTCTCACCTCAGCAGCCTCCACTGGTGTAACTGAGATGGGTGAGAAATTGTGTGGGCCAGATTGAGAGGAAGCAGACATCTGTGTGTGTAATGTGTGTGTACACTTTGCACGTGTGTGTTGGCACTGCTACCATCGCTGTCCCTCTATTTCCACAGTACCGACAGCTGATATTGACAATGCCCCATAAAGGAAACCACGTGTACTGTGTAAGAGGGGAAGGCTAGCACTGTACACATCACCAAGGCTTCAGTAAACAACACTTTCTCTGGTTCACTGAGAAACTATCATTTGGTGACATTGGACAGGGAGAATCACTGCTGCCTAACCCTCTACTTCTTCCAAGTAATCTAAACTGTTCTGACAAACCATACTCTCTGGAGCAGGGATACACTGTGGATAGGAAGGCTAGTTGCAGTGCAAGCTGATATGTGGGAACATGTCTGAGTTCCAAGTTAACACCCGGCTACCTGGCCATTTACATTTTAGTCATTTAGCAGACACTCTTATCCAGAGCGACTTACAGCAGTGAGTGCAGACATTTCATACTTTTTTTCTTCTTCTTCTCTGTACTGGTCCCCTGTGGGAATCAAACCCACAACCCTGGCGTTGCAAGCACTATGCTCTACCAACTGTTCCACACACCCATACACACCCTCTTGTCACCACCTGTAGGGCTTAAACATTTAAGCCACTCCCCCCACCAGGAACACACACACACACACACACACACACACACACACACACACTGAATAAGCTCTGACTGATCTGTTGAATAATGGATGTAGAAGAACCTGCTTAGGCATCACCCCTGGCACTGCGAGCCGAGTTGACGCAGGGAGAAGTGAGTTTAGAATGTGTGAACGGGAAAAGGAATGAGATATATCTTTCAAGAGGGAGCGTGGGAGAAGGAGAGGAGGATGGAGAGATTTCAACTGAGAGAGATGCCATACAACAGGGAGAAACGAGAAGAGCGGAGAGAGTGGGAGAGAGGGTGAGGATGGTGGAGACCAAGAGGAAGGGATGAATAGAGGACTGTGGGAGAGATCCATGCTATAAGGTTGGTAATCCACCACTCTTGCCCTCTTTAAGCCAGACAGGCTTTATCCTGTTACAGCAGGAAGTAATAGACAGAATGTGTCAGCGGGCGCAATGTCAACAAGAGAACTGATAAATACAACACACACAAGCACACACACACTGATAAACACAACGCTTAACCTTTCCCACTGGCTGCCTTGTCTCAATAAAGAGAAGAAACGAGAGACTGAGAAGGGGAGAGGGAAAGGTAGAGGACAGGGACACTAAATCCCTGCTGGCCCACATAGGGAGAATATGAGCCTGTATGTTACTAGGAGTTCCGCTGAGTGAGGTCATATTCCAGGAGCACTCTGGGAAATGACAAGCACTTTGAGTTCATAAAAACTTGATTGTTTTTTCATGAGAAAAATTAGCAGGCGAATCACAGGAGAGCAAAAGGAACGTGAGGTTAGTTTCTCCCGCTTTTTCTCCTCCTCCAGTATTAACATCTTTAGCCTCTGGAAATTCAACTGAAATGGCAATTATGACAGGGGGTTGAGTCCAAAAAATTATTTTTGCATTTCATTAGATATTTTCATGAGCCTGTGGGGATTGTGAGTTCCAGTGCTTGGGCTTTGAGCAAGGACGTGGTTTAATAAGATTCTGTATTTCAGAGAAGTACGCCTACTGAGACTTTTTACACCGGTAGTCTGTCAAAAAGTCTTTGCCCTCACTTTCTTAGAATTTATCTGGAAGAGGCGGAAATGTACTCTCAACCTTGCTTTTTTACGATTTGAGAGTTGAGGGCAACGATGACGGATAATGTAGTATTTATGACATAACGGTGGTCTGTCTGTCTTTCTTTCTCTGGCTTTGTTCTCTTTCTTCAGTGCTGTATCTCTTCTCCCCTGATCAACTCAAACAACTGCAGCCATCCTCACAGTGGTCAAGCATATTGAACACACACCAAAGCAATTTTCTATTTCCCCTGCCTCCTACACACACGCACACACAGACACACACAGACAGACACAAGTCCAAAAGCCCAGATGCCTCATTTATAAACGTTTTTCACGCAAAAGTTGCCATTTATAAAAACTGAACTTGATGTGAGAATGTGCTTATCCTCCAAAAAACTTTAGACCATGCATACACACAGTTTCTAGTGGTTAAAGTATTGCATTGCAAGAAGGCAAAAGTAGCCTAGTAGCCTTCTGCAAATGGGGAATATATGATGACTTATTTTGTCTTTGCATTCTAAAAGAATTAGAAATCTATTTCTGATTATTTATTTAATTTCCATGATCATTGCAGAATAAATTCCTCACCTTTTCTGACTGTAATGGTTTCATTCTCGTGAAATAGCTTATCAGCCTACAACAAGTTAGGAAAGGCTACCATTTGTCCCATCGCTCATTTAATTGGACCCAACTCACAGTAGTAAATAGATAAGCTACTGGTATTTAAAGTACATATTTTGCTTTATGCCATCCGATCCGAATCGCAGTGTAACAGTCGAACAGACAGTTCACCTTTTTTAATTGACATTTGTAGGCTACTTATGAATACTGTAATGTCAAATTACTTGAGTAGACAATATTTCATTTATAAACATAATACATATATCACAGCTGTTGCACCTTTTCTGGCCAAGAGTTCATATTCCTGGTGTAGCCATACAACAAATGACCAATGAGCATCTCTCATTTAATTGGGCTTATTAGATAGGCTATTATAATTTCAAGTTTTTGCTCTATGCATCCGAAAGGGAGCGTGGTTTATAACATACAGTAGAACTTAACAGGTGAACAGACAGTTGGTATTTTGCATTGAAGTGTGTAGGCTACCACTGTAAGTAGGCCTACTGTAGTTTTCATGTTTTTCAGGGTAGACAATGTTTCAGAATTCTCGGGCAGTGCAGCATATTTAGGTTTGGGAGAAAGTAAATGAAAAACATTCTTGAATTCAATTATCTGTTTACAGTCGACACCAATTTGCAATTGTTTTTGTGTTTCAGAAATGGTACAGAAAATGTCACTGAAAAAAAGAAATAATTCTGCCAACACCTCCAAAGACATTTGTTCACCATTGGTATATCCTTTAGATATACTGTCTTGGTCTAATTACAATACTTCCAAAGTATACAGCAAATAAGGTTATTATTGTCACCATAAAAGGAGAATGATGGGCATTATTCAGGCGGAGTTATAATGCTCGTTAACGCGCAGGCAGTTATATGACAGGTCTGATGCGTATGTATGGTGTGCAGAAAGTTTATACATTTCTATATTTTTGTGCATGTGCAGTCTTTTCAGAAACAGCACACAAAGATATTTAGTGTAAAATGTATGCAACAGTTATAAATGAGGCCCCTGGAGTGTAATGGCTTGTCTAAAGTACGCCTACTACAGTGAATAATCATCACTACTGTCTCTGCAGAGATTATTCATATCACTTTGCCTAAAGAGTGTGATCGGTTGTGGGCTGAGGCTCTCCTGGTATACACAGCATCAGTGCTGTTGAAGAGGTTGACTTTCAGTTGGGTGAAAGGTTCCGCAAACCACATGTAAAATGGTCTGCAAAAAATGGTCCGCAAACCACATGTAAAATGGTCCACATATAAGTCTCCCATTGACGTAAGTACATGATTTGTGCAAGGTTATGTGGTTAAGGTTAGGTTTAAGGTTTGAGGTATGTGCAAGTTAATCTCAGTCCTAATTTAAATCAATCTGAGAGATCCTTATCATACTGATCAATCGTTCTGATCAGAAGCAGGGAAATCGGAAGGGAGGGAAAAGTTGATAGGATAATAACTTGGTGGGTGTGGTGTGCCAGGAGGAAAGCTGTTCCGGAGTCTTTGAAGCAAGTTTTAAAACTACAAAGCAGAGCTCTTTCTCCTGCAGCCTTCCAGAGCTCCTGAGGGCAGACAATTCACACATCTCTATGTTCATTCCCCCGACCCCCATAGAGCTGACACCAGATCAGACGCTGAGCCAGAATCCAAGGTCAGAGGTCACACTCGCCTGGAGAGGAGGAGGAGGAGTGGGGGGACAAGTCAAGACACGCTGACATGCTCTATACACGGGCCACGGCCGAGGCAGACAAAATGTCAGCTGCCTCCGTTTGTTGTCAAAGGCAATCACAGACGAGAAAAGTTGCCATGAAACAGCCTCCTCCACATAGACTCTAGTACATACCTCAGTTCAATAGAGTACAGGCTTAACTGAATGACAACAGAGACAGAATACAATATGGAATTTTATTGAATAGTTTAGGGTAGGCCTCGTCTCAGAGGAATGCTCCTCAGAGCCAGATGCTGATGACAGGTTGCCCTATGCTGGGCATCTGGCATCGAACAGCCCCTGAGAGTCTGGGGAGTACCATAAACCTGCCTCTGAAACTCTCTCTGACCTGTGTGACCTGTGCCCTGATAGGTTTCTAGGGAGGTTACTAGGGGGCCGGACATCTGCCCATCCTCTTGACTATACAGGTCATACAATACTGTCAGTCTCCTTCAAGCAGTGGCAGAGAGCAACATCTGTCTCTGTCCATCAACAACTGGATTCACTCATATCTCTGGACTGGTGGGATGGTGTGCGTGCACAAAGTGAGTTGTGTGACATTCGTATATTGTTCTTCACAGTTAGTTGTTACTATTGTCTACACTGTCTTTGTGTATAGCTGTGTTGTAATATTGCAGGTAGCGTATACATTTTCATCCTTCCATTGTTAATAGCCTTGTTGCTCTACTTGTGCTATCAGTTATAGTATTATGTACAGTGGATTCATTACCTCTGTTTCTCCTGTTTCAGAACCACTACCTTTCCCACTGTGCATCCCCATGTTCATCTTCTTGTGTTAACTCTTGGGCTGATTTATTTCCCTCATCTTCCTCAGTGTGTTTAAATAAAGTTCCTGTGTGTTAACTCTTGGGCTGATTTGTTTCCCTCATCTTCCTCAGTGTGTTTAAATAAAGTTCCTGTGTGTTAACTCTTGGACTGATTTATTTCCCTCATCTTCATCTGTACTGCTTCTTAGAGTTGCACTGAACAAAAATATAAATGCAACATGCAACAATTTCAAAGATTTTACTGAGTTACAGTTCATATAAGGAAATCAGTCAATTTAAATAAATTCATTAGGCCCTAATCTACCTAATCGATTTCACATGACTGGGAATACAGATATGCATCTGTTGGTCACAGATATCTTTTTAAAAAGGTAGTGTCGTGGATAAAAAAAACAGTCAGTATCTGGTGTGACCACCATTTGCCTCTTGCAGCGCAACACATCTCCTTTGCATAGAGTTGATCAGGCTGTTGATTGCGGCCTGTGGAATGTTGTCCCACTCCTCTTCAATGGCTGTACGAAGTTGCTGGATATTGACAGGAACTGGAACATGCTGTCGTACAAGGTGATCCAGAGCATCCCAAACATGCAGATCCTTGCTACATGAGGTTGTGCATTATCATGCTGAAACATGAGGTGATGCTGGCGGATGAATGGCACGACAATGGGCCTCAGGATCTCGTCACAGTATCTCTGTGCATTCAAATTGTCATCGATAAAATTAAATTGTGTTCGTTATCCGTAGCTTATGCCTGCCCATACCATAACCCCACCGCTACCATGGGGCACTCTGTTCACAACGCTGACATCAGCACTGCCATTTACATTTACATTTAATTCATTTAGCAGATGCTCTTATCCAGAGCGACTTACAAATTGCCATCTGCCCAGTACAGTTGAAACTGGGATTCATCTGTGAAGAGCACACTTCTCGAGCATGCCAGTGGCCATCAAAGGTAAGCCACTGAAGTCGGTTACAACGCCGAACTGTAATCAGGTCAAGACCCTGGTGAAGACGACGAGCACGCAGATGAGCTTCCCTGAGACGGTTTCTGACAGTTTGTGCAGAAATTATTCGGTTGTGCAAATCTATAGTTTCATCAGCTGTCCAGGTGGCTGGTCTCAGACAATCCTGCAGGTGAAGAAGCCGGATGTGGAGGTCCTGGGCTGGCGTGGTTACACGTGGTCTGCGGTTGTGAGGCCGGTTGGACTTACTGCCAAATTCTCTAAAACGATGTTAGATGGTAGAGAAATGAACATTAAATTATCTGGCAACAGCTCTGGTGGACATTCCTGCAGTCAGCATGCCATTTGAACGCTCTCTCAAAACTTGAGACATCTGAGGCTTTGTGTTGTGTGACTAAACTACACATTTTAAAGTGGCCTTTTATTGTCCCCAGCACAAGGTGCACCTGTGTAATGATTTTGCTCTATAATCAGATTCTTGATATGCCACACCTGTCAGGTGGATGGATTATCTTGGCAAAGGAGAAATGCTCACTAAGAGTGATGTAAGAGTGAGAAATGTATGCACAACATTTGAGAGAAATAAGCTTTTTGCACATATGGAACATTTCTGGGATCTTTTATTTCAGCTCATGAAACATGGGACCAACACTTTACATATTGCGTTTATATTTTTGTTCAGTATAAATACCTGCAATGCTGACGAGGTAACATTATAGACACTTCCATATAAATACTTGCTATGCTGATGAGGTAACATTATAAACACTACCATAAATACCTTCTATGCTTATAATGTAACGTTATAAACACTACCATAAATACCTGCTATGCTTATGAGGTAACGTTATAAGCACTACCATATAAACACTGGCTATGCTGATGAGTGAGATAGGTAGCGATGTGAATTATACAGTATGTATTTACTAGATGAATAAAAAGTGACGAGCCATTCAGACCCGCCTTCCTGATAAACTACATTATATACACTACATGACCAAAAGTATGTGGACACCTACTCGTCGAACATCTCATTCCAGAATCATGGGCATTAATATGGAGTTGGTCCTCCCTTTGCTGCTATAACAGCCTCCACTAGATGTTGGAAAATTGCTGCGGGGACTTGCTTCCATTCAGCCACAAGAGCATTAGTGAGATTGGGCACTGATGTTGGGCGATTAGGCCTGGCTCGCAGTCGGCGTTCCAATTTATTCCAAAGTTGTTCGATGGGGTTGAGGTCAGGGCTCTGTGCAGGCCAGTCAAGTTCTTCCACACCGATCTCGACCAACCATTTCTGTATGGACCTCGCTTTGTGCACGGGGGCATTGTCATGCTGAAACAGGAAAGGGCATTCCCCTTTCTGTTGCCACAAAGTTGGAAGCACAGAATCGTCTAGAACAGGGGTTCTTAAACTTTTACAGCCTGGGACCCAAATTAGAAATTCTATGTTTTCCTGGGACATGCAACTATATGTAAATATTGATACATTTCATTGCCCTTATGCCTAAAACAAATGCAAAATAGACAAATAACAACGAAATGAAATACCCATATAAATAGCTATTCAAGTTAATTTTTCCCCATTAAAAACACATATTTACATTTTACATTTTAGTCATTTAGCAGACGCTCTTATCCAGAGCGACTCACAGTTAGTGAGTGCATACATTTTCATACTGGCCCCCCGTGGCCAACCATATCTGTCTAGGTTGGAACTGTTGCTGTTAAAATACACTGCTCAAAAAAATAAAGGGAACACTAAAATAACACATCCTAGATCTGAATGAAAGAAATAATCTTATTAAATACTTTTTTCTTTACATAGTTGAATGTGCTGACAACAGAATCACACAAAAATTATCAATGGAAATCAAATTTATCAACCCATGGAGGACTGGATTTGGAGTCACCCTCAAAATTAAAGTGGAAAACCACACTACAGGCTGATCCAACTTTGATGTAATGTCCTTAAAACAAGTCAAAATGAGGCTCAATAGTGTGTGTGGCCTCCACGTGTCTGTATGACCTCCCTAAAACGCCTGGGCATGCTCCTGATGAGGTGGCGGATGGTCTCCTGAGGGATCTCCTCCCAGACCTGGACTAAAGCATTCGCCAACTCCTGGACAGTCTGTGGTGCAACGTGGCGTTGGTGGATGGAGCGAGACATGATGTCCCAGATGTGCTCAATTGGATTCAGGTCTGGAGAACGGGCGGTCCATATCATCAATGCCTTCCTCTTGCAGGAACTGCTGACACACTCCAGCCACATGAGGTCTAGCATTGTCTTGCATTAGGAGGAACCCAGGGCCAACCGCACCAGCATATGGTCTCACAAGGGGTCTGAGGATCTCATCTCGGTACCTAATGGCAGTCAGGCTACCTCTGGCGAGCACATGAAGGGCTGTGCGGCCCCCCAAAGAAATGCCACCCCACACCATGACTGACCCACCGCCAAACCGGTCATGCTGGAGGATGTTGCAGGCAGCAGAACGTTCTCCAAAGCGTCTCCAGACTCTGTCACGTCTGTCACATGTGCTCAGTGTGAACCTGCTTTCATCTGTGAAGAGCACAGGGCGCCAGTGGCGAATTTGCCAATCTTGGTGTTCTCTGGCAAATGCCAAACGTCCTGCACGGTGTTGGGCTGTAAGCACAACCCCCACCTGTGGACGTCGGGCCCTCATACCACCCTCATGGAGTCTGTTTCTGACCGTTTGAGCAGACACATGCACATTTGTGGCCTGCTGGAGGTCATTTTGCAGGGCTCTGGCAGTGCTCCTCCTGCTCCTCCTTGCACAAAGGCGGAGGTAGCAGTCCTGCTGCTGGGTTGTTGCCCTCCTACGGCCTCCTCCACGTCTCCTGATGTACTGGCCTGTCTCCTGGTAGCGCCTCCATGCTCTGGACACTACGCTGACAGACACAGCAAACCTTCTTGCCACAGCTCGCATTGATGTGCCATCCTGGATGAGCTGCACTACCTGAGCCACTTGTGTGGGTTGTAGACTCCGTCTCATGCTACCACTAGAGTGAAAGCACCGCCAGCATTCAAAAGTGACCAAAACATCAGCCAGGAAGCATAGGAACTGAGAAGTGGTCTGTGGTCACCACCTGCAAAACCAGTCCTTTATTGGGGGTGTCTTGCTAATTGCCTATAATTTCCACCTGTTGTGTATTCCATTTGCACAACAGCATGTGAAATGTATTGTCAATCAGTGTTACATTGTGTTGTTTAAGGGTTCCCTTAATTTTTTTGAGCAGTGTACAATAAATTGTTTTCATTCTGAACTGGAATAAACTGATTTATCACATCACACAGATATATAACAGAACACACACACAGCCTCAGTTGTTGATAGTGTAACCCTAAGTAACAGTACAGATGAAAAACGATCAGACCTACTGTACATCTTACTGTATCAATTATTGTTGAAAAAAAGTCTAGGTTGGAACTGTTGCTGTTAATATACAATAAATACATTTTATTCTGAACTGGAATAAACTGACTGATCACATCACACAGATGCACACAGTCCTAATGAGAGGTGTGTAACTGGTTGAAGTTTCCAACAAGCAGGTCTATTCTGGGCTCAGTTTTTGACAGTGCAACCCTGAGGTTTCTGTACTTGTTTTTTAAGTACGCCCGAGTTGATAAACCTGACTCGCACAGGTATGTGGTCCCAAACTGGATCGGAACATCTACTGCTTTCTCAGTCAGGCAGGAGACCGCTTCCTGAACTGTGTGAATGTGTTTGCCTCGAAAAGCATCTAGTTTCATTCAGTTTATTCCAGTTCAGAATGAAAATATTACTTATATTTTAACAGCAACAGTTCCAACCTAGACTTGCTTTCAACAATCATTTCTATGGTAAGATTTACAGACAGTAGGCCTGATCATTTTTCATCTTCATCTGTACTGCTAGTTAGAGTTGCACTATCAGTAGCTAGCTAGCTTGCTTTGGCTAACGTTAGCTAGCTAGCTATTAGCTGTGTACAAGGGGATTGTTTGAAACAGAAACTCACATCGTGTGATGAGTGTGATGGAAGGAGTCAGGCGCAGGAGGGTAATCACCGAAATACAGAGTTCATTCCTTCGTTACACAAAATACGCTGGAATAGCGACAAACGAAACAGGCACAGGGGAAACTATCTACCCTGGCAATACACTGTAGCGGTATCTCCATACAATACATAGGCACAGGGGAAATATCTACCCTGGCAACAAAATGGTACGAGTAGCTCCACCGAGCTACAATACTCTAAGCATCGGCAGAAGTCGTGACACATCGACTACTATGAGAGTTAGCACTCCCTTATTTCTGCTTATCATCACCTGTTATAAAATGACAACAATGCCTTGCTAGCTGACTTACTCTTCCACTGTCAAAGCACTGTTTCCTGAAGCATTCTGCCCTGTTCTGAAAGAACTCCCTGGATTTACCGTCATGCTGTGGATGTTTGGTCAGGACGTGTCGTTTGAATTTGTTCATTTTGAGAGACTCATTACTAAGCACTTTCCCGCACAAAATACATTGTGGGCGCTCCTCGTTATTTCTCAAAGTTTGTATTAAACCAAGAGAGAGAAACTCATCGCTGTATTTGCATTTCATGACAATTGAGCTCAGTCAGAACTTGCTAGCTTGAGTCGTCTTCGATGAAAGCGGTGAGTGACAAGTCAGTTGCTGAGAATGACAAGTCAGTTGCTGCGTTCAAAACAACTGGGAACTTGGAACTGGGAACTCGGATATCTCCGACTTCTGACTAAAGTGTGTTCAAAAGAACTGGGAACTCTGAAAAAAACGAGCTCCTACTGGGAAATATCAATTTGAACGGTCATCCAACTCGGAATTCCAACTTGGGAACTCTGGCCTCTTTCTAGAGCTCTGACTTTCCGACCTGAAGATCACTGACATCATGATTTGACCTCGTATTCTTCAGAGTACCCAGTTGTTTTGAAAGTGGCAAGTGGCTGACAGTACATCATCTGCTGTGCTGTATGTCAGCACTGCAGCGTGTGGGTCGCGGAATGATCTTCAAGAAAACAGCAGAAAAAAGATCTGGTAAACCACGAAGCACACAGGCATCTCCCGCCCACACGCGCAGCTGCCAAACTGAGCAGAGACACCTCTGCTAAGCAGAGAGCGCACTGAACAGAGATCCACCATTAACAGGTCGGCAACCCACTTTGGGTCGCAACCCATACTTTAAGAATGTAATTGTATGCTGTAGCATTAAGATTTCCCTTCACTGGAACTAAGGGGCCTAGCCCGAACCATGAAAAACAGCCCCAGACCATTATTCCTCCTCCACCAAACTTTACAGTTGGCACTATGCATTCGTGTAGTGAAGCGTAATTCATCACTCCAAAGAACGCGTTTCCATTGCTCCAGAGTCCAATGGAGGCGAGCTTTACACCACTCCAGGCGACGCTTGGCATTACGCATGGTGATCTGAGGCTTGTGTGCGGCTGCTCGGCCATGGAAACCCATTTCATGAAGCCCCCGACAAACAGTTATTGTGCTGACGTTGCTTCCAGGAGCAGTTTGGAACTCGGTAGTGAGTTTTGCAACCGAGGACAGACAATTTTTACGCGCTACGCGCTTAATCACTCGGTGGTCCCGTTCTGTGAGCTTGTGTGGCCTACTGCTTCGGGGCTGAGCCGTTGTTGCTCATAGATGTTTCCACTTCACAATAGCAGCCCTTACAGTTGACTGGGGCAGCTTTAGCAGGGCAGAAATTGTATGAACTGACTTGTTGGAAAGGTGGCATCCTATGACGGTGCCACGTTGAAAGTCACTGAGCTCTTCAGTATGGCCATTCTACTGCCAATGTTTGTCTATGGAGATTGCATGGCTGTGTGCTCGATTGTATACACTTGTCAGCAATGGGTGTGGCTGAAATTGCCGAATCCACTAATTTGAAGGGGTGTCCACATACTGTTGTATATATAGTTTAGCACAACGCCTCTACCCTATTTCACCTAGATAGTTTGTGTGTATGTGTTGATATGTAGGCCTGTGCCTTTTTTAAATTGATGTTCTGTCCTTGAGCTGTTTTTGTCTATCAATGTTCTGTATTATGTAATGTTTCATGTCTTTTGTGGACCCCAGGAAGAGTAGCTGCTGCTTTCGCAACAGCTAATTGGGATCCGAATAAAATACCAACAATACCAAATCGCCACGAAACACGACTTCAATCACATAGACTAGTCTAGAGGATAGCTTATATAATTAGAGGACCACAGCAGCAAACGTATCTATGATGTAATGCATCTCCTCTTCCCTCTTACCATTGCACGTCATCCTTGAGATTAAAGCTACCATTTCTGTGAGTGCACCGAGTAGCTATTCCTGTCATCACCGCAGACGTGTGTGTGTGCGCAAAGAGTGAGGGAGAAGGCCATACTCCTCTGCTTGGCAGTGAACCCAGATGGAGGGAAATTAGACTTTTCCTGCATGTTGAGTCTCTGAAGCATGGAGAGTAGCGAGGGGATGAGACGGCTTAATGAATATGCATTCCTGAGAGAGAGTGGAGGAAGGAAATTAGAGCAGGCCTGTCTCTGACAGAGTGATAGCCTGACCTTTTCAGAGATGGCTAGCCCCAGTCCCAGAGAGAGAGAGAGAGAGAGAGAGAGAGAGAGAGAGAGAGAGAGGGAGAGAGAGAGAGAGAGAGAGAGAGAGAGAGAGAGAGAGAGAGAGAGAGAGAGAGAGAGAGAGAGAGAGAGAGAGAGAGAGAGAGAGAGAGAGAGAGAGTCTTAGCATTTGTGTGTGTGTACGACAGAAAGAGAGATATAACAAGGCAGAAAGAGATTGAGGAAAAGTGGGAAAAATGGGTTTCAGGAAAGAAACAGACCAAGAGAGAGACAAAGACATGGAAAGAGCAAGAGAGAGAAAAAAGAGGGAGAATGTGAGATAGAGGGAAAGAGGAAGAAGAAAAGGATCCCTAGAGAGAGAAATCAAGTAGAGCCAGCGAGAGAGTCAAACAAAGCAGCACTTCCAGACAGCCAGCCATTGTTCAGGCACCAACACAAGGCTTGGTGTGTGTGGATTTGGGGGGTTAGAGTTGAAATGCTTGGAGACACTATACATGTCCAGTTGAGGAGAGAGTAAAGTGAGATGTATTGCCGTTGCTAATTTGATTGATGGGTCCATTTGGCCGCCCCTTCCTCAAACAGTCCTCTGAGATGCTCTGGTGGGGCTGAGAATGAGATTGAGTGCCAGGTTGTCTGTTGTGTAGCGAGGGATCCTGAGTGCCACGTTGTCTGTTGCCTTTCAAGGATCCTGAGTGACAGGTTGTCTGTTGCCTAACGAGGGATCCTGAGTGACAGGTTGTCTGTTGCCTAGCAAGGGATCCTGAGTGACAGCTCCTGAGTTGCTGACACCTCATTATTCATGCTGAGAAGCACAAAGTCTGAAATGAATGAAATTTGAATTAATTTTGTTAAATGAATTTTTTTGAATGAATTTTGTCAAATCGCCAAATGGCAACCCATCCCTTACGGGATTAGTTGGCACATAAACAAACATTATCATAATTCACTGCGGTAATTCAATGATAATTCTTCTTCGCATAGCATAAAGAGTGAAAAAATGTAAGGTCAAAATCAATACATAATAGTAAATAAGTTTATCCAAACAATAATTATATCCCTAGAGCAGTAAAATAATATACATACAGTACATACATACATACATACATACAGTACCAGTCAAAAGTTTGTACACATCTACTCATTCAAGGGTTTTTCTTAATTTTTTTACTATTTTCTACATTGTAGAATAATAGCGAAGGCATCAAAACTATGAAACAACACGTATGGAATCATGTAGTAACCAAAAAAGTGTTAAACAAATCAAAATATATTTGAGATTTGAGATTCTTCAAATAGGCACCCTTTGCTTTAATGACAGCTTTGCACACTCTTGGCATTCTCTCAACCAGCTTCATGAGGTAGTCACCTAGAATACATTTCAATTAACAGGTGTGCCTTGTTAAAAGTTAATTTGTGGAATTTCTTTCCTTCTTAATGCGTTTGAGACCAAGTCCATATTATGGCAAGACCAGCTCAAATAAGCAAAGAGAAACAACAGTCCATCATTACTTTAAGACATGAAGGTCAGTCAATACGGAAAAGTTCAAGAAATGTGAAAGTTTCCTCAAGTGCAATGATGAAACTGGCTCTCATGAGGACCACAACAGGAATGGAAGACCCAGAGATACTTCTGCTGCAGAGGATAAGTTCATTAGAGTTACCAGCCTCAGAAATTGCAGCCCAAATAAATGCTTCACAGACTTCAAGTAACAGACACATCTCAACATCAACTGTTCATAGGAGGCTGTGTGAATCAGGCATTCATGGTTGAATTGCTGCAAAGAAACCACTACTAAAGGAAACAAATAGTCCAAATTTGAGATTTTTGGTTCCAACCGCCTTGTCTTTGTGAGACGCGGCGTGGGTGAACGGATGATCTCCGCATGTGTATTTCCCACCATAAAGCATGGAGGAGGAGGTGTTATGGTGTCTGTGATTTATTTAGAATTCAAGGCACACTTAACCAGCATGGTTACCACAGCATTCTGCAGCGATACGCCATCCCATCTGGTTTGGGCTTAGTGGGACTATCATTTGTTTTTCACCAGGACAATGACCCAACACACCTCCAGGCTGTGTAAGGGCTATTTTACCAAGAAGGAGAGTGATGTAAAATCAGCCAACAAGTGCTCAGCATATGTGGGAACTCCTTCAAGACTGTTGGAAGAGCATTCCAGGTGAAGCTGGTTGAGAGAATGCCAATAGTGTGCAAAGCTGTCATTAAGGCAAAGGGTGGCTATTTGAAGATTTGTTTAACACTTTTTTGGTTACTACATGATTCCATATGTGTTATTCATAGTTTTGATGTCTTCAATATTATTCTACAATGTAAAGAAAAACCCTTGAATGAGTAGGTGTTCTAAAACGTTTCACCGGTAGTGTACATACAGACATACATACATACATAACATATACAGATAAATAAATACAGGAAAATGAAACAGAAGGCATTTGAACCCAGTCTGGCACAAAGAGAAGATTCAGATGGGAGACAAGCCTCTACACAATCTATATACTCACGTACCATTTACCACATACAAGCTAAATATTTTTACAATGTAATAATTGGTAGCCCTTTTTCTTTTATTCCAGGCTTTATCTAAATATTCTGCAAACGGAAATACACAATGGACAAAAAACTATTTCAGTTTCTCCTCATCGCTCAGCCACATAATGCCAGGGCATATCTGGTGTGCTTTCTGGAATAAGAGCAAGTGTATATCGTGGTAGAAAGGGCAATAGAGGGTAAAAATGAGTTTCATTCTCTTTTTCTTAGAGGTCACAATAGTTACATAGTCTTTCCTCTTCCATTTCACCACAATACCGACCTGTTTCAATACGCAGAGGCAATATCCCTGATCTTGCCTGTGCACATAGCGATCTCTTGCTTTTAGGTAGGTTATACATAATATATCTCTCACACACGAATTCACCCTTAATCAAACAAAAGGTTCTCCATTTGGGTTTGTGATTAATCTCCTCCACCCATTATTTTCATATTGCATCAACAGTTGTTTTTTAATCATATCTATGTCTCTCTTAATTTGGTTTTCGTACAGATGTTCACAGTCAGACTGTTGAAAAAGGTCAGACATTTCAGTTGCCCAGGCTCCCCAATGGATAGATCCCATTGAAAAACTTTACTAGCTATTCTGGCAGTTGGCATATCCAACAGTCTATTCCAAAGTTTCACCATACACACCTTCCATCTCACCTCACAGGGTTCCCAGCCCACGTCCACAGTTATTGCAAGTATAGGTGCAAACTTGTGGACACCTAAAAAGTAACGTACTGCTCTGTTATGTACATGTTCATTTTTTAAGATACCTCTTAGTACCCCACACTCCTGCTAAATAGTCCAGAACAGGACACACGCATGTCTGATACAGTTTGGAATACGTAGCATAACCAATATCTTTGAGTGTTTTTGTTTTTCCTATAACTCCCCCAAGAGCTCTACTTGCTGAGTAGTTCTGTATAGAAAGGTCATATGTTCATCAATAAAAATACCAAAATATTTATAATTGCTAGTAAACTCAAGAATGTCTTCACCAAAACAAAACTGAAAAACACTTCTCTTAGTACCTGGTTTTCTAAAATGCATGATCTGTGTTTTTTGTCTGGTTGATCATGAGTCTTCATCTTTTACACCAATTGACTGCACATAATGACATGTTCTGCAGGTCTTGTTCAGTTTCTGCCATTAAAATAATATAATCAGCATATAAAAGGATACTTAGCATTTTATCATCATATCTTACTCCAATTTTTAACTGTTTAATTTATTTTGCCAAATCATTTATAAACATAGCAAACAAAGTCGGTGATAAAGCGTCTCCTTGTTTTGCACCCGAGGGTGTGGGAAACCAATCTGTACGATATTCATTAACACGCACACAAGAAATTGGTACTTTGTAAAGAGACTGGATTGCGTGATAGCATTTCCCATCAACCCGTCTTTAACAAACTATAGGCTAAAAGATCCCTATTTACAAAATCAAAAGCTTTCTGCAAATCAATGAAACATGCAAAAGTAGACTTCTCTTTGTGTAATCTATTTCTGATTATTGTACAGACCGAGAAGATATGATCTATACAGGCTCTGGATTTACGAAAACCATTTTGTTCTTCCACCAGAATGTTTTGATCCTCCCAAAAGGTAATTAGCCTATTGTTGAGGATGGATGAATATAATTTATAAACCGTACTTATTAAACTTATACCTCTATAGTTCAGTGGCACTCTCGGGTCATTTAATGAAGATTTGGGAATGGGATTCACTATAGACTTATACCAAGTGGATGGCAGTATACTGTACTCAAAACAAATTTGAGGGAAATCATATAGGATGTCAATTAATTTAGGGGATTTGTATGCTCTGTAACTATTAGGAGAAATGTACAATGTAATATGCCTATCTACTAACGGGTGGCTGTCTAAATTTAGAGGGTGAAGGATTTGTTGAACGTGGTTATAAATAGGCTATCATACAGTGGCTTGTAAAAGTATTCACCCTCTTGGCATTTTTCCTATTTTGTTGCCTTACAACCTGGAATTGATTTTGGGGGGGGTTGTATCATTTGATTTACACAACATGCCTACCACTTTGAAGATGCAAAATACTTTGTAGAGACACCTTTTGCAGCAATTACAGCTGCAAGTCTCTTGGGGTATGTCTCCATAAGCTTGGCACATCTAGCCACTGGGATTTTTGCCCATTCTTCAAGGCAAAACTTCTCCAGCTCCTTCAAATTGGATGGGTTCCGCTGGTGTACATAAATCTTTAAGTCATACCACTGATTCTCAATTGGATTGAGGTATGGGCTTTGACTAGGCCATTCCAAGACATTTAAATGTTTCCACTTAAACCACTTGAGTGTTGCTTTAGCAGTATGCTTAGGGTCATTGTCCTGCTGGAAGGTGAACCTCTGTCCCAGTCTCAAATCTCTGGAAGACTGAAACAGGTTTCCCTCAAGAATTTCCCTGTATTTAGCGCCATCTATCAATCATTCCTTCAATTCTGACCAGTTTCCCAGTCCCTGCCGATGTAAAACATCCCCACAGCATGATGCTGCCACCACCATGCTTCACTGTGGGGATGGTGTTCTCGGGGTGATGAGAGGTGTTGGGTTTGCGCCAGACATAGCGTTTTCCTTGATGGCCAAAAAGCTCAATTTTAGTCTCATCTGACTAGAGTATATGTTTGGGGAGTCTCCCACATGGCTTTTGGCGAACACCAAACGTGTTTGCTTATTTTTTTCTTTAAGCAATGGCTTTTTTCTGCCCACTCTTCCGTAAAGCCCAGCTCTGTGGAGTGTACGGCTTAAAGTGGTCCTATGGACAGATACTCCAGCTGTGGAGCTTTGCAGCTCCTTCAGGGTTATCTTTGGTCTCTTTGTTGCCTCTCTGATTAATGCCCTCCTTGCCTGGTCCATGAGTTTTGGTGGGCGGCCCTCTCTTGGCAGGTTTGTTTGCCATATTCTTTCAATTTTTTAATAATGGATTTAATGGTGCTCCCTGGGATGTTCAAAGTTTCGGATATTTTTTTATAACCCAACCCTGCTCTGTACTTCTCCACAACTTTGTCCATGATCTGTTTGGAGAGCTCCTTGGTCTTCATGGTGCCACTTGCTTGGTGGTGCCCCTGGCTTAGTGGTGTTGCAGACTCTGGGGCCTTTCAGAACGTGTATATATACCGAGATCATGTGACAGATCATGTGACACTTAGATTGCACACAGGTGGACTTGATTTAACTAATTATGTGACTTCTGAAGGTAATTGGTTGCACCAGATCTTATTTAGGGGCTTCATAGCAAAGGGGGTGAATACATATGCACACACCACTTTTCCGTTATTTATTTTTTAGAATTTTTTGAAACAAGTTATTTTATTTTCATTTCACTTCACCAATTTGGACTATTTTGTGTATGTCTATTGCATGAAATCCAAATAAAAATCAATTTAAATTACAGGTTGTAATGCAACAAAATAGGAAAAACGTCAAGTGGGATGAATACTTTTGCAAGGCACTGTAAGTGGTGAGGTGGTATAGAGGAGAGAATGAGGTTGAGATTGTACAGTTCCATACAGTCTCTTCGTGTGTGTGAGAGAGAGAAAGAGCGAGAGAGAGAAATAGAGTCAGAACGAGAGATGGAGAGAGAAAATAAGGAGACTAAGGAAGGCTTAGAAAGGCAGTGCTGTACGTATAAATGGCAGGGGACAAGTAGGTGAGTATGTGTTTGGCTGAACCAACACACTAATACCCTGTCTCCTCCCTTCCAATCCCCACCAGCCACCCTGCACACTAGGCCTACTTAGTTTAGCCTTCAGCCATACCGCCCCTTGCACACACGAATGCACACACACACACGTACACACACACACACACACACACACACACACACACACTCACACACACACACACAAGGACCCTGCAGGTGTACGATGCCACCTTCTCCCCTGACTTGGGGGCTTGCCCAGTGTCAGTTTACCTCTCTGTTCAACAGACAAAGAAAGTCTTTATGGCTCAAAAACAGCCCCAAACAGAGAAGCACAAGAGGGGCATAGACACAGGATTATATGGGCTTATTACCAACAAACGTCTCTTATGCAAAAAAAACAACCTCTTTTGTTCAAAAAATAGAAAGTCTGTCAATGGCTGGGCCTCGAATGGCATGTGAACATTGATGTGGAGCTGTTATATTGTAAGGGGCATTGCACAGTATAATTGTGTTGACCTATTGTGCAGGGATAAGAGTTGTCTCTCTGTTGGTTTGTGTGAATAACTTGTAAAGCAATAATTTATATTATTTAATGTGAATAACCACAATAGCTGTCACTAACTGAATATGTATATAACACACTAAATCTCAATCCAATGTAATTTCACTTTCCTGCCCATGTCAATGTCAGACCAAAAGGTTGTGGAAGGGATGTGTCACTGGGATAGGTTTAGAGGTGAACTTCGGTGCTAGATGTGTAAAATTCTGCTCAATACTTTAACGGTGACTAGACCTGTCACCATGGGTGGATTGGCCGTCTGGCAATTCTGGCAAATGCCAGACCATCTTTTCTTGAGGTGGTCTGGTAGAAATTGACAAATAATAATAATAATAATAATGACATGGCTGGCGGACCATGGGCATGTTTTTTTTAATGACTTTTGCACAATTTCTCCGTTGTCTTAATAATCTATATTGAGCATTTGGCTGACCAGTGGGCAACGGCCGGCCACCCTACCAAGATGGGCTGTCCCGGTTTTCTGATTGGCTGAGCTGGGATTGGCTTTTATAACACATAGGTAAGGCAATGGCCGTCTACTAGACATTTAGTAAACACAAGTCATAATGTATTACAATAAAGGTCCATTTGGGGACTGTCTGTGTATTTTAATTGTTTTATCAATGTTTATTCACTTCTGAATCTCGGTCTCTTCAGTCCAGCAGGTGGGTTTATGAGCCGTAGTAACTAGTGACTCTGGTGTTGGATTACATTACATAGCCACCACCACTGGAGTCTGGAAAGTCCCACCTATCTCCCGCCTATTTCATTCACTGAGAGACCCATCACTTCTTGGCAGAAAGATACACATATGCAGAAATGAAGCACAATGCGGGAAATCTATCCATATCCACATAAACTAGTCCCAACATCGTTCTATGACAAACACAGAAGGTTTTATATTGAATTCAATAGAAGAAAACAGAGAGAGGGAGAGAGAGAGACTGCCAGTTCCTTAATGTAGCCATTGGCTCTATTATACAACTAAAACATTACTGAAGCCCAAACAAGAGTTGTCTTTGGGGTGTGGTTTAATGTGGGTGTGGTTTAATGTGGGTGTGTCTTTGCCCTTCAATCAGAACAAACAAACAAGGGCAGTAGTGAGTAATTTAGTGACAGCGAGGTAAACTAAGCTAGCTTTGCTATAGAGAGAGGTTTTGAAGTTGAGGACTTCCCCCCTCCTGACAGACTCGCCATCTCAAGATAATCTGCTAATTCAGTTCTACTTGTAGGCTAAAGCCTGCGCTGACCTTGTGTGACTCCTGAGTGGCGCAGTGGTCTAAGGCACTGCATCGCAGTGCTAACTGTGCCACTAGAGATCCTGGTTCGAATCCAGGCTCTGTCGCCGCCGGCCGCGACCGGGAGACTCATGGGCGGTGCACAATTGGCCCAGTGTCGTCCAGGGTAGGGGAGGGAATGGCCGGCAGGGATGTAGCTCAGTTGATAGAGCATGGCGTTTGCAACGCCAGGGTTGTGGGTTCGATTCCCACGGGGGGCCAGTATAAAAAAAATATATATGTATTCACTAACTGTAAGTCGCTCTGGATAAGAGCGTCTGCTAAAATGTAATGTAAATGTTTAGCAAACCTGACAGCAGCTAGCTAGCTAGCATAACTTGGGGATAGCTACAGCTGGCTAGCCTACCTAGCTAGCTGAAATTTCTCTGTCTAAATTTCTCCAAATGTCTAATCCCAGATATGCCAGGAGACACTCGTTCTACAACACCTTGTTACGAAAGTAGCTTGAAACTTGAAGTTTTATAATATAATATGCCATTTAGCAGACGCTTTTATCCAAAGCGACTTACAGTCATGCGTGCATACATTTTTTTTTGTGTATGGGTGGTCCCGGGGATCGAACCCACTACCTTAGTGTTACAAGCGCCGTGCTCTACCAGCTGAGCTACAGAGGACCACATCTGTAGGACCACATCTTTATCACGTCATGTAAAGACATGTTACTGTTGAAACAATATTAACAACTGCGGAGTTGAAAGCCCGGTCTTCAGTCAGCTCAGCTGTCAACACAATATTCTATAACTGACTAGTTTTGTCTCGTCTCTCCTTATGTCCGCTGTTAGTTGTTACAACTTCAGGTGTCCCAGAATTAGTATGGCATTCTATTCTATGTCTATGGTCTATTCTAAGGATTTTGCTGTCTAACCACACACTGACATACACATCTCTATGTTTTTT
The DNA here is from genome assembly GCF_964263955.1 of Coregonus lavaretus. Taxonomy (NCBI): domain Eukaryota; kingdom Metazoa; phylum Chordata; class Actinopteri; order Salmoniformes; family Salmonidae; genus Coregonus; species Coregonus lavaretus. The sequence goes on along the minus strand of NC_140013.1, from coordinate 33,269,855 downwards.
TTTTTATTGACTGAATTTATTAGACCATTTAAAAAAATACATACACAAGGGCGCTCCGGCCGGTGACGCCTCCACATACAATTTAAGAAAATCATCAAAGATAACACAATAAAGCTTAAAAGCTCATTTCCATTGTGGTCCTGTCTTCAAGTCTTCAGTAGGTGATGAAGTCTCTTCCATCTTTGTCATGTATTACAGGTTATGGACAGGTGCAGTCAAGTGGCCGGAGGGTTGGAGTGCATGACACTCCATCCTGGATATGACAGAGTTTGCCTCAACCCATGTGTCCAGCAGGCAGAGTTCAATAAATACAGGAAGATGGCACTCTTCTCCTACCACTCTGTAGCGATGAACTTATGTAGATATTCTAAACACAGTGTTTTGATATCTTTCAAGTGTAACAGTTCCATGTAGAATAAACCATCCTTCACATAAACTGTAGAAGCAGTGGTCTGCTACTATAACAAGGTGCAAATATTACACTTGTCTTTCATCTTCTATTGTCATTCACAGCTGATACAGATACTGTACCCATCACCATTCAATTCAATATTAACAAAAGACGATGAAGAGTGATAGATGTGTCTTGTATCATTTGAATGCCGAGTGCAAAGTCTCTCCAAGTTCAGACATCTGTATCAACCTGTCTTTTAGTCAGGGGACTCCATCGCAAGATGTATTTTTCTCATCTTTGAGCGAGCCCAACCAGTGATGACCAGGAACAGACTGGTTGACGACCAGGAATAGAGTGGTGATGGCTGGAGAGACAGTAGACAACACGGAAAGACGGCAACCAGGGCAGCAAGGGTTGGCAGCCCGATATGCATTTTCCGAGAGGAAGGACCCCACACCAAGCTACAGATCGACTTATGGAGATATACCCCCAGGGATGCCCGAGAGAGGGTAGGATGAGCAACCCAGCCGGATTGACCAAAGGACACCGATACTTGGGAAAATAATAACGACTACGATTACAGAATGTTTTTGCGGCAAGGTCTGCAAGAACCCGCTTGGCCTCAAGATCCACCAGGTCAGGATGAAATGCTTGCAGGTGGTACATGCAACACAGTGCACAGGAATCACTACTGTTGAGAAGCAGGAGGAGTCATGGCCCAGAGTCACCTCACAGTGCCCGGAACCTCCAAGTGCTGCAAGCTTCAACTAAATGCAGAGCACCAGAACAGCGGCGGGTTAAGTGGCCTCTAGCCAAACAGAAGAAAGATTAGCCCCAGTTTGATGAAGATGCTGAAAAAGTCATTGAAGCAACAGCCAAAAGGTACTGTAAGCATCGTTCTTGATAGCCGGAAACCACTGGCAGCATCTGGGTAAATCTCTGGTAGGTAGAACAGTGAAAGATAACTTTTTTTTCGCTCTTGTTTGTAATGATCACAGCCAGGCAGAAGAACACCGAATGTTAGTGAAAAACGAACATGTAAAAAAAAAATGCCTAGAGAAGTTCTGTTATTACTGTGTGTTGGTCGTTCGAAGTAAACAACGCCATAAACCAAGAGATGTGGCCACGCCCCCTCTCCCTAGTATCCGCATACGCTATGAATGCTGGATTTTGTGGTTCACTATGAGCAGACAAATAAACAGGAAGTTGAAACTGATCCCATCTGTCCAACTTTCCTATCTGGCCAGCCGACTGGTACTATCTGGCCGGCGGCCGACTTGTCCTATCTGGCCGGCCGACTGGTACTATCTGGCCGGACGGTCCACTGGACCTATCTGGCCAGCCGACTGGCACTATCTGGCCAGACGACTTGTCCTATCTGGTCAGCTGACTGAAACTATCTTGGCGGCTGACTGGTTCTATCTGACCGGCCGACTGGACCTATCAGGCCGGCTGACTGGTACTATCTGGCCGGACAGTCCACTGGACCTATCTGGCCGGCAGACTGGACCTATCTGGCTGGTCGACTAGTCCTATTTGACCGGCCGACTGGTCCTATCTGGCCAGACGACTGGTACTACCTGGCCAGACGACTGTTCCTATCTGGCCGGACGACTGGTCCTGTCTGGCCAGATGACTGGTCCGATCTGGCCCTATAGGTTGAAAGGTCCTTTCAGGCCGGTTGACTTTTCACGGTTGTGGGTTTGATTCCCACGGGGGGCCAGTATGAAAAATAAAAAATAATGTATGCACTAACTCTAAGTCGCTCTGGATAAGAGCGTCTGCTAAATGACTAAAATGTAAATAGCACATTGAAAATGAGGTGATTCCCCTGCTATTACACATTGAATATGCCTAAAAGCACAATAATCAACCTCTCTCAAACATTGTGGTGGTGTCAGGGGGTAATGCTATTACACATTGAATAAGCCTAAAAGGTATTGGTCCCACATTAATAATAACAATTTACAAGAAAAATAATGAAACAGATGTACATTATAAATGTAACCGGGCTTGACTCTTGCGAGACGATCATACCCTGCAGTCCTCTTCATTCTCCTCATCCTTCTGTGGGTCACTCATATGAAGAGTACAGTTTATGGCCAATAAATGTTTTTCCCTCATGATGGAGGGCGGGGACTTGCTCCAGTAGTAAACTAGTCTTGATACCTTCGCCAGTCCCATGGACATCACCAGTGAAATGTACGAGAGCACGTCACCCATGGTGACATGTTTCCAGTGCATCATCTCCCCCTGTAATGTAAAAGCAATATACTAAAAGATAACACCCAGCCTAAAATGTATGTTACAAATTCCCTGCTGGTGAGTTTTAGCACATCATCTCACAGCCCTCTCTCAGAGGCAAACTGTACATTTCTAACTCCTGCAGTGGCAAGGTGTGTAGGGCCATTACACAATCCCCCCCTGCTATGTCCAATGGGAAGGGGAGCCTACTGCAGGAGTTAAAATGTTCAGTCAACAGACTTCTCCAATCTCTCTGTCACTACAGAGAGAGCAGCAAGCTCACCTCTGTCCTGTACAGTGACATCTGGGTCACGTTGAGGGAAAGGTTGTTGTCCTGTCACCACACTGCCAGGTCACTGGCCTCCTCCTTATAGGCTCTCTCATTGTCGTTAGTGATCAGGCCTACCACATCATGTCGTCAGCAAACTTAATGATGGTGTTGGAGTCGTGGGTGGCCACGCAGTTATAGGTGAGCAGGGAGTACAGGAGGGGATTAAGCACACACCCCTGAGGGGCGCCCATGTTAAAGGTCAGCGTGGCAGATGTGTTGTTGCCTATCCTCACCATCCAGTTGCAGAGGGAGGTGTTCAGTCCCAGGGTCCTGAGCTTAGTGATGAGCTTGGCTGTAGTCAATACATAGCATTCTCACATAAGTGTTCCTTTTGTCCAGGTGGGAGAGGGTAATGTGGAGAGCAATAGAGATTGTATGTAAATGTAAATGCAATAGAGATTGTGTCATCTGTGGACCTGTTGTGGCGGTATGCGAATTGGAATGGGTCCAGTGTGTCTGGGATGATGGTGTTGATGTGTGCCATGACCAGCCTTTCAAAGCATTTAATGGATACAGATGTGAGGGCTACAGGATGATTTAGACAGGTTACCTTGGCATTCTTGGGTACAGGGACTATGCTGGTCTGCTTGAAACATGTAGGTATTACAGACTGGGTCAGGGAGACGTTTAAAATGTAATTGAAGACACTTGCCAGATGGTAATCCGTCTGGGACTGCGGCCTTGTGAATGTTAACCTGTTTAAAGGTCTTACTTACATAGAAGATTGCACAGTCATCCGGGACAGCTGGTGCTCTCATGCATGGTTCAGTGTTGCTTGCCTCAAAGCGAGCATAGAAGGCATTTAGCTCATCTGGTAGGCTCACGTCACTGGGCAGCTCGCGGCAGGGTTTCCCTTTGTAATCTGTGATAGTTTGCAAGCCCTGCCACATACGATGAGCTTCAGAGCCGGAGTAGTAGGATTCAATCTTAGTCCTGTATTGATGCTTTGCCTGTTTAATGGTTCATCGGAGCTCATAGCGGGATTACTTATAAGCGTCCAGATTAGTGTCCCGCTCCTTGAAAGATCTAGCGCGTTCGTGAGAGATTCACCTTTCTGGTGTTTGTCATGTTTTGCTCTAATACGCCCACAGGCCTCACGACTTGTCTGAAAAAATGAATGGAAGTATATATTGACACTGTTTAGTGCCAAAAATAAGGGGTTAAATACATGTTTTGTTTTTTAAATGCTCAGATATAGGACAGACACTTTAGAACAAACTTCCTTTAGATTTTTTTGGGGGGGACTATCTGTTGTTCCATGTAGTGAATCTGTTATTCAATGCATTTCTATGGGATAATAGCAGTAAGGCCAAATAAACATTCTCATCAAATACATTTTTTATATATTTTTTGGATATTTCAAGGGTTCTTAAAATTCCAAATCAAATAGCAAAATTATCCTTGATATGACCTTCTTAAAACAAATCCCCCCAAATACAATGCTGTTTGCAATGTAACGATTATAATAAAACCGATCAGAGTTATGTTGCCTCCTTGTTAATTCTCCTTCCCAAACGTCATGTGAAAACTTTGATTTTCAGACCGCACCTGATATTCAGAGAATTGATTTGGGTTGGGCCTGCCCGGGCTTAGGTTTGTGCAACATTGTAGCCTAGAGACCAACACGTGGCTGTTGCTGTGGTGAGAGAGAAGCGCGCCTGTATCACTCTCACAGAACTAGAATGAAATTCAATTTCTATAATCTCCCTCTCTCTGCTCTGATCGACATGAGCCTGCAACTCTCATCTCTCCAGCGTTGCGTTTATTTTATGGTGTTAAGGATGAACTCAAATTCAGGAGAAAAGACCAGACTTGAACGCAACACTTAACTTGTTCCGTTGCACATATCTCCGTAGCAACTCAACAAGGACTAGCTGCTAACCATTGCCAATCAGCCTCCACTACTGTTTGCAACACTTAACTAGTTGCTTGGAACATAGCTCCTCAAACAAGCTCCAGCTGCTGCTAACTGCTAATCATCCTCTACACCTGTTCTCACTCTCCTTAACCACCACTTCCGCCCTATTTAAACCCAACCAAACAGTCATTCCTCATCTCTGTTTTGCTTTTGCATGCAAGACACTGTGCGTGACAAACCACGATTTATCGAATGTTATACTAAAAGGTTACTTAGTTACTTAAATTACGCTGACTTACTTGATCTCACCGGCTCGGATTACGAGAAATGTTCAGACCAAGTTCGACTCTCCCTTCTCCATTATCAGGGCCACACCACATCTAACCAGATGGCTGCAGTCTGTTGTTTCGGTGCACCACCACCGTTCCAGGCCTCACAAAGAACCAGAACACTCACTGCTAAGGCTAAATTCCTGATGGCGTATTGAACACACAGCGATGCTAATCACCTCAAGATAAAAACGTCCTATTCAATATCAGTAATTTAGACTAAATATTAGCACTTCATATACTTGTGGGTAATAACATTCAATCTGGATAATAACACAAAACAAATCATTAGGCTAGAGAAATGTATAGACAAATATTACAACAACAAGCAACACTCAAACATGACGGAGGATAAACGAGGAGAATCAATCTCCAAGAGAAAACGCGACTCCTCAATGGATACAGATGATTTTTGATTTTCACCACTGGGACTGGTAAGTGTGGAAAGCGATCTGTTGAAGTCGATAAATGACAAACTGTGCATACAGTGGCTTGCGAAAGTATTCACCCCCCTTGCTATTTTTCCTATTTTGCTGCCGTCAACCTGGAATTAAAATTGATTTTTGGGGGGATTGTATCATTTGATTTACACAACATGCCTACCACTTTGAAAATGCAAAATATGTTTTATTGTAAAACAAACAAGAAATAAGACCAAAAAAAACAGAAAACTTGAGCGTTTATAACTATTCACCTCCCCAAAGTCAATACTTTGTAGAGCCACCCTTGGCAGCAGTTACAGCTGCAAGTCTCTATAAACTTAGCACATCTAGCCACTGGGATTTTTGCCCATTCTTCAAGGCAAAACTGCTCCAACTCCTTCAAGTTGGATGGGTTCCACTGGTGTACAGCAATCTTTAAGTCATACCACTGATTCTCAATTGGATTGAGGTCTGGGCTTTGACTAGTCCATTCCAAGACATTTAAATGTTTCCCCTTAAACCACTCAAGTGTTGCTTTAGCACTATTCTTAGGGTCATTGTCCTGCTGAAATGTGAACCTCCGTCCCAGTCTCAAATCTCTGGAAGACTGAAACTGTTTTCCCTCAAGAATTTCCCTGTATTTAGCGCCTTCCATCATTCCTTCAATTCTGACCAGTTTCCCAGTCCCTGCCGATGGAAAAACATTCCCACAGCATGATGGTGTTCTAGGGGTGATGAGAGGTGTTGGGTTTGCGCCAGACATAGCGTTTTCCTTGATGGCCAAAAAACTCAATTTTAGTCTCATCTGACCAGAGTACCTTCTTCCATATGTTTGGGGAGTCTACCACATGGCTTACGGCGAACACCAAACGTGTTTGCTTATTTTTTTCTTTAAGCAATGGCTTTTTTTCTGCCCACTCTTCCGTAAAGCCCAGCTCTGTGGAGTGTATGGCTTAAGGTGGTCCTATGGACAGAGACTCCAATCTCCGCTGTGGAGCTTTGCAGCTCCTTCAGGGTTATCTTTGGTCTCTTTGTTGGCTCTCTGATTAATGCCCTCCTTGCCTGGTCTGTGAGTTTTGGTGGGCGGCCCTCTATTGGCAGGTTTGTTGTGGTGCCATATGCTTGCTTGGTGGTGCCCCTTGCTTAGTGGTGTTGCAGACTCTGGAGCCTTTCAGAACAGGTGTATATATACTGAGATCATGTGGCAGATCATGTGACACTTAGATTGCACACACGTGGACTTTATTTAACGGCGACTCAATCAAGCTAGTCGTCTTGACTTCTTTCTTATGTCATTCTCGTTGGCACCAAAAGTTTAAAATGTGTTGATAGGGGACAGAATGCGGTCGGACCATCATATAATTGGCATATACATTACTCTTACAGAATTTCCACGTGGGCGAGGATATTGGAAATTTAATCAAAGGCTATTGGATCAAATCAAATCCAATCAAATTGTATTGGTCACATGCGCCGAATACAACAGGTGCAGACATTACAGTGAAATGCTTACTTACAGCCCTTAACCAACAGTGCATTTATTTTAAACAAAAAAAGTAAGAATAAAACAACAACAAAAAAAGTGTTGAGAAAAAAAGAGCAGAAGTAAAAAAAAGTGACAGTAGGGAGGCTATATATACAGTAAAATAAACTGACAGTAGGGAGGCTATATATACAGGGGGGTACCGTTGCAGAGTCAATGTGCGGGGGCACCGGCTAGTTGAGGTAGTTGAGGTAATATGTACATGTGGGTAGAGTTAAAGTGACTATGCATAAATACTTAACAGAGTAGCAGCAGCGTAAAAAGGATGGGGTGGGGGGGCAGTGCAAATAGTCCGGGTAGCCATGATTAGCTGTTCAGGAGTCTTATGGCTTGGGGGTAGAAGCTGTTGAGAAGTCTTTTGGACCTAGACTTGGCACTCCGGTACCGCTTGCCGTGCGGTAGCAGAGAGAACAGTCTATGACTAGGGTGGCTGGAGTCTTTGACAATTTTGAGGGCCTTCCTCTGACACCGCCTGGTATAGAGGTCCTGGATGGCAGGAAGCTTTGCCCCAGTGATGTACTGGGCCATACGCACTACCCTCTGTAGTGCCTTGCGGTCAGAGGCCAAGCAGTTGCCATACCAGGCGGTGATGCAACCAGTCAGGATGCTCTCGATGGTGCAGCTGTAGAATTTTTTGAGGATCTGAGGACCCATGCCAAATCTTTTTAGTCTCCTGAGGGGGAATAGGCTTTGTCGTGCCCTCTTCACGACTGTCTTGGTGTGTTTGGACCATGATAGTTCGTTGGTGATGTGGACACCAAGGAACTTGAAGCTCTCAACCTGTTCCACTACAGCCCCGTCGATGAGAATGGGGGCGTGCTCAGTCCTCTTTTTTTCCTGTAGTCCACAATCATCTCCTTTGTCTTGGTCACGTTGAGGGAGAGGTTGTTGTCCTGGCACCACATGGCCAGATCTCTGACCTCCTCCCTATAGGCTGTCTCATCGTTGTCGGTGATCAGGCCTACCACTGTTGTGTCGTCGGCAAACTTAATGATGGTGTTGGAGTCGTGCCTGGCCATGCAGTCATGGGTGAACAGAGAGTACAGGAGGGGACTGAGCACGCACCCCTGAGGGGCCCCCGTGTTGAGGATCAGTGTGGCAGATGAGTTGTTACCTACCCTTACCACCTGGGGGCGGCCCGTCAGGAAGTCCAGGATCCAGTTGCAGAGGGAGGTGTTTAGTCCCAGGATCCTTAGCTTAGTGATGAGCTTAGAGGGCACTATGGTGTTGAATGCTGAGCTGTAGTCAATGAATAGCATTCTCACGTAGGTGTTCCTCTTGTCCAGGTGGGAAAGGGCAGTGTGGAGTGCGATAGAGATTGCATCATCTGTGGATCTGTTGGGGCGGTATGCAAATTGGAGTGGGTCTAGGGTTTCTGGGATTATGCTGTTGATGTGAGCCATGACCAGTCTTTCAAAGCACTTCATGGCTACAGACGTCAGTGCTACGGGTCGGTAGTCATTTAGGCAGGTTATCTTAGAGTTCTTGGGCACGGGGACTATGGTGGTCTGCTTGAAACATGTTGGTATTACAGACTCAGTCAGGGACATGTTGAAAATGTCAGTGAAGACACTTGCTAGTTGGTCAGCACATGCTCGGAGTACACGTCCTGGTAATCCGTCTGGCCCTGCGGCCTTGTGAATGTTGACCTGCTTAAAAGTCTTACTCACATCGGCTACGGAGAGCGTGATCACATAGTCATCCGGAACAGCTGGTGCTCTCATGCATGCTTCAGTGTTGCTTGCCTCGAAGCGAGCATAGAAGTGGTTTAGCTCGTCTGGTAGGCTTGTGTCACTGGGCAGCTCGCGGCTGTGCTTCCCTTTGTAGTCTGTAATAGTTTTCAAGCCCTGCCACATCCGACGAGCGTCAGAGCCAGTGTAGTATGATTCAATCTTAGACCTGTATTGACTCTTTGCCTGTTTGATGGTTCGTCGGAGGTCCTAGCGGGATTTCTTATAAGCGTCCGGGTTAGAGTCCCGTTCCTTGAAAGCGGCAGCTCTACCCTTTAGCTCAGTGCGGATGTTTCCTGTAATCCATGGCTTCTGGTTGGGGTATGTACGTACGGTCACTGTGGGGACGACATCATCGATGCACTTATTGATGAAGCCAGTGACTGATGTGGTGTACTCCTCAATGCTGTCTGAAGAATCCCGGAACATGTTCCAGTCTGTGCTAACAAAACAGTCCTGTAGCTTAGCATCTGCGTCATCTGACCACTTTTTTATTAACCGAATCACTGGTGCTTCCTGCTTCAGTTTTTGCTTATAAGCAGGAATCAGGAGGATAGAGTTATGGTCAGATTTGCCAAATGGAGGGCGAGGGAGAGCTTTGAAAGCGTCTCTGTGTGTGGAGTAAAGGTGGACTAGAGTTTTTTTCCCTCTGGTTGCACATTTAACATGCTGGTAGAAATTAGGTAGAACGGATTTAAGTTTCCCTGCATTAAAGTCCCCGTCCACTAGGAGCGCTGCATCTGGATGAGCGTTTTCCTGTTGATTAATGGCCTTGTACAACTCATTCAGTGCAATCTTAATGCCAGCATTGGTTTGTGGTGGTAAATAGACAGCTATGAAAAATATAGATGAAAACTCTCTTGGTAAATAGTGTGGTCTACAGCTTATCATAAGATACTCTACCTCAGGCGAGCAAAACCTCGAGACTTCCTTAGTATTTGATTTTGTGCACCAGCTGTTGTTTACAAATATACACAGACCGCCGCCCCTTGTCTTACCAGAGTCATACGTTCTGTCCTGCCGATGTAGCGTATAGCCTGCTAGCTGAATGTTATCATTGTTGTCGTTCAGCCACGACTCCGTGAAACATAAGATATTACAGTTTTTAATGTCCCGTTGGTAGGATAACCGTAATCTTAACTTGTCCATTTTATTCTCAAAAGATTGAACGTTGGCTAGTAGGATTGATGGGAGAGGCAGTTTACTCGCTCGCCGTCGGATCCTTACAAGGCACCCGGATCTGCGTCCGCGATATCTCCGTCTCTTCCTCACGCGAATGACGGGGATCTGGGCCTTGTCGGGTGTCTGTAGGATATCCTTCGCGACCGCCTCGTTGAAGAAAAAATCTTCGTCCAATGCGAGGTGAGTAATCGCTGTCCTGATATCCAGAAGCTCTTTTTGGTTATAAGAGACGATGGCAGAAACATTATGTACAAAATAAATTACAAATAACGCGGAAAAACACACATAATAGTACAATTGGTTAGAGGGCTGTAAAACGGCAGCCATCTTCCCGGCGCTGTTCCGCTAATAATAACTTGTTATCATAACTAATGATAACTTGTTTTTCACTAGGACAGAGGAATTTATAACTGATTTTTTCAAACATAACATATGTACAGCAAATCCCCTTATTGTATGGGACACCTTTAAATATGCCTTTAGAGGCCATGCAATTCAGTACTCATCTCGAAAATAAAAAGTCTAACAGAACAGATAGCAATAAAAACTGTAAGATAGCGGCTCAGAATAAATAATTAGAGGAAAAACTAAACGAAATTGAGAAACTTATTCAAGAAAGATTACGGGTAATATATTATAAAAAATAAAGCAAACTGGATGGAATATGGGGAAAAATGCACCAAATTATGTTTTAATCTTCATCATAGAAATGCTACCAAAAATAATTTACTGAAACTGTTTACAAATGACGGATTCACCCATGATTCACCAAATGATATTTAGAAGGAGGAAGCAAAGTACTTTAAGCATATGTTTTTGTTTCAGTCGCCTCCATCTCCTCTAACTGAATCAAATTGTACCACAAAAATGGACGATGAAAGTGGAAGGGGGAAAAAGTAAGGAACTTGTCTGTCGGGCCCTGCATTAAAGAACATAATTGTTTAAAAAATAAAAAAAGATAAATGAAAAAGTATACCAGTTTAATTTAAGGACAAAAGGATTGACAGTCGTCCAATATAGATAGCAAAATAGGTGGGAATAGATTTTTGACGTACCGATTCCATGGCATAGTGTTTATGAACTGATACGCAAAACGACGCCGGATTCAAAACTTAGAATTTTTCAATTTAAATTATTATACAAAATTCTTGCTACCAATAGAATGTTATTTATATGGGGGATACAATCTTCCCAGCTCTGCAGATTTTGCTGCGAAGAGACAGAATCATTAGATCATGTGTTTTGGTACTGTCCATTTGTAGCTTGTTTTTGGTTACAGGTCCAGGAATGGCTAAAGGATTGCAATATTTACCTGGAGCTAACCCTGCAGATAGCACTACTGGGTGATCTGAAAAGTCACAGTCAATCGATCAATAATAATACTTTTAGCAAAAATGTTTATTTTCAATTTACAATCTTTAGAAACAATGAGAATAGAAGGGTTCAGAACTGTTGTGAAACATCACAGTACAGTTGAAAAATGTATGGCAAATAGAAATCCAATATGGATGGTGTTAAGAGATAGATGGGAGGTGTTGCATGGAGCTGAGGGATGGGACTAATAACAACTAACAACAACTAATAACAATAAGATAACTAATGTAAAGCACACTGTGTCCATAATAAGTATATAAATTATAGGTTGAGAGCTTTTGTGAAAGAGCACAGTGTCACGATCATTTAAGGATTCGTGGAACCAAGGCGCAGCGTGATAAGCGTACATATTTATTTAGTACTGAACACACGACAAAACAACAAACAAACGATACGTGAAGTCCAAGGTAGACTAATAACATACCTATACGGAACAAGATCCCACACAGACTGGTGCCAAACAGGCTGCCTAAGTATGGCCCCCAATCAGAGACAACGAGCTACAGCTGCCTCTGATTGGGAACCACCCTGGCCAACATAGATCTAAACGATCTAGAACCTAAACATAGAAAAACTTAACATAGAAACTACACACCCTGGCTCAACATTTAAGAGTCCCCAGAGCCAGGGCGTGACACACAGTTGGAAAGATATGGCATATACTGTAGAAGCAAACCGGATGGACGTCATGAAAATGATCGGAGAGGTTGAGGGTAGAAGAAGTTCAGAAGTAGAAACAAACAAAATATAATTATTGTAAAATTGACTGTGTCCATAAAATGTATATAGTATGTATAAGCTGGAAGTAGAGCCCTAAGTGTTGTTGTTCACTAGTTTACTCCAATTAGGGAAGGGGTGGTGGGGTTGGAAAGTAATAAAGGGAAATATTTTTTTTTAAAGGATATGTGTATATATATGTATGTATATGTATTTATATGTATGTATGTGTATATGTATGTGTATATATATACAGTTGAAGTCGGAAGTCTACATACACCTTAGCCAAATTCATTTAAACTCAGTTTTTCACAATTCCTGACATTTAATCCTAGTAAAAAAGTCCCTGTCTTAGGTCAGTTAGGATCACCACTTTATTTTAAGAATGTGAAATGTCAGAATAGTAGTAGAGAGAATTATTTATTTCAGCTTTTATTTCTTTCATTACATTCCCAGTGGGTCAGAAGTTTACATACACTCAATTAATATTTGGTAGCATTGCCTATAAAATGGTTTTGGAGCAGTGGCTTCTTCCTTGCTAAGCGGCCTTTCAGGTTATGTCGATATAGAACTCGTTTTACTGTGGATATAGATACTTTTGTACCTGTTTCCTCCAGCATCTTCACAATGCCCTTTACTGTTGTTCTGGGATTGATTTGCACTTTTCGCACCAAAGTACGTTCATCTCTAGGAGACAGAACGCGTCTCCTTCCTGAGCGGTATGACGGCTGCGTGGTACCATGGTGTTTATACTTGCGTACTATTGTTTGTACAGATGAACGTGGTACCTTCAGGCGTTTGGAAATTGCTCCCAAGGATGAACCAGACTTGTGGAGGTCTACACATTTTTTTCTGAGGTCTTGGCTGATTTCTTTTGATTTTCCCATGATGTCAAGCAAAGAGGCACTGAGTTTGAAGGTAGGCCTTGAAATAGCTGTTCCAAGCTGTTTGAAGACATAGTCAACTTAGTGTATGTAAACTTCTGACCCACTGGAATTGTGAATCAGTGAATTATAAGTTAAATAATCTGTCTGTAAACAATTGTTGGCAAAATAACTTGTGTCTTGCACAAAGTAGATGTCCTAACCGACTTGCCAAAACTATAGTTTGTTAACAAGAAATTTGTGGAGTGGTTGAAAAAATAGTTTTAATGACTCCAACCTAAGTGTATGTAAACTTCCGACTTCAACTGTATGTAAACACAGAAAAAAAAAGAAACGTCCCTTTTTCAGGACCCTGTCTTTCAAAGATAATTAATATAAAAATCCAAATAACGTCACTGATCTTCATTGTAAAGGGTTTCCCATGCTTGTTCAATGAACCATAAACAATTAATGAACATGCACCTGTGGAACGGTCTTTAAGACACTAACAGCTTACAGACGGTAGGCAATTAAGGTCACAGTGATGAAAATTTAGGACACACAGGCCTTTCTACTGACTCTGAAAAACACCAAAAGAAAGATGCCCAGGGTCCCTGCTCATCTGCGTGAACGTGACTTAGGCATGCTGCAAGGAGGCATGAGGACTGCAGATATGGCCAGGGCAATAAATTGCAATGTCCGTACTGTGAGACGCCTAAGACAGCGCTACAGAGAGAAAGAACAGACAGCTGATCGTCCTCGCAGTGGTAGACCACGTGTAACAACACCTGCACAGGATCGGTACATCCGAACATCAAACCTGCAGGACAGGTACAGGATGGCAACAACAACTGCCCGAGTTACACCAGGAACGCACAATCCCTCCATCAGTGCTCAGACTGTCCGCAATAGGCTGAGAGAGGCTGGACTGAGGGCTTGTAGGCCTGTTGTAAGGCAGGTCCTCACCAGACATCACCGGCAACAACGTCGCCTATGGGCACAAACCCACCGTCCCTGGACCATACAGGACTGGCAAAAAGTGCTCTTCACTGACGAGTTGCGGTTTTGTCTCACCAGGGGTGATGGTCGGATTCGCGTTTATCGTCAAAGGAATGAGCGTTACACCTGTACTCTGGAGCGGGATCGATTTGGAGGTGGAGGGTCCGTCATGGTCTGGGGCGGTGTGTCACAGCATCATCGGACTGAGCTTGTTGTCATTGCAGGCAATCTCAACGCTGTGCGTTACAGGGAAGACATCCTCCTCCCTCATGTGGTACCCTTCCTGCAGGCTCATCCTGAAATGACCCTCCAGCATGACAATGCCACCAGCCATACTGCTCGTGCTGTATGGAAGAAGGTACTCTGGTCAGATGAGACCAAAATTGAGCTTTTTGGCCATCAAGGAAAACGCTATGTCTGGCACAAACCCAACACCTCTCATCACCCTGAGAACACCATCCCCACAGTGAAGCATGGTGGTGGCAGCATCATGCTGTGGGGATGTTTTACATCGGCAGGGACTGGGAAACTGGTCAGAATTGAAGGAATGATGGATGGCGCTAAATACAGGGAAATTCTTGAGGGAAACCTGTTTCAGTCTTCCAGAGATTTGAGACTGGGACGGAGGTTCACCTTCCAGCAGGACAATGACCCTAAGCATACTGCTAAAGTAACACTTGAGTGGTTTAAGTGGAAACATTAAATGTCTTGGAATTGCCTAGTCAAAGCCCAGACTTCAATCCAATTGAGAATCTGTGGTATAACTCAAAGATTGCTGTACACCAGCGGAACCCATCCAACTTAAAGGAGCTGGAGCAGTTTTGCCTTGAAGAATGGGCAAAAATTCCAGTGGCTAGATGTGCCAAGCTTATAGAGACATACCCCAAGAGACTTGCAGCTGTAATTGCTGCAAATGGTGTCTCTACAAAGTATTGACTTTGGGGGGGTGAATAGTTGTGCACGCTCAAGTTTTCTGTTTTTTTGTCTCATTTCTTGTTTGTTTCACCCCCAAAAATATTTTGCATCTTCAAAGTGTAGGCATGTTGTGTAAATCAAATAATGCAAACCCCCAAAAAATCAATTTTAATTCCAGGTTGTAAGGCAGCAAAATAGGAAAAATGCCAAGGGGGGTGAATACTTTTGCAAGCCACTGTATCATTGCTATGCGGATGACACTCAACTACTTTTCTCCTTCCCCCATGTAACACCCAGGTGGCGACATGCATCTCTGCGTCCCTGCCAGATATCTCAATTTGGATGTCGGCCCACCACCTCAACCTCGACAAGACAGAGCTGCTTTTCCTTCCTGGGAAGGCCTGCCTTCCTGCCCGCTCAAATCAAATCAAGCTTTATTTGTCACATGTGCCGAATACAACAGGTGTAGACCTTACTGTGAAATGCTCACTTACAAGCCCTTAACCAACAATGCAGTTCAAGAAAGAGTTAAGAAAATATTAACCAAATAAACTCAAGTAAAAAGTAACACAATAAAATATCAATAATAAGGCTATGTACAGGGGGTACCGGTACTGAGTCAATGTGCGGGGGTACAGGTTAGTCGAGGTAATTTGTACATGTAGGTAGGGGTAACTTGACTATGCATCGATAATAGACAGCAGGTAGCAGCAGTGTAAAAACAAATGGGGGGGAGGTGTTAATGTAAATAGTCCGGGTGGCCATTTGATTAATTGTTCAGTAGTCTTATGGCTTGGGGGTAGAAGCTGTTAAGGAGCCTTTTGGTCCAAGACTTGGCGCTCCGGTGCCGCTTTCCGTTCGGTAGCATAGAGAACAGTCTATGACTTGGGTGACTGGAGTCTTTGAAAATATGTTGGGCTTTCCTCTGACACCGCCTAATATATAGGTCCTGGATGGCAGGAAGCTTGGCCCCAGTGATGTACTGGGCCGTACGCACTACCCTCTGTAGCGCCTTATGGTCAGATGCCGAGCAGTTGCCATACCAGGCAGTGATACAACCGGTCAGGATGCTTTCGATGGTGCAGCTACAGTGGGGAGAACAAGTATTTGATACACTGCCGATTTTGCAGGTTTTCCTACTTACAAAGCATGTAGAGGTCTGTAATTTTTATCATAGGTACACTTCAACTGTGAGAGACGGAATCAAAAAAATCCAGAAAATCACATTGTATGATTTTTAGGTAATTAATTTGCATTTTATTGCAGGACATAAGTATTTGATCACCTACCAACCAGTAAGAATTCTGGCTCTCACAGACCTGTTAGTTTTTCTTTAAGAAGCCCTCCTGTTCTCCACTCATTACCTATATTAACTGCACCTGTTTGAACTCGTTACCTGTATAAAAGACACCTGTCCACACACTCAATCAAACAGACTCCAACCTCTCCACAATGGCCAAGACCAGAGAGCTGTGTAAGGACATCAGGGATAAAATTGTAGACCTGCACAAGGCTGGGATGGGCTACAGGACAATAGGCAAGCAGCTTGGTGAGAAGGCAACAACTGTTGGCGCAATTATTAGAAAATGGAAGAAGTTCAAGATGACGGTCAATCACCCTCGGTCTGGGGCTCCATGCAAGATCTCACCTCGTGGGGCATCAATGATCATGAGGAAGGTGAGGGATCAGCCCAGAACTACACGGCAGGACCTGGTCAATGACCTGAAGAGAGCTGGGACCACAGTCTCAAAGAAAACCATTAGTAACACACTACGCCGTCATGGATTAAAATCCTGCAGCGCACACAAGGTCCCCCTGCTCAAGCCAGCGCATGTCCAGGCCCGTCTGAAGTTTGCCAATGACCATCTGGATGATCCAGAGGAGGAATGGGAGAAGGTCATGTGGTCTGATGAGACAAAAATAGAGCTTTTTGGTCTAAACTCCACTCGCCGTGTTTGGAGGAAGAAGAAGGATGAGTACAACCCCAAGAACACCATCCCAACCGTGAAGCATGGAGGTGGAAACATCATTCTTTGGGGATGCTTTTCTGCAAAGGGGACAGGATGACTGCACCGTATTGAGGGGAGGATGGATGGGGCCATGTATCGCGAGATCTTGGCCAACAACCTCCTTCCCTCAGTAAGAGCATTGAAGATGGGTCGTGGCTGGGTCTTCCAGCATGACAACGACCCGAAACACACAGTCAGGGCAACTAAGGAGTGGCTCCGTAAGAAGCATCTCAAGGTCCTGGAGTGGCCTAGCCAGTCTCCAGACCTGAACCCAATAGAAAATCTTTGGAGGGAGCTGAAAGTCCGTATTGCCCAGCGACAGCCCCGAAAACTGAAGGATCTGGAGAAGGTCTGTATGGAGGAGTGGGCCAAAATCCCTGCTGCAGTGTGTGCAATCCTGGTCAAGACCTACAGGAAACGTATGATCTCTGTAATTGCAAACAAAGGTTTCTGTACCAAATATTAAGTTCTGCTTTTCTGATGTATCAAATACTTATGTCATGCAATAAAATGCAAATTAATTACTTAAACATCATACAATGTGATTTTCAGGATTTTTGTTTTAGATTCCGTCTCTCACAGTTGAAGTGTACCTATTATAAAAATTACAGACCTCTACATGCTTTGTAAGTAGGAAAACCTGCAAAATCGGCAGTGTATCAAATACTTGTTCTCCCCACTGTGTATAACTTTTTGAGGATCTGGGGACCCATGCCAAATCTTTTCAGTCTCCTAAGGGGGAAAAGGTGTTGTCGTACCCTCTTCACGACTGTCTTGGTGTGTTTGGACCATGATCGTTTTTTGGTGATGTGGACACCAAGGAACTTGAAACTCTAGACCCACTCCACTACAGCCCTGTTGATGTTAATGGGGGCCTGTTCCTGTAGTCCACGATCAGCTCCTTTGTCTTGCTCACATTGAGGGAGAGATTGTTGTCTCTGACCTCCTCCCTATAAGCTGTCTCATCGTTGTTTGTGATCAGGCCTACCACTGTTGTGTCGGCAGCAAACTTAATGATGCTGTTGGAGTCATGTTTTGCCATGCAGTCGTGGGTGAACAGGGAGTACAGGAGGGGACTAAGCACGCACCCCTGAGGGGCCCCCGTGTTGAGGATCAGCGTGGCAGACGTGTTGTTACCTACCCTTACCACCTGGGGGCAGCCCATCAGGAAGTCCAGGATCCAGTTGCAGAGGGAGGTGTTTAGTCCCAGGGTCCCAGGGTCCGTTTGCGAATTGGAGTGGGTCTAGGGTATCCAGGATGATGCTGTTGTGAGCAATGACCAGCCTTTCAAAGCACTTCATGGCTACCGATGTGAGTGCTATTGGGCGGTAATCATTTAGGCAGGTTACCTTCGCTTCCTTGGGCACAGGGACTACGGTGGTCTGCTTGAAACATGTAGGTATTACAGACTCGGTCAGGAAGAGGTTGAAAATGTCAGTGAAGACACTTGCCAGTTGGTCCGCGCATGCTTTGAGTACAAGTACTGGTAATTAATCTGGCCCCACGGCTTTGTGAATGTTGACCTGTTTAAAGGTCTTGCTCACATTGGCTACAGAGATCGTTATCCCACAGTCATCCTGAACAGCTGGTGCTCTCATGCATGCTTCAGTGTGGCATGACCTCTCCATCACAGTTGACAACTCCAGTATCACCCTCCCAGAGTGCAAAGAACCTTGGCTTGACCCTGGACAACACCCTGCCGTTCTCTACAAACATCACAGTGACTCGCTCCTGCAGGTTCATGCTCTACAACATCCGTAGAGTACGACCCTACCTCACACAGGAAGCAACGCAGGTCCTAATCCAGGCACTTGTCCTCTCCCGTCTGGACTCACTGTTGTCTGGTCTCACCGCTTGTGCCATCAAACCCCTGCAACTCATCCAGCCCCTCCCTACCTTCAGGCTGTGCTCAAACCCTACACCCCAACCCAAGCACTCCGTCACCTCAGGTCCCTCCCACCCCTTAGGGGAGGGCAGCTCCCGCTCAGCCCAGTCCAAGCTCTTCTCTGTCCTGACACCCTAATGGTGGAACCAGCTTCCCCCTGAAACTATGACAGCAGAGTCCCTGCCCATCTTCGGAAAACATCTGAAACCCTACCTCTTCAAACAGTATCCCCCCCCCCCCCCCCACTTGCACTTGACCCCCCCCCCCCCACACACTTTTCTAGCTCTGACTGATAGCTACGTTATTGAGGAACAATGTACTTTCTATGCCTGTGATATGTGGTTGTCCCACCTAACTATCTTAAGATGATTGCACTAACTGTAAGTCGCTTAATGACTAAAATGTAAACTTAGAATTGCATGAAATGTACTTATTAAAGTTTTTTCAGGTGGCTAGGCTACTAAAAAGTGTACCTTTGCTGAGCCGGCCGGCATGGCGCAATACTATTTAATTCAGTTCTCTCTCACAACAGGCTCTATTGTTTTAGTTAGTCTATGCACGTCTTTTCATTACATACTCTAAAGCTACATTACCCGGAAGTCACCTGGACAACTTGTTGTTTGTCAAACAGGAAGGAACACCCTCTCAACAAGCTTTCCACTCCTTCATTATGTGGATCACAAACAGATGCCTTCCGTCAGTCTGATTGTTTTCAACTCTTTGATGGATTGCTCCATTATTCCCCCCGGAATGTCTGCTCCTTTCTCCAACCAGCCCAGCCGTACACATGATTGTCTGGTGTGTCTGTGTGTGCGTGTGTCCGTGCGTATGTGCGTTTGTGTAGCCTCCATAATAGAAATGTATGACTATAATCGTTTCTTCAGAATCCCAGCAGTTCTACAGGCTCCTACACTTGAGTCTAGACCATGCCAAACCACAATGACTCAGAGGAGAGTAAACAAATGAGATGAAGACAGCTATGAGAAGTGGTGATCGAAAGTGTTTTCCAGATGGTTGGGTCGAGGACATACTTGCAGGTTTGAGAAAAAAAACGTCTGGCAGTTGAAATATTGATTTTATGTGGCGGTAGGTCACAGAGCAATATGACAGGAGCTAGGTGAGTCACGCTATAAAAATGTTGAAGGACCACTGGTTTAAAAGGTTTATATAATAATAAGTCCAATAGGTAAGCCCTGTGTATGGAAGAGGAACAAGATGTTTGTCAGAACAGAACCAACAGGCCTCAATACTGAGTCAGGAGAAGAAATGAACAGTGCTAAAGAAGGGAAAGCCACAGGGTCAAATGACCCAGAATTCATGAGAGAGAGACAGTTGCCACAAGAAAAGGGCAACCAGTGAAGAACAAACACCATTGTAAATACAACCCATATTTATGTTTATTTATTTTCCCTTTTGTACATTAACTATTTGCACATAATATGACATTTGAAATGTCTTTATTCTTTTGGAACTTTTGTGAGTGTAATGTTTACTGTACATTTGTATTGTTTATTTCACTTTTGTTTATTATCTACTTCACTTGCTTTGGCAATGTTAACATATGTTTCCCATGCCAATAAAGCCCTTAAATTGAATTGAAATTGAGAGAAGAAAAATAATTAGGAGGAAAGTGAAAGCCCAACCAGCTGTGAACAATGACATGCTGTCTGTCACATACTGACAGGGAGACTGTGTTTATTTATTTCAGTGTCTAGTGATGAGTCACTGGTGTCTGGCGCCCAACTCCTCATCAGCAGGGTTTCATTTGAGCCAGGGCTAATACAATGACCTGCCTGTGTCCACACATACACAATAATGATATGCCATTTAGCAGATGCTTTTATCCAAAGCGACTTACAGTCACATGTGCATACATTTTTACGTATGGGTGGTCCTGGGGATCGAACCCACTACCCTGGCGTTACAAGCGCCATGCTCTATCAATTGAGCTACAGAGGACCACACACACACGGCCTGTAAGAATACATGAAAATTATTCAACAGCCGTAAGCAGCCTCAGAAAGTGATATAGTGTTACCTCATATACACCTTGAAAGTATTTGCGTTATACTTGATTTCGCGAGAGTTTGCACTTCTGGGAGTAGTGGTTCTGACCAAACAAAAATGAAGCGTATTTTACATTTATTTGACATGTATTTGACACTATTTTACACTATTTTACATATATTTGAAATGTATTTGACATGTATTTCACCCAGGTCTGACACACACACACACAAACACACTCCACACCCTCCTACCCCCACACACCGACACCCACACAAGGCCCCCTCATTCCCTCATAAATGCAGAAGACACATTTCTGTTGAATGCACTCAGTTGTACAATTGATTAGGTATCCCCTTTCCCAATGCTCTATGAGAGGAAAATAGTGTAATATTCTGTGGGTGTCTTATTCGTTATCTTTCTCTCTTGCTTTCTCCGCCTCGGCCCATTCTAAGGAGATATCCTTTTATGCCCACTCAAAGACTATCCAACAAAACCTGGTTCTAATTGTATGATCAAAACACTTTCAATGCAGTCTCTGTGAAAGGAATGGGGTTAAGGTAAACACCCCCCCCCCCCCCCCCACACACACACACACACCCTTTCTATCTATGTTTCCACATATTAGGTGGGCAGTTATGACAGGGTTTATCACTGAGGTAAGTCTATTTAAAATGTGAGTACAGGATGTGAAAGGAAACTTTTCAGCTCAAGGCTCTCTCTCATCACCTAGACAACACAGCTATACTATAGATCATGCTTTCACTTTCACAAAAGGTACAGACCTTTTCAGGATCTGTATTAATCTCAAGGTCTATAGCCACAAGGGCAGCGTTGCGGATGTGGATGGACGTAGGCCACAAGCTCCTGCTCCGAGGGTCGTGGTTTCAATTCCAGTGCAAGGCACTCGTTTTAGATGTTTTATTTTTAATCCTATCTTAAACCTTAACCCTTAACCATTCAGAATGAATGCCTAAACTTAACCGTGGAGTTGTTTCTGTTTTAACCCTATCACAAACCTTAACCCTTAACTTAACTATTCTGAATAAATGTCTAAATGTCGGATTCTGCTTTGTGGGTGTGTGTGTGTGTGCACACTTTGTTTGCATGCAATTCGGTGATTTAGTATGGTTAGAAGGTTGGACTTCCTGATGATAATCTGCAAGAACATCCATTATCAGGAAGTCCACAGGTATGCAGAAGAGCTGCTTCAAAATACAGTGTGTATATATATATATATATATATATATATATATATATATATATATATATATATATATATATATATATATATATATATATATATATATATATAGATACAAACAATGTACAATATCAACATAAATAGTTAGATATTAACTGATTTGTGTTTCAAGATGGCTTACCATACATACAAGACAGGAAAGAGAGACAAAAACAGGATAGTCCCTTGTGGCAGAGCATTAGACCCATGGGGCGGCGCACAATTGGCCCAGCGTCGTCCAGGATAGGGGAGGGAATGGCCGGCAGGGATGTAGCTCAGTTGGTTGAGCATGGCATTTGCAACGCCAGGGTTGTGGGTTAAATTCCCACGGGGGGCCAGTAAAAAAATATATATATATATATATTTTTAAAAATTATGTATGCACTCACTAACTGTAAGTCGCTCTGGATAAGAGCGTCTGCTAAATGACTAAAATGTAAAATGTAAATGTAAATTAGTATCTAAAATACCACTAGTAGATAGGGATCTTTTTCCTTTTTACACCATGTGTACAAATCTCTCCCATCCACCCTCCCTCCCCATCCACCCCAATGTTCCTCAAGGATTATATTTTCTTTGTATCCTGGTATTGACCTGTGTGTTTCTATATTTAGTCCTGACGACATTCCTGTTTCTATTCCCGTTGGAATGGGCCTGGACAGGGCCCTCTTATTTGTGAAGCAGTCAGTGTGGATGTGGACCATGGATGTGTGCCCGGAGTCTCTTCATGTCTTTAGCTGGTGCAGACAGGGCTTAGTTCTTACCAGGTGCCCCATGTCCCCATTATTTCTGGAAATAAGTAGCCTACTTTGAGCCCCCCTGAGTGCATCACTGTTCTCATGAGCTTGTCAGACAAGAGCAGAGGATGATCACACAGGGTTTCCCTGGGGCCTATGCAGAGCTGTTATAGCAGGAAGAAGCTGTCAGTCTGTCTAACTATCTGGCACAGTTTTCTTCTCTCTTTCTAGCTGCTCCCTCTATCTCTTTTTCATATTTTTCGCCCTCTTGTCTCCCTCCGTTTTGATTTACATTTTGATTTAATTAGATTTTCAGGTCTTTCTTTCTGTCTGTGTGTGTGTGGGGGGGGGGGGGGCTGTCTTACACAGGACAGTATAATACATCCCAGTGTTCCGCTTTAGAGAGTATCGTACCCATCTCTATGGCTGAAATGGGTAACAGGAGCAACAGACATCCTGGAGAGGGGGAGGGGGAGGGATCTTTTTATGTATATTTTGTTCTAGTCAATTGAGTTAGGATTAAGGTAAATATCCTATGACTATCCTTTTCCAAAAGTGTTGGATCCGATGGCCACTACTCCACATTAAACATTTACATTTCACAGCAACTCGTGAAATCAGAGATTTGTTCAAATAGTAAGGTAGATTGATTTATTACTGTGCCTGTTTCTCTGTGTGAAAACAGTAGCCCAGCTAACAATTCTAGGGATAGAGAGAGTTTTTGTAACGTAACCCGTAATGTTCCCATGATGTTTGAGTGTCCAATTTTCTGTTAGTTAGAGGAACGTTCTATGTATGTTAGCAAAAAACCTGTGTCTCTTCAACGTTGTCCCATAAGGTGTAGTTTTATCTGGGGGGTTTTTAAATCCGATTTTACTGCTTGCTTGAGTTACTTGATGTGAAATAGAGTTCCATGTAGTCATGGCTCTACATAGTACTGTTAGTTTCCCAGAGTCTGTTCTGGACTTGGGGACTGTGATTAAGGAGTAACATTGAAACAGAGTAATATTCCCCACCAAGATTAGACAACTATGCAGAAAACGCTAAAATTGTTGAAATAAGTCAATCAAATCAATGATAAAATAAAATAAAATAAAATTTGATTTGCCACATGCGCCGAATACAACAGGTGTAGACCTTACAGTGAAATGCTTACTTACAAGCCCTTAACCAACAATGCAGTTTTAAGAAAAAAAAGTGTTAAGTAAATAATAGATAAGTAAAACATAAAAAATAATTAAAGAGCAGCAGTAAAATAAAATAACAGTAGGGAGGCTATATACAGGGGGTACAGAGTCAATGTGCGGTTGACTCTGTACCCCCTCTGCACCAGTTAGTCGAGGTAGTTGAGGGAATATGTACATGTAGGTAGAATGATGAGAGAATAGTGGGATTAATTGACACAGACATGGTGGTGTAGCATGAAGTTTGGAATGCCGTGAACCAAGAGGCTGTGATTTCAAATCCCAGGTGAAGTCATGTTGAATAATAATTAATGTATATATCAACATGCACAATGTAATCATGGAGGTCAAAGTGTGTCAAATGTGTACGTTTGTGTGTATCGGTGTCCCTAACCTTGCAAACAAAGAGCTTTGAATGGATCAGTGGTTAACCAATCAGGGCCTTGATGGGCTCGGCAACAGTAAGAAGGGTTGGTGTGTAAAGAAACTTTTTTTAGGGACGTCCCCGGAAAAAGATGTGAACTTGACAAAAACCTCCAGGGGACCATGATAGAATGTCCTATGTTTTAAATGTCATTGGACACAGGAATGTTCTTGCAACGTTCCCATGAAACGTGTCTAGAACATTAATATCTTATATTCCGAGAATATAATAATAATAATATGCCATTTAGCAGACGCTTTTATCCAAAGCGACTTACAGTCATGCGTGCATACATTTTTGTGTATGGGTGGTCCCGGGGATCGAACCCACTACCTTGGCGTTACAAGCGCCGTGCTCTACCAGCTGAGCTACAGAGAACATGGCAACCATGTTCTGTGTTTGTTTGGTTGTGCCGTTGATGGAATATTCTCCTAACCCTCAGAAAACTGGACAATGGAATATTCTTGCAACGTTCCAATGAAACGTGTCTAGAACATTAATATAGAATATTCTGAGAACATGGTCACCATGTTCTGGGTAAGTTCTGTTTGACATTAAGAGAACGGTCTCTTGGAAACAGTCCTTGCCCATCACTGGAACATTCCTATGAAAATGTTAGGTAATGACCTAATGAGACTCTTAAGGGAGTGTTCTCTAAAGTTGTGGGAGCGTTTGTTGTTAGCTGGGAGTCGCCTACAGCTATATGGTGCTTTATGGTCCTACAGTAGCAGTATGTTCTTTAGAGCCAGGATGAGGAATTGAATTCACCCTGTCAGCTGACACCAACCAGGAGAAAAACTGAAAAAGAAAAAGAGAAATTAAGAGGGAGAGAAAGAGAGAGGTAGTGATGTATGTCTGGGTGAACACAGAGCATGTTACTGTCGTAGCAGTGAGTATTTTCACTGAAACACAGTCAGGCTTTTATGCAGCAGCTCTGTCACACCATAACGCAAAAACCACCATACCAAACCACTCTACAAACCACTGAGAAAGCCAGGATAAAGAAAAAAGGGTATACTGCTCTCTAGTGGTTACAACTAAAAAAGCAGCTTCTCATATCAGAGCTTTTCCAATGGGAAGCACTGTTGTGTTGTAGAGTGGGACTGTGGAGGAAAGGAGTTGTACTGGCGTAGTTGAACAACCAGACCAGAGAGAGAAAGGGAGGG
Source organism: Coregonus lavaretus (assembly GCF_964263955.1). Classification (NCBI taxonomy): domain Eukaryota; kingdom Metazoa; phylum Chordata; class Actinopteri; order Salmoniformes; family Salmonidae; genus Coregonus; species Coregonus lavaretus. The sequence goes on along the minus strand of NC_140013.1, from coordinate 33,244,299 downwards.
GGATAGGGAGAGACAGAGAAAAGCGGGGGTAGAGAAAGAAACACAGAGAGACTGAGGAGAAGAAGAAGAAAAGGTGGGAGGAAGAAAGGGGGAGGTTGAGGGGGCAACATTTTGCCCAGAAGCAGGTGAGTGACCTGATTGTGCCCTTTCTCTCTCCTTCTCTCTAACTCTCTCTCTCTCTGTCTCTCTACTGTACCTCTGTCTTCAGACTAATGAGATTGAATGAAGGTTAGAGTGTCAGTCAGAGCCAACAGCAGGTATAACATAACACCTACATGACATTCTTCCTAAAGACTTCTACTTCTAAAGAGATCTGAAACAAGCCAAAACATACATTATTGCACGACTCTGTTTGCAGTTTTGAAAGCTGCCAAGAAAGACCTTATGAAAGAGTGAGTGCTGTAGATAGTAATGTGAAGGTAGATTTTGCAATGGAAAAACTCAGCTAACAACAAACGTTCCCATAGCGCATAGAATTAAAAAGGTATTGTCGGACATTATTCATTCTAATCAGACAGGTTTTTTACATGGACGATACATTGGAGATAATATAAGGCAAGTACTGGAAACAATAGAACACTATGAAAAATCTGGAAACCAGGCCTGCTATTCATAGCAGACTTTGAAAAGGCATTTGATAAAGTACGACTGGGTTTTATATATAAATGCCTGGAGCATTTCAATTTTGGAGAATCTCTTATAAAATTGGTTAAAATCATGTATAGTAACCCTAGGTGTAAAATAGTAAATAATGGCTATTTCTCCGAAAGTTTTAAACTGTCAAGAGGAGTGAAACAAGGTTGTCCACTATCGGCATGTCTATTTATTATGGCCATCGAAATGTTAGCTATTAAAATCAGATCCAACAATAATATCAAGGGATTAGAAATCCAGGGCTTAAAAACAAAGGTGTCATAGTACGCTGATGATTCATGTTTTCTTTTAAATCCACAACTTCCATCCTTCCACTAGCTCATAGAGGATCTAGGTACATTTTCTAACCTTTTTGGATTACAACCAAATTATGATAAATGTACTATATTACTTATTGGATCACTAAAAAATAAAAATGTTACATTACCATGTAGTTTACAATAAAATGGTCTGATGGTGATGTGGATATACTCAGAATACATATCCCAAATGAAATAAATGATCTCACTCCAATACATTTTAATAGAAAGTTAGCAAAAATAGTGCTTGCTACCATGGAAAGGTAAATACCTGTCAATTTGTGGCAAAATCACCCTGATTAACTCTTTAGTATTATCCCAGTTTACCTACAGTGCCTTGCAAAAATATTCATCCCCCTTGGCATTTTTCCTATTTTGTTGCATTACAGCCTGTAATTTAAATAGATTTTTTATAAAATAGTCAAAATTGGTGAAGTGAAATTAAAATAATAACTTGTTTCAAAAAATTCACACAAAAAAATAACGGAAAAGTGGTGCGTGCATATGTATTCATCCCCTTTGCTATGAAGCCCCTAAATAAGATCTAGTGCAACCAATTACCTTCAGAAGTCACATAATTAGTTAAATAAAGTCCAAATGTGTTCAATCTAAGTGTCACATGATCTGTCACATGTTCTCAGTATATATACACCTGTTCTGAAAGGCCCCAGAGTCTGTAACACCACTAAGCAAGGGGCACCACCAAGCAAGCAACACCATGAAGACCAAGGAGCTCTCCAAACAGGTCAGTGACAAAGTTGTGGAGAAGTAAAGATCAGGGTTGGGTTATAAAATAATATCTGAAACTTTGAACATCCCACAGACCACCATTTAAATCCATTATTAAAAAATGGAAAGAATATGGCACCACAACAAACCTGCCAAGAGAGGGCCGCCCACCAAAAGTCACGGACCAGGCAAGGAGGGCATTAATCAGAGAGGCAACAAAGAGACCAAAGATAACCCTGAAGGAGCTGCAAAGCTCCACAGCGGAGATTGGAGTATCTGTCCATAGGACCACTTTAAGCCGTACACTCCACAAAGATGGGCTTTACGGAAGAGTGGCCAGAAAAAAGCCATTGCTTAAAGAAAAAATAAGCAAACACGTTTGGTGTTCGCCAAAAGGCATGTGGAAGACTCCCCAAACATATGGAAGAAGGTACTCTGGTCAGATGAGACTAAAATTGAGCTTTTTGGCCAACAAGGAAAACGCTATGTCTGGCGCAAACCCAACACCTCTCATCACCCTGAGAACACCATCCATGAAGCATGGTGGTGGCAGCATCATGCTGTGGGGATGTTTTTCATCTGCAGGGACTGGGAAACTGGTCAGAATTGAAGGAATGATGGATGGCGCTAAATACAGGGAAATTCTTGAGGAGACCTGTTTCAGTCTTCCAGAGATTTGAGACTGGGACAGAGGTTCACTTTCCAGCAGGACAATGAACCTAAGCATACTGCTAAAGCAACACTCGAGTGGTTTAAGGGGAAATATTTAAATGTCTTGGAATGGCCTAGTCAAAGCCCAGACCTCAATCCAATTGAGAATCTGTGGTATGACTTAAAGATTGCTGTACACCAGCGGAACCCATCCAACTTGAAGGAGTTGGAGCAGTTTTGCCTTGAAGAATGGGCAAAAATCCCAGTGGCTAGATGTGCTAAGTTTATAGAGACTTGCAGCTGTAACTGCTGCCAAGGGTGGCTCTACAAAGTATTGACTTTGGGGAGGTGAATAGTTATAAACGCTCAAGTTTTCTGTTTTTTTTGGTCTTATTTCTTGTTTGTTTTACAATAAAACATATTTTGCATTTTCAAAGTGGTAGGCATGTTGTGTAAATCAAATGATACAAACCCCCCAAAAATACATTTTAATTCCAGGTTGTAAGGCAACAAAATAGGAAAAATGCCAAGTGGGGTGAATACTTTCGCAAGCCACTGTATTTGCTTATGGTCTTGCCTACGCCTAGCGAACAGTTTTTTAAATTCTAGGAGATAAAAATATTCCATTTCATTTGAAACGGCAGGCCAGACAAAATTAAACGGGCCTATTTATATAATTAATATGAATTCGGAAGACAGAAATTATTAAATATTAAAGCATTAGACCTATCACTAAAAACAGTTATACTTAAATCCGAACTGGTTGTCTAGCCAATTAGTAAGATTGTCTCACCCAATGTTCAAGAATGGCATTTTTCCCTTTATTTAGATTACAACCTCTAACTTTCAGTGGTTTGAAAAGGAAATAATCTCCCAAATATCACTATTTCTAAAACAAGCCATAGAAAGTTGGTTGCAATTTCAATAAAATCCTCCAGAAACGACAGAACAAATAATGCAACAAATATTGTGGTTAAACTCAAATATACTAATTGATAGAAAAACTTTTTTTTTTTTTATAAATAAAAAAAGAAGGTATAATCTTCGTAAATGGTATCATAGGTCGGACTGGTGGAGTTATGTCGCACATTCAGCTAACAAAAACATATGGAAATGTCTGCTCTACCCAAAATTACAACCAAATAATTGCAGCATTACCACAAAAAAGAGGAAAGTGGAAGGGGGAAAGAGTAAGGAACTTGTCTGTCAGCCTCGCATTAAAGAACATAATTGGTTAAAGAAAATTGTGATAAATAAAAAAATATATACCAGTTTCATTTAAGGACCAAAGGATTGATAGCCGTCCCATATAGATTGCAAAATAGTTGGGAAGAGATTTTTGACGTACCGATTCCATGGCATAGTGTTTATGAACTGATATGAAAAACGACGCCGGATTCAAAAATTAGAATTGTTCAATTTAAATTATTATTCAAAATTCTTGCTACCAATATAATGTTATTTATGTGGGGGATACAATCTTCCCAGCTCTGCAGATTTTGCTGCGAAGAGACAGAATCATTAGATCATTTGTTTTAGTACTGTCCATTTGTAGCTTGTTTTTGGACACAGGTCCAGGAATGGCTAAAGGATTGCAATATTTACCTGGAGCTAACCCTGCAGATAGCACTACTGGGTGATCTGAAAAGTCATAGTCAATTGATCATTAATATAATAATACTTTTAGCAAAAATGTTTATTTTCAATTTACAATCTGTAGAAACAATGAGAATAGAAAGGTTCAGAACTTTTGTAAACATCACAGTACAGTTGAAAAATATATGGCAAATAGAAATCCAATATGGATGGTGTTAAGAGATAGATGGGAGGTGTTGCATGGAGTTGAAGGATGGGACTAATAACAACTAACAACAACTAATAACAACAAGATAACTAATGTAAAGCATACTGTGTCCATAATAAGTATATAGGTTATAGGTTGAGATCTTTTGTGAAAGAGCACAGTTAGAAAATATATGGCATATAGAAGCAAACGGGTGTCACGCCCTGGCCTTGAGAGGCCTGTTGTCTTTAGTTGGTTTAGTCAGGGCGTGAGGATCTATGTTAGAATTTCTATGTTTAGGATCTAGATGTGTATTTCTAGGTTTGGCCGGGTGTGATTCCCAATCAGAGGCAGCTGTCGCTCGTTGTCTCTGATTGGGGATCATACTTAAGTAGCCTGGTTGCCTACCTTAGTTGTGGGATCTTGTTCCGTGTTTAGGCTTGTATGAATGTATAGCCTGAGGACTTCACGTTACGTTGTTTCTTGTTTCTTGTTTTGTTTATGTTTATTGAGTTTAATAAACATGTTTGCATACCACGCTGCACCTTGGTCTGACCCGTCTCTCAACGTTCGTGACAACCGGATGGATATCATGAAAATGATCAGAGAGGTTGAGGGTAGAGGAAGTTCAGGAGTAAAAACAAACATAAAATGTATATAGTATGTATAAGATGGAATAATGTATAAGCTGGAAGTAGAGGCCTAAGCATTGTTGTTCACTAGTTTACTCCAATTAGGGAAGAGGTGGTGGGGTTGGAAATTAATAAAGGGAAATATATTTATATGTATGTACATTTACATTTTAGTCATTTAGCAGACGCTCTTATCCAGAGCGACTTACAGTTAGTGAGTGCATCAATTTTTTTTTTCATACTAGCCCCCCATGGGAATCGAACCCACAACCCTAGCATTGCAAACGCCATCCCTGCCGGCCAAACCATCCCCTACCTTGGACGACGCTGGGCCAATTGTGCGCCGCCCCATGTCTCCCGGTCGCGGCCGGCTACGACAGAGCCTGGATTCCAGTTTTCTGAGAGTTAGGAGAGTATTCCATCAACGTCCCACCAAATGTACACAGAACATGATTGCCATGTTCTCAAAATATAATATATTAATGTTCCACGTTTCATGGGAACATTGCAGGAACATTTCTGTGTATCAGTTGTCAGGATGTTGCCTGATGGTCCCAAAGAAACGTTCTTTAAAAAAATGAAGTTTACCAAACATCATGCCTTGTTACTGTTACCAAGCCAATCAAGGCCCTGATTTGTGAACCACTGATCCATTCCTAGCTCTTTTTTTTGTTGGCAAGGTTAGGGATACTCACAGTGCTTTTAACATGCACTGTTTTCAACTTAAATATTTGACATAGATGATTACATCGTGCATGTTCATTTATACAGTAATTATTATTCAACTTATCTTCACCTGGGATTTGAACTCACAACTTCTTGCTACATAGTACTCTGATCTTCCTGCTACGCTACCATGTCCATGTCAGGTGTTGGTTAATCTGACTATTCTTATCATTGATTTGATTTACTAATTTCAGCAATTTAAGGGCTTTCTGTATAGTTGTCGTATGTTGGTGGGGCATGTTACTGTCACGCCCTGGCCTACAGAACTCTAGCTAGTTTGGTCAGGGTGTGAATATTCTAGATTTGTATTTCTATGTTGGCCGGTGTGGTTCCCAATCAGAGGCAGCTGTCGCTCGTTGTCTCTGATTGGGGATCATACTTAGGCAGCCTTTTGGCACTGTTGAGTTGTGGGATCTTGTTCCGTGTAAGGTTTGTTGTGTTGTACCTTTGGACTTCACGTTTCGTTTCCTTTGTTGTTTTGTCATGTGTTTATCATTAATAAACATGTACGCATATCACGCTGCGCCTTGGTCCGACCCTTCTTTAAACGAACGTGACAGAAGAACCCACCAAACAAGGACCAAGCAGCGTGCCCAGGAGCAGCAGTCACCCTGGACACAGGTGGAGGAGCAGAGAGTATGGACTTGGCGGGAGATAAGAGAGGATCTGGCAAGGCAGATGGAGGCCCTGAAAGGGATCAGGGTAGAGAAGGAGAGACAGCCCCAATGCATTATTTTGGGGGGGATAAAAGGGTGGTCGGGGAGCGACAGAGAGGAGCCCCGTCCACTGCACTCGTGGGGGCTCAAGGAGGAGTCCTCACTGGAGGAGGACGGGGCGCGGAGTGTAAAGGACGGAGACAGTCATAGACCTCCAGCACCGGTTCCCAGTCCGGTACGCCCCTACCTGCTCCCCGCACCAAGCCAGTGGTGCGTGTTCCCAGTCCGGCCCGGCCTGTTCCTGCTCCTCGCACCAAGCCAGTGGTGTGTGTTCCCAGTCCGGCCCGGCTTGTTCCTGCTCCTCGCACCAAGCCAGTGGTGTGTGTACCCAGTCCGGCCCGGCCTGTTCCTGCTCCTCGCACCAAGCCGGTGGTGCGCGTCGCCAGTCTGGCCCGGCCTATTCCTGCTCCTCGCACTAAGCCAGTGGTGCGTGTCGCCAGTCCGGCTCGGCCTGTTCCTGCTCCTTGCACCAAGCCAGTGGTGCGTGTCGCCAGTCCGGCACGGCCCGTGCCCGTTCCACTCTGGAGCCAGAGCAGTTCGCTCCACCAGTGCCTGATCCAGCTCCGGTCAGCGGCTCCACTCCGGAGCCAGAGCAGTCCGCCCCACCGGTGCCCAAGCCAGCTCCGGGCAGCGGCTCCACCTTTTGGGGGGGGGGGGGGGTACTGTCACGCCCTGGCCTACAGAACTCTAGCTAGTTTGGTCAGTGTGTGAATATTCTAGATTTGTATTTCTATGTTGGCCGGTGTGGTTCCCAATCAGAGGCAGCTGTCGCTCGTTGTCTCTGATTGGGGATCATACTTAGGCAGCCTATTGGCACTGTTGAGTTGTGGGATCTTGTTCCGTGTAAGGTTTGTTGTGTTGTACCTTTGGACTTCACGTTTCGTTTCCTTTGTTGTTTTGTCGTGTGTTTATTGTTAATAAACATGTACGCATATCATGCTGCGCCTTGGTCCGACCCTTCTTTAAACGAACGTGACAGTTACTTTGTGCAGTACATAGCAGCAGTCTTACAGGATCCTGACCAATTCTGCTATTTTTTGTGTGTTTTTTTATGCTGATCTTAGCTTTTTTTGTGCATAATGTCTCCGCTATCATTTCCTATGACCGAAAACATCTTCTGGACATCAGAACAGTGATCACTAACCACGATTTGGAAAATGTCTACTTCAATGAGTCGGCAGCTCTGTACGTTCTGTTTACTCTGGACCAGGCCCTAATCTACAGGACTCGAAAGACGAAGCGGCAGCGAAAGAGAGGCAGATGAGGTGTTATCCTTACGAGACTACCCCGGCGAGCAAATAGACTGCCATTGCCCTCTGTTCTATTGGCGAACGTGCAGTCACTGGAGAACAAACTTGAAGAGCTCCGTTTGAGACTATCCTTTCAACTGGACCTGAAAACGGTAAAATCCTATGTTACTGAGAGTCGTGGCTGAACAAGGACATGGATATAAATCTCACAGGTTTTTCTATGAATCGACGACAGACTCTGGTAAGACGAAGGGAAGAGAGGTGTGTCTCTTTGCTAACAACAGCTGGTGCACAATCTCTAATGTTAAGGAAGTCTCAAGTTTTTGCTCGCCTGAGCTAGAATACCTCATGATAAGCTGCAGACCATAATATTTACGAAGAGACTTTTCATAGATATTTTTCATATCTGTCTATTTTCCACCACAAACCGATTCTGGCACAAGCTGTATAGGGCCACAAGCAAACAAGAATATGCACATTTAGATGCAGCGTTTCTCGGGGCCGGTGATTTTAATGCAGGGAAACTGAAATCCGTTTTACCTCATTTTTACCAGCATGTCACCTGTGCAACTAGAGGCTACAAAACTATAGATCACCTTTACTCCACACACAGAAACCCATACAAGGCCCTCCCTCGCCCTCCCTTTGGCAAATCAGACCATAACTCTATCCTCCTGCTTACAAGCAAACACTCAAACAGGAAGTACCAGTGACGCGCTCAATACTGAAGTGGTCTGATGAAGCAGGTGCTAAGCTACAGGACTGTTTCGCTAGCAGAGACTGGAATATGTTCTGGGATTCATCCGATAACATTGAGGAGTTTACCACATCAGACACCAGCTTCGTTAATAAGAGCATCGACGACGTCGTCCCTACAAGTGATCGTACGGACATACAGTTGAAGTTTACATGCACTTAGGTTGCACAAAACCTTTTACATGCACAAAACTCGTTTTTCAACCACTCCACAAATGTCTTGTTAACAAACTATAGTTTTGTGCATGACACAAGTAATTTTTCCAACAATTGTTTACAGACAGATTATGTCACTTATAATTCACTGTATCACAATTCCAATGGGTCAGAAGTTTACATACACTAAGTTGACTATGCCTTTAAACAGCTTGGAATATTCCAGAAAATGATGTCATGGCTTTAGAAGCTTCTGATAGGCTAATTGACATCATTTGAGTCAATTTGAGGTGTACCTGTGGATGTATATCAAGGCCTACCTTCAAACGCAGTGCCTTTTGCTTGACATCATGGGAAAATCAAAAGAAATCAGCCAAGACCTCAGAAAAATTATTGTAGACCTGTCTGGTTCATCCTTGGGAGCAATTTCCAAATGCCTGAAGGTACCACGTTCATCTGTACAAACATTAGTACGCAAGTATAAACACCATGGGACCACACAGCCGTCATACCTCTCAGGAAGGAGATGCGTTCTGTCTCCTAGAGATGAACGTACTTTGGTGTGAAAAGTGCAAATCAATCCCAGAACAACAGCAAAGGACCTTGTGAAGATGCTGGAGGAAACAGGTACAAAAGTATCTATATCCACAGTAAAACGAGTCCTATATTTACGTAACCTGAAAGGCCGCTCAGCAACGAAGAAGCCACTGCTCCAAAACCGCCATAAAAAAGCCAGACAACGGTTTGCAACTTCACATGGGGACAAAGATCATACTTTTTGGAGAAATGTCCTCTGGTCTGATGAAACAAAAATAGAACTGTTTGGCCATAATGACCATTGTTATGTTTGGAGGAAAAAGGGGGTTGCTTGCAAGCCGAAGAACACCATCCCAACCGTGAAGAACGGGGGTGGCAGCATCATGCTGTGGGGGTGCTTTGCTGCAGGAGGGACTGGTGCACTTCACAAAATAGATGGCATATTGAGGAAGGAAAATTATGTGGATATATTGAAGCAACATCTCAAGACATCACTCAGGAAGTTAAAGTTTGGTCGCAAATGGGTGCAAGCAAGGAGGCCTACAAACTTGACTCAGTTACACCAGCTCTGTCAGGAGGAATGGGCCAAAATTCACTCAACTTATTGTGGGAAGTTTGTGGAAGGCTACCCGAAACGTTTGACCAAAGTTAAACAATTTAAAGGCAATGCTACCAAATACTAATGGAGTGTATGTAAACTTCTCACCCACTGGGAATGTGATGAAAGAAATAAAAGCTGAAATAAATCATTCTCTCTACTATTATTCTGACATTTCACATTTTTAAAATAAAGTGGTGATCCTAACTGACCTAAGACAGGTAATTTTTACCAGGATTAAACGTCAGGAATTGTGAAAAACTGAGTTTAAATGTATTTGGCTAAGGTGTATGTAAACTTCCGACTTCAACTGTACCCCAACCAGAAGCCATGGATTACAGGCTGAGCTGAAAGCTAGAGCCGCGAGCTGCCCAGTGAAGCGAGCTTACCAGAGGAGCTAAATGCTTTCAATGCTCACTTCGAAACAAGCAACACTGAACTATTCATGAGAACACCAGCTGTTCTGGATGACTGTGTGATTTCGTTCTCCGTAGCCGATGTGAGTAAGACCTTTAAACAGGTTAACATTCGCAAGGCTGCGGAGTCAGACAGAATACCAGGATGCATACTCAGAGCATGCGCTGGCCAGCTGGCATTTTCAACCTATTCCTGACCCATTCTGTAATTACAACTTGTTTCAAGCAGACCACCATAGTCCATGTGCCCAAGAACACCAAGGTAACGGGCCTAAATGACTATCACCCTATAGCACATCTATAGCCATGAAATTCTTTGATTGGCTGGTCATGGCTCACATCAACACCATCATCCCAGACGCCCTGGACCCAATTTGCATACCGTCCAACAGATTCACAGGTGACGCAATCTCTATTGCACTCCACACTACCCTCACCCCACCTGGACAAAAGGAATACCTTTGTAAGAATGCTGTTAATTGACTACAGCTCATCATTCAATACCAAGCTCATAACCAAGCTCAGGACCCTGGGGCTGAACACCTCCCTCTGCAACTGGATCCTGGACTTCCTGATGGGTCGCCCACAGGCGGTGAGGGTAGGCAGCAACACATCTGCCATGCTGTCCATTAACACGGGGGGCCCTCAGGGGTGTGTGCTTAGTCCCCTCCTGTACTCCCTGTTCATCCATGACTGCGTGGCTGTGCATGACTCCAACACCATTATCAGGTTTGCTGACGAAACGATGGTGGTAGGACTGACAATGAGGCAGACTATAGGGAGGAGGTCCGAGACCTGGCAGGGTGGTGCCAGGACAACAAGCTCTCCCTTAATGTCAGCAAAACAAAGGAGCTGATCGTGGACTACAGGAAAAGGTGGGGCGAACACTCCCGCATCCATATCGATGGGGCTGTAGTGGAGCGGTGTTCCTCGGTGTCCACATCATTAAGGAATTAACATGACTGGTACTACTTGCAGCAAGGACCACCTGTTAATTGAAATGCATTCCAGGTGACTACCTCATGAAGCTGGTTGAGAGAATGTGTAAAGCTGTCATCAAGGCAAAGGGTGGCTACTTTGAAGAATCTAAAATATAAAATACATTTTGATTTTTTTACACTTTTTTGGTTACTACATGATTCCATATGTGTTTTTTCATAGTGTTGATATGCTGCTTTTCCTTCACTCTGCGGTCCAACTCATCCCAAACCATCTCAATTGGGTTGACGTCGGGGGATTGTGGAGGCCAGGTCATCTGATGCAGCACTTCATCACTCCTTCTTGGTAAAATAGCCCTTAAACATCCTGGAGGTGTGTTGGGTCATTGTCCTGTTGAAAAACAAATGATAGTCCCACTAAGCGCAAACCAGATGGGATGGCGTATCGCTGCAGAATGCTGTGGTAACCATGCTGGTTAAGTGTGCCTTGAATTCTAAATAAATCACTGACAGTGTCATCAGCAAAGCACCCCCACACCATCACACCTCCTTCTCCATGCTTCATGGTGGGAACCACACATGTGGAGATCATCTGTTCACCTACTCTGCGTCTCACAAAGACATTACCAAAAATCTCACATTTGGACTCATCAGACCAAAGAACAGATTTCCACCGGTCTAATGTCCATTGCTTTTGTTTCTTGGCCCAAGCAAGTCTCTTCTTCTTATTATTGGTGTCCTTTAGTAGTGGTTTCTTTGCAGCAATTCAACCATGAAGGCCTGATTCACGCAGTCTCGTCTGAACAGTTGATGTTGAGATGTGTCTGTTACTTGAACTCTGTGAAGCATTTATTTGGTCTGCAATTTCTGAGGCTGGTAACTTTAATGAACTTATCCTCTGCAGCAGAGGTAACTCTGAGTCTTCCTCTCCTGTGGCGGGTCTCATGAGAGCCAGTTTCATCATAGCACTTGATGGTTTTTGCGACTGCACTTGAAGAAACTTTCAAAGTTTTGGAAATGTTCCGTATTGACTGACCTTCATGTCTTAAAGTAATGATGGACTGTCGTTTCTCTTTGCTTATTTGAGCTGTTCTTGCCATAATATGGACTTGGTCTTTTACCAAATAAGGCTATCTTCTGTATACTACCCCTACCTTGTCACAACACAACTGATTGGCTCAAACGTATTAAGAAGGAAAGAAATTCCACAAATCAACTTTTAAGAAGACACACCTGTTAATTGAAATGCATTCCAGGTGACTACCTCATGAAGCTGGTTGAGAGAATGTCAAGCGTGTGCAAAGCTGTCATCAAGGCAAAGGGTGGTTACTTTGAAGAATCTCAAATATAAAATATATTTTGATTTGTTTAACACTTTTTTGTTTACTACATGATTCCATATGTGTTATTTCATAGTTTTGATGTCTTCACCATTATTCTACAATGTAGAAAATAGTAAAAAATTAAGAAAAAACCCTTGAATGAGTAGGTGTGTCCAAACTTTTGACTGGTACTGTATATAGAACTAATAAATACTCATAATTTATGAGGTAGTGGAATTGTGGTCATAATTCATGCTCAAGGGGAAATCTTACAGATTCCCGTCTTTCAATGAGAAACTAATTTTAATTAGATCAGATAGGTGTGTTTTAAATGACTATGATATATTGCTAAGAATGTGAGACTAGAGTAATTCCCCTAGCTGGTCTCGAATACAGGCCACCAGCAGCAATGACGAACGCCCTAACCACTGTCCCAATAAGGGATATATCTAGGACATGTGCTTATTGGGCCAGTATAGTTAGGCCCTGTCCAGAAGAAACCCTAACCCCTCCTCCCTAGGCACTTGTGTAGATCAATCAATCAATCAAATGTATTGATAAAACCCTTTTTACATCAGCAGATGTCACAAAGTGCCTATACAGAAACACAGCCTAAAACTCTAAACAGTAAGCAATGCAGATGTAGAAACACTGTGGCTAGGAAAAACTCCTTAGAAAGGCTGGAACCTAGGAAGAAACCTAGAGAGGAGCCAGGCTCTGAGGGGTGGCCAGTCCTCTTCTGGCCATGGCAGGTGGAGATTCTAAGAGTACATGGCAATTACAGTTTTTGCCCATTGCTTACACACTAAAACCGAATGCTTAGACCAAAGCCTCAATACCTAAACTTCTTGTAGCATGCCTTAAACACAGTGTAACCATAGCTTAAACACAATGTCAACTTTACACTACACATGTTTTCTTACATTAGACACTTTGTTCAAAAACGAAATCACCTGTTATCATTGGGAAAACACTCTGTTCAAAATGCAAAACTCATCTGGCAATTGTATGCACTTACATACACACCTGAAAACACTTGCACAGAAAACAGAACACCAATCAGTCTGAGCCTTAGCAATACAAATAGGCCTCAGGTAAGCCATTTTTAGAACTTTGCAAGCATGGAGGCAATGAGAGTCAGAGTAAGAGGAGGACAAAGAGAGAGAGGAGTCGGATGTGGAAGAGGACGTGGAAGAGGACGAGGACCAGTGCGGAGACGTATATCAGATGACATCAGGGCTACTCTGGTGGACCATGTGATAAATCATAGCCTGTCCATGAGGGAGGCTGGGCAAAGAGTCCACCCTAACCTCAGTTGCTACACAGTAGCATCGATAATAAGGACATTCCGACTGGAGAACAGGTATATCTTCAAGTTTCTACTCCAGACTGTACCTACTGTATGTGTCACATGATTCTGTATCATATTACAATATTACTGTACTAACTATACTATACAAAAATGGGTAGTACTGTGAAGTACTGTATATGTAAAGGAATACCATTGTGATGGGGCGGCAGGTAGCTTAGTGGTTAAGAGCGTTGTGCCAGTAACCGAAAGGTCGCTGGTTCTAATCCCCGAGCCGACTAGGTGAAAAATCTGTCGATTTGCCCTTGAGCAAGGCACTTAACCCTAATTACTCCTGTAAGTTGCTCTGGATAAGAGCGTCTGCTAAATGACTAAAAATGTGATGTTGCAGTACTGTGTACAGTTTGAAAGTACAGTATGTGAAAAATAAACTAACCACTGACATCTTGTGGTGGCATTTTCTACAGAATGGGTGGATGACCTCCTCAAGGTGGAAGGGAATGGCTCTTCACTCAACAACAAGAGCTTGCCATCATTGAAATGGTGCGAGAAAATAATGCAATCCGACTTCATGAGTTGCATAATTGGAAATGAATTCAACAGGGTCAGCATTTCTACACTAAGTCGCATCCTACAGAAACATAACTTCAGAATGAAGCAGCTGTACAGGGTGCCATTTGAGAGGAACAGTGTCAGGGTCAAGGATCTGCGCCATTATGTGTCACTTTACATACTATATATTGTGATGTGGGAATGAGGGTTTATCCTGCCCTGCTTGTAGTTTTTGTCTATACTCACCCAACCCAGCCCCTACTTGTGTGAAAATATAGACATTGTAGTTACTGTATGTGTTTTCAGTAACACTATTCAATAGTTTCTGTTACAGACAGTTCTGGAGTTTGATGCCGCCGAACTGCCGCATGAGTTCATCTACGTGGATGAGGCAGGCTTCAATCTGGCTAAAACCAGGCGTCGGGGCCGTAACGTAGTTGGACAAAGGGCTGTTGTAAATGTCCCTGGGCAGCGTGGGGGAAATATCCCCTTGTGTGCTGCAATTAGTGTCCAAGGAGTCCTGCATCATCATGCCACTCTAGGTCTCTAAAATACAGGACAGATCATTGCATTTCTACATGCACTACATGCAGTTGTGCAGGACAGACCACAGCAGCCCAAGTTTGTTGTCATCTGGGATAATGTTAGTTTCCACCGGGCTGCTCTGGTCCGAGATTGGTTCAACAACCATAATCATTTCACAGTTTTATACCTGCCCCCTTACAGCCCCTTTCTAAATGCAATTGAGGAATTATTTTCAGCGTGGCGGTGGAAAGTATATGATCGGCAACCACATGCCCGCATGACTCTTCTGCAAGCAATGGAAGAGGCATGTGGAGACATTGTGGTGGGATCAATCCAAGGGTGGATTCGGCACACAAGGACATCGCCTGTGATGTTGACGAGGTCTTGTGGCCAGATCCGAACAGAAGGCGTGATCCATAAGCCCCCCCACCCCCCACCACACACACGCACACGCACACACACACACGCACACACACACAAAACAAGTATATGTTTTTTCCCCCAATAGCAATTTATCCAGTAATTGTTTAGTTTTTTTACTTTAGTTTTGTTGCTAAATTTGATGTTAAGAATTTCTGTAAGAATGTTTGTTTTTTTGTAAATACTTTTTTTGTAAATACTGTTTGATTACTGCAGAAATTCTACTTTTGAGTTTTACAGAAGACAATGACAATAAAATGACAATAAAAATAGAAACACAAAGACTGCAGTGTTTTATATAAAGCCCATCAGTGTGTTGCTGGTGATATGAAAGAGTCATTCAAATGTGGTGGTTTTGTTGCAAGAATTTCATTTTTAGAAAGGAGTGTTAAGTTTTGATTGCAGTGTTTCATTTTGGCATATATGTGAGTTGTTAATCTCCAAGTGCTATGTCTGATTGGCTTGTGTGTTGAGTTTTGACATAATGAGCCAAATTCTGCAAAAAGTGTGTAAGCAATAGGCAAAAACTGTAAAGCCAGATCGTTCTTCAAGATGTTAAAATGTTCATAGATGACCAGCAGGGTCAAATAATAATCACAGTGGTTGTAGAAGGTGCAACAGGTCAGCACCTCAGGAGTAAATGTCAGTTGGCTTTTCACTGCCCAGGTTTCAGAGGTTGAGAGAGAGAGAGAAACAGAGAAAGAGAGCGAGAAAGAAAGAGAGAGAGAGGGAGAGAGAGAGAGAAAGAGAGGTGAAAATTAGAGGGAGCATACTTAAGTTCACACAGGGCACCAGATAAGACAGGAGAATTACACCAGATAGGACAGACTGACCCTAGCCTCCTGGCACATAGACTATTGCAGCATAGATACTGGAGGCTGAGACAATGGGGGTCGGGTGACACTATGGCCCCGTCCAGGCAGGATGTAACCCCACCCACTTTGCCAAAGCACCACTAGAGAGATATCAACAGACCACCAACTTACTATCCTGAGACAAGGCTGAGTATAGCCCACAAAGATCTCCTCCACCGCACAAGCCCGAGGGGATGCAAAACCGGACAGGAAGATAACGTCAGTGACTCAACCCACTCAAGCCGAGTATTGCGAAAAAAGCCTGGCACGACATGACGCACCCCTTCTAGGGACGGCATGGAAGAGCACTAGTAAGCCAGTGACTCAGCCTCTGTAATAGTAAATCTCAGCTCAGATCATAGTGATTCAGGAGTATCATTAAAACAGGTTAACATGCCCCACCAACATTAGACAACTATTCTGAAAATGAGTAAATCAAATCAATGATGAGAATACTCAGACTAACCAATACATGACACAGATAAGGTGGCTTAGCAGGAAGATCGGCATACTGTGAAACAAGAGGTTGAGTTTTAGCTAACCCTTCCCCTACCGTTAACCTTTTAACCAAACTCCTAACCTTATCCCTAACCTTATCCCCTAGCCTAGCTAACGTTAGCCAGCCAGCTAACATTAGTGTTAGCCACCTAGCAACCTAGCTAACATTAGCAACAACAAATTGGAATTTGTAGCATAGCATACGCTTAGCAAATTTGTAAAATATTATACGTTTTGCTAATTCATAACATATTGTACGAATTTCAATTCGTACAATATCATACGAACTGTAATTTGTAACATATCAAACGAAATGGATGATGGACATCCACAAATTAATACATACCATACGAAACGTAACATATCATACTAAATGGAGTGTCTCGGATTTAAGTACAGAATAATACAAAATGCTCTGAGACCAGATTGAGATAGAATGTTCCCCTAACATTAGGGGGACATTACGGGTAAAATGACAAAAACGTTATCTCTCAATAGAATTGTTAGCTGGGAATGAATCCCTCTTTCCTCCTTTTCCTCCCTCTCTTCCCCTTCTCCTCCCTCTCTCTTCCAACTCCTATTTGAACTTCAAACTTTTGCAACATTTCAAACTTTAGCAACAGAAAGACTTAATGAAAGAGTGAGTGCTGTAGATAGTAATGTGAAGGTATATTTTGCAATGGAACAATCAATCCCTCTCCCCCTTTTCCTCCCTCTCTCCCTCTTCTCCTCCCTCTCTCTTCCAACTCCTCTTACCTAGGCATCTTTCTTCGAACTTTGAACTTTTGCAACATTTCAGAGCTCGCCTGGGCACAGTTGATAGTGTGCATGCAAAGAAGTTAGGGAGCACCACACTCATAGACCCGGCCTGCTGTGACCTTTGAACTCCTGTAATATGGCTTACTACAGCCCAACCAGTAACAAAGAAGCACTGTGAAGTAGGGTTAAAAATGGGCTGCCAGATTTGAAATCACATGCTAAAGCAACACTATACCATGATGACTCTCAAGGAAAGGGTAATGTGGTGATTAAACAAATCCCTTACTGTCTGAGGTAAGGTTAGGGGTTAGGTTAAGGTTAAAGGTTACATTATGGTTGGATAAGTTGGATGTCTTATTAGTCAACACTTGCAACATGGCATGTCTTCCATGTCCCTGTTCAAGTACTTTCATAATGCATCATTAAGTAATCACCAATTAGACATGACTGCACAAGTGAATGCTATTCACCTGTGTAAGTGCAAAAGGACTGTTAAACACAGAACCCTTATGTCTGGGTAGGCAGATAGATGGACAGTAACAACAGACTCCCCCCCCCCCCCCCCCCCCCCCCCCCTTCTCTCTCGCTCTCTCTCGCTCTCTCTCTCTCACACACAGACACACACACACAAAGACACCCTGTTGTCACACTCCCTCTCCAGAACCTCTCTCTCATCATCATTCCTATACTCATTTACTCCTACCAACCACAGGACTCCGAGGAGCTACAACTGGCTCTGTCAATGAACTGTGACAAGGTGTTGTTCTTTGGGTTTTTCTCCTCCCTCTCTCGCCTTCCGGGAACACTAATTGGCCACATGCAGAGTAATGTGACCAATCGAATCATCCTCGGCAAAGAGCCGGAGCTGCAGATCGGAAGAGCAGAGCGTTGGGCTCAGTCCGGCTCCCACGCCGAAGAGTTCCTGGGGTGACACTTTCTTTTTCCTTCCTTTACCTAGGGAATACCTTGGGATTTACCCCCCATCTTCTCATCCCACGGATTTGGTGGTTCTCCCGCCCCTGGCCTCGCCTCCTGCCCGCCCTCGGATCAGCGCTCGGGTGAAAAGGGCACCATCAGAGGGGTGATCGCTGGCCCTTGTGCTACACTACAGTGAGTAACCTTACGGATGGACAGGGAGAGGGAGAGAGAGAGGATGATACGAGACTGTGTGTGAGAGAGACAGAGAGACAGAGCGAAAGACAGAGAGACAGAGATAGAGAGACAAAGATAGAGAGAGAGAGACAGAGAGAGAGAGCGACGGGGAGAGACAAAGAGAGAGAGATTGAGAGAGTTAGAGAGGGAGACAGAGAGAGAGAGAGAGAGAGAGAGAGAGAGAGAGGAGAGAGAGAGAGAGAGAGAGAGAGAGAGAGAGAGAGAGAGGGGTGAGACTATGGAGCATTACTACAGAAAAAACTGTAAAATCCTTCCCAGAAAAGTTAGACTTTCAACCTTAAATTGCAAGATTGATTTTGTGCAATGTTCTTGAACATTGTGCAAGAAATTGACCAGCGGAATCACCGATTTCAACAAAACTTAACCAAGACTGTATCTACTGGCAATAATGTACATGTAAATGAATACATAAACACAGCTTGTACCCTCAGAGACCCTAGACTGAAGAAGTCAAATAACAGGTCAACTTTTTCCAGCTTGAAGTAACAAAATGGGTGTTTCTTTTAATTTTTAACACATGTTAGATATAAGCCTAAGTAGGACAAAGGGAGTCAACTTGCACAACCTGTCCAACTCTGTTTTATAACCACAGAGAAAGCATTTACAGGATGTATCTATAAGATAACTGAGCGTCTATAACCGTTTAGCCCTGGGTGGTTAACAGGTTCTGCCCTCTTGTCCTCATTGGATCTCTATGGGGATGGGGGTAAAGCTGGACAATAGAGTGGGGAGTGGAGTTTCCATCCATATGCTATTAAACTTCAACACTCGTCAGGTGCGGTAATCAATACCAGTGGAGGCTTTTGAAGGGAGAAATCGGAGAACAAGTAAAACAGCCTCTTCCTACATATACCTATACCTGATTAAACTCTCCTGCACCCCACTTTGCAGCGATAGAGGGCCCTTTGATGATTGTATCATCGTTGGCTAAACTAAGCTATAGCCTAGGGAGCTATGTAGCCTAGCTACAGTATCTCCAACCAACAACCCCAAACTATCCCAGAAGCCACTGAGGCCCCTCATCCATCCACAGAGCGAGCACACAGACAGAGTGCTGTTTGTTAGCATCATCTAATAGCTGCCACTATCTCACACACACACTAAGGAGAATACAGGCCCAACAGACATGGGGGGATATGGGAGATTCGTAACCATTGTGTGTGTATGTGATTGTGTGTGTGTGTGTGTGTGTGTGTGTTTTCCTCCCCTGCACGCCGTATGGCCTCTCTGATGGCCTCTCTCAAGCTGGCATCCCGCCACTTCAGGAAAATGAAGCGCTTCTTACTGCGCTAACACATAGCCACGCTTACTATTACCCTATATCATTTCTGTAATAACAGTCCCATGCTTGGCCTAGAGAGCAGAAGCAGTAGCTAGCAGCTTGCCGCCACAGCCTGACTTATTAGCCCGTGCCAGTGACTAATTCTGACTGTAACGAATCTGTCATTGAATTAGCCAACAATATTGATGACTAAAACCCCTTAGAAACATAGAGTTACTCCAGTGAGGTTCCCACGACATTTAGCAACGATTTCATCTTTTGTGACTGTCCTGGTGTGTAGTCAAGGCTCAGGGCTAGTTTTTACTACCAAGTGTAATTTTATCCCTTTGATACACAGAAAAACGATAACATGATTTCCCAGCTGATTTTGTACTTTGTTAACTGTACAAACATTGCACAGCTTTTGACATTTACATGTATTTAAGTGTTTTTATATCAAAGGAACAGCTTTGTTAGCTGTATATTCCATCTATACTTACAGACAGTACAGGGTGCACAATTTACAAGCTAAAGTTATAAACAGGACAGTTTCTTCACCAAGCATCCCTTTAAGCCCCTCTGGTCCATGATGTGAGTTAGATACAGCACTTTGTAAAATGTATGTGCAATGTTTTCTCAGCTCATCTCTTACAGCTAGCAAATACTGTACATACACAATGCAAACAAGAGACTTCATAAAAAGCATCTTTAATCTCATATAAACCTCAAACATCATCATACTCTATTCTTGGTGAACCTTCATTCATGTCCGAGTTCTGACGGAAAAATTCTAAAAACATCCCATCATATAGTCTACAGTCAGTACATGAGGAGGGTGTGAATTTTTTGTCCAAGTGATCATCCATAAAGCATACTAACATGTTGCTGAACAAGGCTAGAGAACAGATGGGAGAGAGAAGTCCGTCTGGTACTGTAGTGATTGTTACTGAGTGTTCCTCCCAGATTAAACTCACCACATTCCTGCTCTGCATGTCGCTGTGTTCCACTGACAGATACCCCACTGAGCACTTCTCTAATCACCTGCAACAACATTCTAGACGTTTCTGGAAGTTTCTGTCTCTCTCTGTCTGTCCCCCTATGTACATAACTAACTACATAACAATGTCAAAGTGGATTTATAAAGTCAAAGTTGTCCATGTTTATAAAGTTGTTATAAACGGTCCTCTATGATTCTTGGCATGATTGTGCTTGTTTCCAGATACCTTCATCCTGACCTGCCCACTCGCCTGCCCTCGACCCCTCACCTCCCTGTAACCATGACGACCAAAACGACCAACGACCTGGACGGGAACAAGGTTTCCTCCTCCCCTCTCCTGTTGGCCACATCATCCCCACCCTACCTGTCTTGCCAGCGCCTGGTGACCAAGGACGGTCACTGCGCCCTGCGCTCCTCCCCTCCCTCTCCTGGCCTGTGGCCGTCCTGGGCCTCTGCCTCTGCCTGGCTGCTAGCCCTACAGGTAAAATAAAGAAGTTGACACACACCCTAAATAGTTGAAGAGGTGCTGCTGGCTAAATGGAAAAGTAAACTTAAAATAAAAAGTTATACACAGACACTCTATGGGCCGGATTCGCAGACATAGATTAAGACTAGTCCTGGATTTAAACTCTCAATTGAGAATATCCATTGAACTTGATTATTTGACCAGTGTCAGGCTTTATCTGTGTCTGGGTAACCAGCAATAATTGAATGGGTATATACACCCTGGCTCTCCCCTGCAGGACCTGTGGGGGGCAGTGGTGTGCCTGCGCTGGCGCTGGGTTCTCTTGGCCTTCTGCACCTCCTTCGTGGCCCACTGGCTGCTGTTCGCCTGCCTGTGGTACCTACTGGCCCACCTCAATGGAGACCTGGCGGTGGAGGACCACGACGCTCCTCCAGAGGGACACGTGGTGTGTGTCAAACACATCACCAGCTTCACCGCAGCCTTCTCCTTCTCCTTGGAGACCCAGCTGACCATTGGGTACGGCACCATGTTCCCCAGTGGGGACTGTCCCAGCGCTATAGCCCTGCTGGCAGTTCAGATGCTGCTGGGCCTCATGCTGGAAGCCTTCATCACAGGTACTTTATAATGGAGAGGAGCACTTCTCTTTCTCTCTTTCTCAGTTTGTTGTTGTACCTTTCAATGCTGAGGGCACAGCTGTTTGGTCTTCTTCATCTTGAATTTTTATAAACTTTTATTATTTAATTATTTAACTTTCTTGTTTAAATTCGATCTTTGTTTCATCTGGGTCTCTTGAGATTAAAAAAAATAACACATACATATTTCTAAGGAAAACTACTGATATGTACATCTTCACTCTCTCTCTCTCCCATCCCCGCTCTTCAGGTGCGTTTGTGGCAAAGATCGCCCGTCCCCAGAAGCGTGCGGGGGCCATCCAGTTCAGCCCCCAGGCGGTGGTGGGTCAGCACCAAGGCCAGCCCTGCCTCGTGTTCCGGGCCACCAACCTTCTGCGCCGCCCCCTGGTGGACGTGGAGGTCAGTGCCGTGCTGTACGAAGAGAAAGATGACCAGGTCCTGCACCAGACCAACCTGGACTTCCAACTGGACCAGCTGGGCCCGCGCCCCTGCCCCTTCTTCATCTTCCCCCTCACCTTCTACCACGTCCTGGACCGCCACAGCCCCCTTTACCCGGCCCTGCGTGAGGGCAGCGCCAGCCACTTTGAGCTAGTGGTGTTTCTCTCCGCCTCCCAGGAGGGCACGGGCGACGCCTGCCAGAAGAGGACGTCCTACCTGCGCCAGGAGATCCAGTTTGAGCGGCGCTTCGTGGCCGCCATGGGGCTGGACAAGCATGGCAGGTACCAGGTGAGCAGTCAGCACTTTGGCATGGCCCACTGCAAGGACCCGCTGGACAAGGAGTGTGTGGTGCAGATCAACGGGGACGGGAGTGACAGGATGGAGTAAGGGAGGGGAAGGAGGATGGTGGAAGGGAAAGGAGTAAGGGACAGAGAGCAACGTGGGATGGGTGGGTTCCGGGGTTTACTATATATGTGTGTGTGTGTGTGTGTGTGTGTGTGTGTGTGTGTGTGTGTGTGTGCAGTTGTGCTCGCGTGCGTGCGTGCGTGCGTGAGGGAGGGGGAGGGTAGCAACACAGGGATAGAGATAGGGGCAGAAAGGGAGCGTTAGGGGCAATATGGGGGGGACATGTTTCTATGGCTCTGCTACCTGGTTAAGCAACCGTCCATACCAAAGGGTATTCATCCAGTGGATTGAAGACCACTAGATTGTAGAACATGTTCTAGCTACCTGAGAGCTCTAGAACCAACAGGCACATTCACTGCCATGAAGGATGATATTCCACAATCAATAACACTACGCTGCTATGGAATACACTCTGGCTGCGTTTACACAGGCAGCCCAAATCTGATCTTTTGTCCAATAAAAATCTGATCTTTTGTCCAATTATTGGCAAAAGAGCTTATCTGATTACTGAAAAAAACAATTTGTGGTAAAAATAATAATATATAAGATCAGAATTGGGCTGTCTGTGTAAACGCAGCTTCTGTAACGTAGAGGATCATACTTTGGAAGATGACAACTCAATGTCTTCAATCATTTTAAGCTGAGGTATCTAATATTGAACTGTCAGAAATATCAGTTATGCCTTAGAAAATATCAGTTGATTTAACTGCAAATTGATTAGATTACTGCCTTAAATGTTTATGAGAAATCTTCACTGAAATCAGTGTGTGTCTATTTACACCAAATATTAGCCAAAGATGAAATGTAATACTATGTTATACATTGATTTCACATGTTCAATATGTAAAATGCTATGGCTTTAGATTAAGCACTTTAGTGATAGGTTAAACGTTTGGAGAAAGATGTAAGTAGATCATCTTTATATTTCCCTTTGAATTTATGTAAAGACAAAAATCACTATTACATCATGCATGTATGCATTTGAGTCAACAGCAATGCACAAAGATTAAAGAGTAAATGGAAATAATGTTATGGAAAGAAAGCCCTGATTTTCAGAGATTAAATCTTATTGTATCATAATACATGTTCCAATGGCTTGTACAGTGTACATTACATGAAATAAAATAATATTTTCTGAACAATTCAAATGGAGAAACAATACTTGTTCATACTTTCTCATACTTCATTTCACAGAATCTCTCACAATACCCAATGTTTTACTAAATAACATACTATTCTATACATGTTGAATGTGGATGGCAATTAGCTACAAAATGTAATCCTGTATGGCGATGATGGTATTACAGCTGGGTGTGTACGTTACTTTATCAAGTCAGCCTCGCTACCATGCTGCCTCCTGTTACTATATCAAGTCAGCCTCGCTACCATGCTGCCTCCTGTTACTATATCAAGTCAGCCTCGCTACCATGCTGCCTCCTGTTACTATATCAAGTCAGCCTCGCTACCATGCTGCCTCCTGTTACTATATCAAGTCAGCCTCGCTACCATGCTGCCTCCTGTTACTATATCAAGTCAGCCTCGCTACCATGCTGCCTCCTGTTACTATATCAAGTCAGCCTCGCTACCATGCTGCCTCCTGTTACTATATCAAGTCAGCCTCGCTACCATGCTGCCTCCTGTTACTATATCAAGTCAGCCTCGCTACCATGCTGCCTCCTGTTACTATATCAAGTCAGCCTCGCCACCATGCTGCCTCCTGTTACTATATCAAGTCAGCCTCGCCACCATGCTGCCTCCTGTTACTATATCAAGTCAGCCTCGCCACCATGCTGCCTCCTGTTACTATATCAAGTCAGCCTCGCCACCATGCTGCCTCCTGTTACTATATCAAGTCAGCCTCGCTACCATGCTGCCTCCTGTTACTATATCAAGTCAGCCTCGCTACCATGCTGCCTCCTGTTACTATATCAAGTCAGCCTCGCCACCAAGTTGCCTCCTGTCTTTCCTCACCTGTACTGTATGACAGCTGTTTGAAACTTATCAGAGCAGCAAATTATATGACATCAATAGAATACACCAATTATTGAGAAAGCACACAGAATGTGATTACCATTGTTTTATTTATGGAGAAAAAAACAATACATCCATTTCCTTTTAATTTCAGAACACATAAGAAAACATATTGCTACATTGTTACATGATGGTATGTTTCTACAAATTAAACAAACATGGATTACAGGTCAATATTCAATATAATAGTAACACTACAATCTGCCAATAGTAAAAACTTAGATTCACAGAGTGATTTTTAAAGGTTTCAACAGAAAAGTTAGCGAGAAACTGTTTTTGACACAGGTATTGTAACATGCCTTTGCATTCTACACATAAATTGGTCAATACATTGCTCCACAAAACCTTTTCTGTGATGTACATCAAACATTAAACAATTAAATTATTGATGGCAAATAGAAAAATCTATTTTCTTAAAATAGGTATGACCTCACTGTTTTAAAATAAGTGAGGATATTCTGTATAATAGCTAATACAATCATATGAATTAGAACAATAATAACAACAATCAATCATAATAGTCATAACGATAACCTTAATATCAATCTCTTTCATTATTCAATAAAATATTGTTATTTGTATATTCAGGGAAGCTGTGGAACTACTTTAAAACCTCCCTTTCTGTGCATGTTATTTGCTATTTTTATTTTCTACTTATCAATTTTTTACTTAACACTTGTTTTATTTTCTTAAAACTGCATTGTTGGTTAAGGGCTTGTAAGTAAGCATTTCACTGTATGGTCTACACCTGTTGTATTCGGCGCATGTGGCAAATACAATTTTATTTTATTTTATTTTATTTGAATCTGCGCGTGATCATGCATGTTTTAGTGTGTGTGTGTGTGTTTTAGTGTGTGTGTGTGTGTGTGTTTTAGTGTGTGTGTGTGTGTGTTTTAGTGTGTGTGTGTGTGTGTGTTTTAGTGTGTGTGTGTGTTTTAGTGTGTGTGTGTGTGTTTTAGTGTGTGTGTTTTAGTGTGTGTGTGTGTGTTTTAGTGTGTGTGTGTGTGTTTTAGTGTGTGTGTGTGTGTTTTAGTGTGTGTGTTTTAGTATGTGTTTACTGTGTTAAGAGCAGAAGGCAGACTGCAGCTCTTTGAAGGCAGCCCGTCTCTGTTTCCTAGCCAGCTCCTGTCTCTTCCGTTCCTCCTGCTCCTCTCGGATCTCAGCCTCAAACTTACTGCCCACCTTCAGAGCCTGCACCTGCACCATACAACACAATTACATCTACAATACAGCAAGGGATTATATAACACCACTCTGAATTACAACACTACTAAATCTGTCCCTGAAACATCGGATTACGTAACAGACACACACCGTCACTGTATTTATCTTTCTATCCACTAGAGGTTGATGTGGCCTAAGACATGCTGATGTAGAATCCTGTTATGATGGGAGAGATGAGGAATGAATCAGGCCAGCTAATGCACATCAGTTCTTAAAATAGCTGAGTGCTTGTGACCCGTATTCTGTGACTTGAATTTCCTCAAGTCTTCACAACTATACATCTGGGACACTTAACACACATCACACACCCTCCCCTTGTCCAATCAACCTGGTTCGTCATGGGCATTGATTCTATGATGTTGACGCATAACCCTTTTTTCACACATACATACATACAGTGGGGAGAACAAGTATTTGATACATTGCCGATTTTGCTGGTTTTCCTACTTACAAAGCATGTAGAGGTCTGTAATTTCCAGAAAATCACATTGTATGATTTTTAAGTAATTAATTTGCATTTTATTGCATGACATAAGTATTTGATCACCTACCAACCAGTAAGAATTCCGGCTCTCACAGACCTGTTAGTTTTTCTTTAAGAAGCCCTCCTGTTCTCCACTCATTACCTGTATTAACTGCACCTGTTTGAACTCGTTACCTGTATAAAAGACACCTGTCCACACACTCAATCAAACAGACTCCAACCTCTCCACAATGGCCAAGACCAGAGAGCTGTGTAAGGACATCAGGGATGAACCTCTGCGTTGTCGGGAGAGGTTGTGTTTTCTCTAGCAGGAGGTAAGCTTGGCTTCTTATATGATGTTGAGTAAAGCTTAAACCATGTATTTAGATTGTAGGTAGGTATTGTAGTCAGGTATTATAGGTAGTTTACTTAGGTAGTTATTGTAGGTTATTGTAGGTTATTGTAGGTAATTATTGTAGGTAAGTATTGTATTCGGCGGACCCCGGCGAAGCACGAGTGCTAGCTAACCCACTACTTGGACCAACAAAGCTAGCTAGCTAGCGGGTAGCTACTGGTAACTTTTAGCAACTGTGGTTAGTTGTTTCCAATGTTATTTCACGCTTAAGAGTACCTGTAATTGAGCCAGCTAGCTACCTACCATCAGCTGTTTTTCTAACCTCATTATCCGAGGCATTAACGTTAGGTGGTTGGTAGCTGCTGTACTTAATTACAGCTACTGATTGCAGTCTGCCACCCAGTTAGCTGGCGTTGGATAAGTTTGGCTTTATACATAGCTTGGGCTTTGTCGAGTAAGGCTTAAACTATGTATTTAGATTGTAGTTAGGTATTATAGGTAGGCATCGTGGGCTGTATATTATTAGGTATTATAGGTAGGCATCGTGGGCTGTTGTGGGTAGTTGTTGTATGTAGTTATTGTAGGTTACTTTTGTATTCGGCGGTGCCGGGTGTAGCACGAAGCTAGCTAGCTAACTCACCTCCTGGACTAGCTGGCTAGTAGCTATTAGCAACGGTAGCAACTAAATACAATATCCTTTTAGCCAGCTACATTCGTTCGCAGCGACGCCGTTTTTCAAACAAAGTCAACACAGCAGCCATTGCTAGCTAGCCAACACTACCAGCTGGCTGTACTGTGGTAGCTAAATACAATATCTTTGTGCTAGCTAGCCAACGTTTAATCATTGCTGCGTTATGAAAGAACTAGACACGGACACGAATTATCTGTTTAGTGTGTTAACACACTATTGGTAGTTTGTTGTAACCAAGTATTGGTGCTAAACTGTGTGTTATTGGATGCTAGCATGCTAGTTAGCTATGGCGTCATAGTTAGCTAGCTGAATAAAGTAAGTTGAGTCTAGTCCTTGAAACATTGAACTGCTGTAGTTTACAACAATTCTAACTTCTAAAGTGGAAGTTGGGAGAGTTTTATTCGGGTGGTTCAGTGAAACAATTATAGTTTCTGAGGTGGAAGTTGGGAGAGTTATATTTTTTTGGTGAGGGAGGCCTTGCTCTCTCCTTTCCCAGATGTTTAGTTCATTTCATTCCGATCTCCTCTGCATTATTGTAGCCATCTGCTACAGCCTGTCAACTATGCCTCTGCCTATCCCTGTTCTCTCCTCTCCGCACAGGCTACACAAACGCCTCACACCGCGTGGCTGCTGCCTCTCTAACCTGGTGGTCCCTGCACGCACCACACACCTGGAGTTCCAGGTCTCAGGCAGCCTCTGGAACTGCTGTTCTGCTGCCAACAAGGCTGACTTCATCCCAGCCTATGCTACCCTCCAGTCCCTCGACTTCCTGGCGCTGACGGAAACATGGATTACCACTGAAAACACTGCTACTCCTACTGCTCTCTCCTCGTCTGACCATGTGTTCTCGC
This sequence comes from Coregonus lavaretus, assembly GCF_964263955.1. Taxonomy (NCBI): domain Eukaryota; kingdom Metazoa; phylum Chordata; class Actinopteri; order Salmoniformes; family Salmonidae; genus Coregonus; species Coregonus lavaretus. Next base: position 33,216,232 of record NC_140013.1, on the reverse strand, counting down.
ATACCCCGAGAGCATCTGGTCAGAGGGGTGGTGGCACAGGAATCCTCATCTCTCCCAAGTGGTCATTCTCAATTTTTCCCCTAACCCATCTGTCTATCTCCTCATTTGAATTCCACGCTGTCACAGTCACTAGCCCATTTAAGCTTAATATCCTTGTCATCTATCGCCCTCCAGGTTCCCTTGGAGAGTTCATCAATGAGCTTGACGCCTTGATAAGTTCCTTTCCTGAGGATGGCTCACCCTTCACAGTTTTGGGGGATTTCAACCTCCCTACGTCTACATTTGACTCATTTCTCTCTGCCTCCTTCTTTCCACTCCTCTCCTCTTTTGACCTCACCCTCTCACCGTCCCCCCCTACTCACAAGGCAGGCAATACGCTTGACTTCATCTTTACTAGATGTTGCTCTTCTACTAATCTCACTGCAACGCCCCTCCATGTCTCCGACCACTACTTTGTATCCTTTTCTCTCTCGCTCTCCTCCAACACTACTCACTCTGCCCCTACACAGATGGTAACGCGCCGCCGCAACCTTCGCTCTCTCCCACTACTCTCTCCTCTTCCATCCTATCATCTCTTCCCTCTGCTCAATCCTTCTCCCTCCAATCTCCTGATTCTGCCTCCTCAACCCTCCTCTCCTCCCTTTCTGCATCCTTTGACTCCCTGTGTCCCCTATCCTCCCGGCCGGCTCGGTCCTCCCCTCCAGCTCCGTGGCTTGACGACTCATTGCGAGCTCACAGAACAGAGCTCCGGGCAGCTGAGCGGAAATGGAAGAAAACTAAACTCCCTGCCGACCTGGCATCTTTTCACTCCCTCCTCTCTACATTTTCTTCATCTGTTTCTGCTGCTAAGGCCACTTTCTACCACTCTAAATTCCAAGCATCTGCCTCTAACCCTAGGAAGCTCTTTGCCACATTCTCCCCACTTTGAAAAGAAGGTTGACGACATCCGATCCTCGTTTGTTAAGTCTAATGACACTGCTGGTCCTGCTCACACTGCCCTACCCTATGCTTTGACTTCTTTCTCCCCTCTCTCTCCAGATAAAATCTTGCGACTAGTGACTGCAGGCCGCCCAACAACCTGCCCGCTTGACCCCATCCCCTCCTCTCTTCTCCAGACCATCTCCGGTGACCTTCTCCCCTACCTCACCTCGCTGATCAACTCATCCTTGACCGCTGGCTATGTCCCTTCCGTCTTCAAGAGAGCGAGAGTTGCACCCCTTCTCAAAAAACCAACACTCGATCCCACTGATGTCAACAACTACAGACCAGTATCCCTTCTTTCTTTTCTTTCCAAAACTATTGAGCGTGTCGTCTTTAGCCAACTCTCTTGCTATCTCTCTCAGAATGACCTTCTTGATCCAAACCAGTCAGGTTTCAGGACTGGTCATTCAACTGAGACTGCTCTTCTCTGTGTCACGGAGGCTCTCCGCACTGCTAAAGCTAACTCTCTCTCCTCTGCTCTTGTCCTTCTAGACCTGTCTGCTGCCTTTGATACTGTGAACCATCAGATCCTCCTCTCCACCCTCTCCGAGCTGGGCATCTCCGGCGCGGCTCACTCCTGGATTGCGTCCTACCTGACCGGTCGCTCCTACCAAGTGGCGTGGCGAGAAGCTGTCTCCGCACCACGTGCTCTCACCACTGGTGTCCCCCAGGGCTCAGTTCTAGGCCCTCTCCTTTTCTCCCTATACACCAAGTCACTTGGCTCTGTCATATCCTCACATGGCCTCTCCTATCATTGCTACGCTGACGATACACAACTAATCTTCTCCTTTCCCCCTTCTGATAACCAGGTGGCGAATCGCATCTCTGCATGTCTGGCAGACATATCAGTATGGATGACGGATCACCACCTCAAGCTGAACCCTGGCAAGACGGAGCTGCTCTTCCTCCCGGGGAAGGACTGCCCGTTCCATGATCTCGCCATCACGGTTGACAACTCCGTTGTGTCCTCCTCCTAGAGTGCGAAGAGCCTTGGCGTGACCCTGGACAACACCCTGTCGTTCTCCGCTAACATCAAGGCAGTGACCCGATCCTGCAGGTTCATGCTCTACAACATTCGGAGAGTACGACCCTGCCTTACACAGGAAGCGGCACAGGTCCTAATCCAGGCACTTGTCATCTCCCGTCTGGATTACTGCAACTCGTTGTTGGCTGGGCTCCCTGCCCGTGCCATTAAACCCCTACAACTCATCCAGAATGCCGCAGCCCGTCTGGTGTTCAACCTTCCCAAGTTCTCTCACGTCACCCCCCTCCTCCGCACACTCCACTGGCTTCCAGTTGAAGCTCGCATCCGTTACAAGACCATGGTGCTTGCCTATGGAGCAGTGAGGGGAACGGCACCTCCGTACCTTCAGGCTCTGATCAGTCCCTACACCCAAACGAGGGCATTGCGTTCATCCACCTCTGGCCTGCTGGCTCCCCTTCCTCTGCGGAAGCATAGTTCCCGCTCAGCCCAGTCAAAACTGTTCGCTGCTCTGGCACCCCAATGATGGAACAAGCTCCCTCACGACGCCAGGACAGCGGAGTCACTCACCACCTTCCGGAGACATTTGAAACCCCACCTCTTTAAGGAATACCTGGGATAGGATAAAGTAATCCTTCTACCCCCCTCCCCCCCCCCCAAAAAAAAAAATAATAATAATAATAATTGGAAAGTGGTTATCCCACTGGCTATAGGGTGAATGCACCAATTTGTAAGTCGCTCTGGATAAGAGCGTCTGCTAAATGACGTAAATGTGCCCTTGAGCAAGGCACTTAACCCTAATTGCTCCTGTAAGTCGCTCTGGATAAGAGCGTCTGCTAAATGACTAAAATGTAAATGTAAAATGTAGGGATAAAATTGTAGACCTGCACAAGGCTGGGATGGGCTACAGGACAATAGGCAAGCAGCTTGGTGAGAAGGCAACAACTGTTGGCGCAATTATTAGAAAATGGAAGAAGTTCAAGATGACGGTCAATCACCCTCGGTCTGGGGCTCCATGCAAGATCTCACCTCGTGGGGCATCAATGATCATGAGGAAGGTGAGGGATCAGCCCAGAACTACACGGCAGGACCTGGTCAATGACCTGAAGAGAGCTGGGACCACAGTCTCAAAGAAAACCATTAGTAACACACTACGCCGTCATGGATTAAAATCCTGCAGCGCACGCAAGGTCCCCCTGCTCAAGCCAGCGCATTTCCAGGCCCGTCTGAAGTTTGCCAGTGACCATCTGGATGATCCGGAGGAGGAATGGGAGAAGGTCATGTGGTCTGATGAGACAAAAATAGAGCTTTTTGGTCTAAACTCCACTCGCCGTATTTGGAGGAAGAAGAAGGATGAGTACAACCCCAAGAACACCATCCCAACCGTGAAGTATGGAGGTGGAAACATCATTCTTTGGGGATGCTTTTCTGCAAAGGGGACAGGACGACTGCACCGTATTGAGGGGAGGATGGATGGGGCCATGTATCGCGAGATCTTGGCCAACAACCTCCTTCCCTCAGTAAGAGCATTGAAGATGGGTCGTGGCTGGGTCTTCCAGCATGACAACGACCCGAAACACACAGCCAGGGCAACTAAGGAGTGGCTCTGTAAGAAGCATCTCAAGGTCCTGGAGTGGCCTAGCCAGTCTCCAGACCTGAACCCAATAGAAAATCTTTGGAGGGAGCTGAAAGTCCGTATTGCCCAGCGACAGCCCCGAAACCTGAAGGATCTGGAGAAGGTCTGTATGGAGGAGTGGGCCAAAATCCCTGCTGCAGTGTGTGCAAACCTGGTCAAGACCTACAGGAAACATATGATCTCTGTGATTGCAAACAAAGGTTTCTGTACCAAATATTATGTTCTGCTTTTCTGATGTATCAAATACTTATTTAATGCAATAAAATGCAAATTAATTACTTTAAAATCATACAATGTGATTTTCTGGATTTTTGTTTTAGATTCCGTCTCTCACAGTTAAAGTGTACCTATGATAAAAATTACAGACCTCTACATGCTTTGTAAGTAGGAAAACCTTCAAAATCGGCAGTGTATCAAATACTTGTTCTCCCCACTGTATATACATATATATATATATACACATTTACACACACACACACACACCACACACACACACACTCTCACTCTCTCTCCTCTTCCTCCATTCCACTCCTACCTTGGCCTCAAAGAAGTCCCGTGCCCCCATGACTCCCTCTGTGGAGACGTCTATCTCAGACAGTCTGGCCAGAGCTATCAGACCACTCTCCTCCTGCAGCTCGCCTGCCGCTGCTCGCCTGAAGATCAGCAGGAACTGGAGGAGAGAGGAAAACATCAGGGTGGGTGAGAGAGGCTCAGACAGAACTATACATATCTATACATTTTAGGTCAGTAGATTGTAGAATATATACATAGATACATAGTTTTATTACAGTGCACTGCACATTGTGAAATAAACAGAAGATGTTATTGTAGGTCATAGTTGATTTTTTTTGCTTTAAAAACAGCTACGAAGTGACTTTTTGCCAAATATAGGGTCCTACATTTCATGTACTGCCACAACAATTGTCTGTCATAACTTGCAATTCCTACAAAGCTTCACTTAAGTGATAATGCCCGAGAAGCCGGTGTTTGGAGGATATATTGGCACAGGTGTTCGTCGAGGGCCGGCAAACCGTGCCAATATTTGTATTTGTATTTATTATGGATCCCCATTTCCTGGGGTCCAGCAAAATTAAGGCAGTTATACAATTTTTAAAACATTACAATACATTCACAGATTTCACAACACAGTGTGTGCCCTCAGGCCCCTAGTCTGTTCTGGACTTGGGGACTGTGAAGAGACCTCTTGTGGCATGTCTTGTGAGGTATGCATGGGTGTCCGAGCTGTGCGCCAGACAGCTCGGTGCATTTAACATGTCAATACCGCTCATAAATACAAGTAGTGATGAAGTCAATCTCTCCTCCACTTTGAGCCAGGAGAGATTGACATGCATATTATTAACGTTACCTCTCTGTGTACATCCAAGGGCCAGCCGTGCTGCCCTGTTCTGAGCCAATTGCTCAGTCCCTATTTGTGGCACCTGACCACACGACTGAACAGTAGTCCAGGTGCGACAAAACTAGGGCCTGTAGGACCTGCCTTGTTGATAGTGCTGTTAAGAAGGTAGAGCAGCGCTTTATTATGGACAGACTTCTCCCCATCTTAGCTACTGTTGTATCAAATATGTTTTGACCATGACAGTTTACAATCCAGTTTAGTCACCTCAACTTGCTCAATTTCCACATTACTTATTACAAGGTTTAGTTGAGGTTTAGGGTTTAGTGAATGTTTTGTCCCAAATACAATGCTTTTAGTTTTAGAAATATTTAGGACTCATTTATTCCTTGCCACCCACTCTGAAACTAACTGCAGCTCGTTGTTAAGTGCTGCAGTCATTTCAATCCCTGTAGTAGCTGACGTGTATAGTGTTGAGTCATCCGCATACATAGACACACTGGCTTTACTCAAAGCCAGTGGCATGTAGTTAGTAAAGATGCTAATCTTGCCAATGAAAAAATCATTAAAGTAGTTGGCAATATCAGTCAGTTTTGTGATGAATGAGCCATCTGATTCAATGAATGATGGAGCTGAGTTTGCCTTTTTACTATCATTCTTTATGTCATTTATCTTTGTTTCATAGTGTAGTTTCTTCTTCTTTTTATTCAGTTTAGTCACATGATTTCTCAATTTACAATACGTTTGCCAATCAGTTGTGCAGCCAGACTTATTTGCCATTCTTCCAAACACCGGCTTCGAGGGCATTATCACTTTTATACAATGGGTTACCAACATATTCAAATAATGATTGACATATTTTCATTTAAAAATGTCAATGAACAGTAAACATTACACTCTGAAGTTTTCAAAGAATATAGACATTTCAAATGTTATATTATTGGCAATGTTGTAACAATGTGCAAATAGTTGAAGTATGAAAGGGAAAATAAACAGAAATATAGGTCGTATTTACAATGGTGTTTGTGCTCCACTGGTTGCCCTTTTCTTGTGGCAACAGGTCACAAATCTTGCTGCTGTGGTAGAACACTGTGGTATTTCACCCAATAGATATGGGAGTTTACCAAAATTGGATTTGTTTTGGAATTCTTTATGCGTCTGTGTAATCTGAGGGAAATATGTGTCTCTAATATGGTCATACATTTAGCAGGTTTGGAAGTGCAGCTTGGTTTCCACCTCATTTTGTGGGCAATGGGCACATTGTCTGTCTTCTCTTGAGAGCCAGGTCTGCCGATGGCGGCCTTTCTCAGTAGCAATGCTATGCTCACTGAGTCTGCACATAGATAAAGCTTTTCTTAATTTTGGGTTAGTCACAGTGGTCAGGTATTCTGCCTCTGTGTATGTTCTCTCTGTTTAGGGCCAAATAGCATTTCAGTTTGCTCAGTTTTTTTGTTGATTCTTTCCAATGTGTCAAGTAATTATCTTTTTGTTTTCTCATGATTTGGTTGGGTCTAATTGTGTTGCTGTCCTGGGGCTCTGTGGGGTCTGTTTGTGAGTAGAGTCCCCATACCAGCTGGCAGAGGGGACTCTTCTCCAGGTTCAGAATTGAATTGCTATTTTCTGGATTTTGATAATTAGCGGGAATTGTCCTAATTCTGATCTGCATGCATTATTTGGTGTTTTACGTTGTACACAGAGGATATTTTTGCATATCCCCCCCATACACTCACAGACTGATATTGAGACACCCTTTTACAGACTGTCCTGAGAGGAGTACAGTGCCTTCAGAAAGTATTCACCCCTTGACTTGACTTCCACATTTTGTTGTGTTAGAGTGTTTTCTCACCCATCTACACACAGTACCCCATAATTAATCATTTACATGAGTATTCAAACCCCTGAGTCAATACTTTGTAGAAGCACCTTTGGCAGTGATTACAGCTGTGAGTCCTTGTGGGTAAGTCATTAAGAGCTTTCCACACCTGGATCTGGCAACATTTGCCCATTATTCTTTTTCATAGATTGTAAATTCCATCAATGTAATTGTCTGCATCACTTCCAATCCCCCATATGTTTTTTTTCTCGCAAATATATATATATATATACAGTGGGGAGAACAAGTATTTGATACACTGCCGATTTTGCAGGTTTTCCTACTTACAAAGCATGTAGAGGTCTGTAATTTTTATCATAGGTACACTTCAACTGTGAGAGATGGAATCTAAAACAAAAATCCAGAAAGTCACATTGTATGATTTTTAAGTAATTAATTTGCATTTTATTGCATGACATAACTATTTGATTACCTACCAACCAGTTTTTCTTTAAGAAGCCCTCCTGTTCTCCACTCATTACCTGTATTAACTGCACCTGTTTGAACTCGTTACCTGTATAAAAGACACCTGTCCACACACTCAATCAAACAGACTCCAACTTCTCCACAATGGCCAAGACCAGAGAGCTGTGTAAGGACATCAGGGATAAAATTGTAGACCTGCACAAGGCTGGGATGGGATACAGGACAATAGGCAAGCAGCTTGGTGAGAAGGCAACAACTGTTGGCGCAATTATTAGAAAATGGAAGAAGTTCAAGATGACGGTCAATCACCCTCGGTCTGGGGCTCTATGCAAGATCTCACCTCGTGGGGCATCAATGATCATGAGGAAGGTGAGTGATCAGCCAAAAAATACACGGCAGGACCTGGTCAATGACCTGAAGAGAGCTGAGACCACAGTCTCAAAGAAAACCATTAGTAACACACTACACCATCATGGATTAAAATCCTGCAGCGCACGCAAGGTCCCCCTGCTCAAGCCAGCGCATGTCCAGGCCCGTCTGAAGTTTGCCAATGACCATCTGGATGATCCAGAGGAGGAATGGGAGAAGGTCATGTGGTCTGATGAGACAAAAATAGAGCTTTTTGGTCTAAACTCCACTCGCCGTGTTTGGAGGAAGAAGAAGGATGAGTACAACCCCAAGAACACCATCCCAACCGTGAAGCATGGAGGTGGAAACATCATTCTTTGGGGATGCTTTTCTGCAAAGGGGACAGGACGACTGCACCGTATTGAGGGGAGGATGGATGGGGCCATGTATCGCGAGATCTTGGCCCCTCAGTAAGAGCATTGAAGATGGGTCGTGGCTGGGTCTTCCAGCATGACAACGACCAGAAACACACAGCCAGGGCAACTAAGGAGTGGCTCCGTAAGAAGCATCTCAAGGTCCTGGAGTGGCCTAGCCAGTCTCCAGACCTGAACCCATTAGAAAATCTTTGGAGGGAGCTGAAAGTCCGTATTGCCCAGCGACAGCCCCGAAACCTGAAGGATCTGGAGAAGGTCTGTATGGAGGAGTGGGCCAAAATCCCTGCTGCAGTGTGTGCAAACCTGGTCAAGACCTACAGGAAACGTATGATCTCTGTAATTGCAAACAAAGGTTTCTGTACCAAATATTAAGTTCTGCTTTTCTGATGTATCAAATACTTATGTCATGCAATAAAATGTAAATGAATTACTTAAAAATCATACAATGTGATTGGGATTTTTGTTTTAGATTCCGTCTCTCACAGTTGAAGTGTACCTATGATAAAAATTACAGACCTCTACATGCTTTGTAAGTAGGAAAACCTGCAAAATTGGCAGTGTATCAAATACTTGTTCTTCCCACTGTATATACATATATACACATACATACATACATACATACATACATACATACATACATACATACATACATACATACATACATACATACATACATACATACATACATACATACATACATACATACACATATACATATCCTTTTTTTTAAATATATTTCCCTTTATTACTTTCCAACCCCACCACCCCTTCCCTAATTGGAGTAAACTAGTGAACAACAATGCATAGGCCTCTACTTCCAGCTTATATACTATATACATTTTATGGACACTGTCAATTTTACAATAATTATATTTTGTTTGTTTTTACTCCTGAACTTCCTCTACCCTCAACCTCTCTGATCATTTTCATGATGTCCATCCGGTTTGCTTCTATATGCCATATCTTTCTAACTGTGCTCTTTCACAAAAGCTCTCAACCTATAACCTATATACTTATTATGGACAGTTTGCTTTACATTATTAGTTATCTTGTTGTTATTAGTTGTTGTTAGTTGTTATTAGTCCCATCCTTCAACTTCATTCAACACCACCCATCTATCTCTTAACACCATCCATATTGGATTTATATTTGCCATATATTTTTCAACTGTACTGTGATGTTTTACAAAAGTCTGAACCTTTCTATTCTCATTGTTTCTACATATAGTAAATTGAAAATAAACATTTTTGCTATGCCTTTTCAAATCACCCAGTAATGCTATCTGCAGGGTTAGCTCCAGGTAAATATTGCAATCCTTTAGCCATTCCTGGACCTGTGTCCAAAAACAAGTTACAAATGGACAGTACCAAAACAAATGATCTAATGATTCTGTCTCTTCGCAGCAAAATCTGCAGAGCTGGGAAGATTGTATCCCCCATATAAATAACATTCTATTGGTAGCAAGAATTTTATATAATAATTTAAATAGAGAAATTCTATGTTTTGAATCCGGCGTCGTTTTGCCTATCAGTTCATAAACACTATGCCATGGAATCGGTACGTCAAAAATCTCTTCCCAACTATTTTGCAATCTATATGGGACGGCTGTCAATCCTTTGGTCCTTAAATGAAACTGGAATACTTTTTTATTTATCACAGTTTTCTTTAACCAATTATGTTCTTTAATGCAAGGCCGGCAGACAAGTTACTTACTTTTTCCCCCTTCCACTTTCCTCTTCCATTTTTGTGGTAATGCTGCAATTATTTGGTTGTAATTTTGGGTAGAGCAGACATTTCCATATGTTTTTGTTAGCTGAATGTGCGACATAACTCCACCAGTCCTACCGATAATATCATTTACGAAGATTATACATTTTTTAAACATTTTGTAAAAAATTAAAAATATTTTATCAATTAGTATATTTGAGTTTAACCACAATATTTGTTGCATTATTTGTTCTGTCGTTTCTGGAGGATTCAATTAAAATTGCAATCAACTTTCTATGGCTTGTTTTAGAAATAGTGATATTTGGGAGATTATTTCCTTTTCAAATAACTGAAAGTGAGAGGTTGTAATCTGAATAAAAGGGAAAAGGCCATTCTTGAACATTGGGTGAGACAATCTTACTAATTTGCTAGAGAACCAGTTCGGATTTAAGTATAACTTGTGTATGACTGAAGCTTTTAGTGATAGGTCTAATGCTTTAATATTTAATAATTTCTGTCCTCCGAATTCATATTCATTATATAAATAGGCCTGTTTAATTTTGTCTGGCTTGCCGTTCCAAATATAATGGAATATATTTTTCTCATATAATTTAAAAAACTGTTCGCTAGGCGTAGGCAAGACCATAAGCAAATAGGTAAACTGGGATAATACTAAAGAGTTAATCAGGGTGATTTTGCCACAAATTGACAGGTATTTACCTTTCCATGGTAGCAAGATCTTATCTATTTTTGCTAACTTTCTATTAAAATGTATTGGAGTGAGATCATTTATTTCATTTGGGATATGTATTCCGAGTATATCCACATCACCATCAGACCATTTTATTGGTAAACTACATGGTAATGTAAAATTGTTATTTTTTAGTGATCCAATACGTAATATAGTACATTTGTCATAATTTGGTTGTAATCCAGAGCACTTAGAAAATGTATCTATATCCTCTGGCTGTGGAGGGATTCAAGTTGTGGATTTAAAAGAAAACATGAATCATCAGCGTACAATGACACCTTTGTTTTTAAGCCCTGGATTTCTAATCACTTGATATTATTGTTGGATCTGATTTTAATAGCTAACATCTCGATGGCCATAATAAATACATATGCTGATAGTGGACAACCTTGTTTCACTCCTCTTGACAGTTTAAAACTTTCTGAGAAATAGCCATTATTTACTATTTTACACCTAGCTTTACTATACATGATTTTAACCCAATTTATAAGAGATTCTCCAAAATGGAAATGCTCCAGGCATTTAGATATAAACCCCACTCGTACTTTATCAAATGCCTTTTCGAAGTCTGCTATGAATAGCAGGCCTGGTTTCCCAGATGTTTCATAGTGTTCTATTGTTTCCAGTACTTGCCTTATATTATCTCCAATGTATCGTCCATGTAAAAAACCTGTCTGATTTTCATTTTCAGGTCTTGCCATAGATGTTCAAATAGATTTAAGTCAAAACTGTAACTCGCCCACTCAGGAACATTCACAGTCTTCTTGGTAAGCAACTACAGTTTAGATTTGGCATTGTGTTTTAGGTTAATGTCCTGCTGAAATGTGAATTTCTCTCCCAGTGTCTGGTGGAAAGCAGACTGAACCAGGTTTTCCTCTAGGATTTTGCCTGTGATTAGCGCCATTCCGTAAATGTTTTATCCTGAAAACTCCCCAGTCCTTAATGATTACAAGCATACCCATAACATGATCCAGCCACCACTATGGAGAGTGTAATGTATTTTTTGCAGTATTACTTTAGTGCCTTGTTTCAAAGAGGATGCATGTATTGGAATATTTGTATTCTGTACAGGCTTCCTTCTTTTTACTCTGTCAATTAGGTTAGTATTGTGGAGTAAGTACAATGTTGTTGATCTATCCTCAATTTTCTCCTATCACAGCCATTAAACACTGAAACTGTTTTAAAGTCACCATTGGCCTCATGGTGAAATCTCTGAGCGGTTTCCTTCCTCTCCAGCTACTGAGTTAGGAAGGACGCCTGTATCTTTGTAGTGACTGGGTGTATTGATACACCATCCAAAGTGTAATTAAACATTTCACCATGCTCAAAGGGATATTCAATGTCTGCTTTTTTATTTTTACCCATCTACCAATAGGTGCCCTTGTTTGTGAGGCATTGGAAAACCTCCCTGGTATTTGTGTTTTAATCTGTGTTTGAAATTCACTGTTCGACTGAGGGACCTTACAGATAATGTGTGTGGTACAGAGATGTGGTAGTCATTCAAAAATCATGTTAAACATTAGTATTACACACAGAGTGAGTCCATGAAACTTATTATGTGACTTGTTAAGCACATTTTTACTCCTGAACTTATTTAGACTTGCCATAACAAAGGGGTTGAATCCTTATTGACTCAAGACATTTCAGCTTTTCCTTTTTAATTAATTTGTATTAAAAAAATCAAAAAACATAATTCCACTTTGACATTATGGGGTATTGTGTGTAGGCCAGTGACAAAAACATATCAATTGAATCCATTTATAATTCAGGCTGTAACCCAACAAAACTCAAGGAGTGTGAATACTTTCTGAAGGCACTGTATGTGCTACTGCAGTTAAAAAATACACACTGGGTAATTAACAGGCATTTACTCACTCAGGCATACACACACACACACACACACACACACACACACACACACACACACACACACACACACACACACACACACACACACACACACACACACACACACACACACACAGGGAAATTGACATGGAAGTAGACAGTCCAGTACACACACCTCTCTGTAGCTCAGCTTGCCGTCAAAGTCCTCATCCACCTCCTTGATCATGTTCTTGAGGCCCAGGTGGGTCTGAGGAGCTCCCAGCTTCTCCATCATCAGCTTCAGCTCCATCAGGTCTATGAAGCCGTCCTTACCACTGTCAAACCTATAGAGAGAGGAGGGTAGATCCATGGATTTACATTATAACAGCACAACACTATGAAACCCTCCTTACCACTGTCAAACCTACTATGCCTTGCAAAAGTATTCATCCCTCTTGGCGTTTCTCCTATTTTGTCGCATTACAACCTGTAATTTAAATGGATTTTTATTTGGATTTCATGTAATGGCCATACACAAAACAGTCCAAATTGGTGAAGTGAAATGAAAAAAAGAACTTGTTTAAAAAAATAAAAATAAAAAATTACGGAAAAGTGGTGCGTGCATATGTATTCACCCCCTTTGCTATGAAGTCCCTAAATAAGATCTGGTGCAACCAATTACCTTCAGAAGTCACATAATTAGTTAAATAAAGTCCACCTGTGTGCAATCTAAGTGTCACATGATCTGTAACATGATCTCAGTATATATACACCTGTTCTGAAAGGCCCCAGAGTCTGCAACACCAATAAGCAAGGGGCACCACCAAGCAAGCGGCACCATGAAGACCAAGGAGCTCTCCAAACAGGTCAGGGACAAAGTTGTGGAGAAGTAAATATCAGGGCTGGGTTATAAAAAAGTATCTGAAACTCTGAACATCCCACGGAGCACCATTAAATCCATTATTAAAAAATGGAAAGAATATGGCACCACAACAAACCTGCCAAGAGAGGGCCGCCCACCAAAACTCACGGACCAGGCAAGGAGGGCATTAATCAGAGAGGCAACAAAGAGACCAAAAATAACCCTGAAGGAGCTGCAAAGCTCCACAGCGGAGATTGGAGTATCTGTCCATAGGACCACTTTAAGCCGCACACTCCACAGAGCTGGGCTTTACGGAAGAGTGGCCAGAAACATATGGAAGAAGGTACTCTGGTCGTTACTATACATTATTTTAACCCAATTTATAAGAGATTCTCCAAAATTGAAATGCTCCATGCATTTAGATATAAACCCCACTCGTACTTTATCAAATGCCTTTTCGAAGTCTCCTATGAATAGCAGGCCTGGTTTCCCAGATGTTTCATAGTGTTCTATTGTTTCCAGTACTTGCCTTATATTATCTCCAATGTATCGTCCATGTAAAAAACCTGTCTGATTTTCATTTTCAGGTCTTGCCATAGATGTTCAAATAGATTTAAGTCAAAACTGTAACTCGCCCACTCAGGGACATTCACAGTCTTCTTGGTAAGCAACTCCAGTTTAGATTCGTCATTGTGTTTTAGGTTAATGTCCTGCTGAAATGTGAATTTCTCTCCCAGTGTCTGGTGGAAAGCAGACTGAACCAGGTTTTCCTCTAGGATTTTGCCTGTGATTAGCTCCATTCCGTAAATTCTTTATCCTGAAAACTCCCCAGTCCTTAATGATTACAAGCATACCCATAACATGATCCAGCCACCACTATGGAGAGTGTAATGTATTTTTTGCAGTATTACTTTAGTGCCTTGTTTCAAAGAGGATGCATGTATTGGAATATTTGTATTCTGTACAGGCTTCCTTCTTTTTACTCTGTCAATTAGGTTAGTATTGTGGAGTAAGTACAATGTTGTTGATCTATCCTCAGTTTTCTCCTATCACAGCCATTAAACACTGAAACTGTTTTAAAGTCACCATTGGCCTCATGATGAAATCTCTGAGCGGTTTCCTTCCTCTCCAGCTACTGAGTTAGGAAGGACGCCTGTATCTTTGTAGTGACTGGGTGTATTGATACACCATCCAAAATGTAATTAAACATTTCACCATGCTCAAAGGGATATTCAATGTCTGCTTTTTTATTTTTTACCCATCTACCAATAGGTGCCCTTGTTTGTGAGGCATTGGAAAACCTCCCTGGTCTTTGTGTTTTAATCTGTGTTTGAAAGTCACTGTTCGACTGAGGGACCTTACAGATAATGTGTGTGGTACAGAGATGTGGTAGTCATTCAAAAATCATGTTAAACATTAGTATTACACACAGAGTGAGTCCATGAAACTTATTATGTGACTTGTTAAGCACATTTTTACTCCTGAACTTATTTAGACTTGCCATAACAAAGGGGTTGAATCCTTATTGACTCAAGACATTTCAGCTTTTCCTTTTTAATTAATTTGTATTTAAAAAATCAAAAAACATAATTCCACTTTGACATTATGGGGTATTGTGTGTAGGCCAGTGACAAAAACATATCAATTGAATCCATATATAATTCAGGCTGTAACCCAACAAAACTCAAGGAGTGTGAATACTTTCTGAAGGCACTGTATGTGCAGAGCTGGGCTTTACGGAAGAGTGGCCAGAAACATATGGAAGAAGGTACTCTGGTCAGATGAGACTACAATGGAGCTTTTTGGCCATCAAGGAAAACACTATGTCTGGCTCAAAACCCAACACCTCTCATCACCCCGAGAACACCATCCCCACAGTGAAGCATGGTGGTGGCAGCATCATGCTGTGGGGATGTTTTTCAGCGGCAGGGACTGGGAGACTATTCAGGATTGAGGCAAAGATGAACGGAGCAAAGTACAGAGAGATCCTTGATGAAAACCTGCTCCAGATTGTGGCAAAGGTTCACCTTCCAACAGGACGACGACCCTAAGCACACAGCCAAGACAATGCAGGAGTTGCTTCGGGACAAATCTCTGAATGTCCTTGAGTGGCTCAGCCAGAGCCCAGACTTGAACCCGATCGAACATCTCTGGAGAGACCTGAAAATAGCTGTGCAGCAACGCTCCCCATCCAACCTGACAGAGCTTGAGAGGATCTGCAGAGAAGAATGGTAGAAACTCCCCAAATACAGGTGTGCCAAGGTTGTAGCGTCATACCCAAGAAGACTTGAGGCTGTAATCACTGCCAAAGGTGCTTCAACAAAGTAAAGAGTTTGAATACTTATGTAAATGTGATATTTCAGATTATTTTATTTTATATAAATTAGCAAAAAATTATAAAAACCTATATTTGCTTAGTCATTATGGGGTATTGTGTGTAGATTGATGAGGGGAAAAAACAATTTAATCAATTTTAGAATAAGGCTGTAACCTAACAAAATGTGGAAAAAGTCAAGGGGTCTGAATACTTTCCGAAGGCACTGTATATACAAAAGCATGTGGACACCCCTTCAAATTTGTGGATTTGGCTATTTAAGCCATACCCGTTACTGACAGGTGTATAAAATCGAGCACACAGCCATGCGATCTCCATAGAAAAACGTTGGCAGTAGAATGGCCTTCCTGAAGAGCTCAACGTGGCACCTCCATAGGATGCCACCTTTCCAACAAGTCTGTTCGTCAGATTTCTGCCCTGATAGAGCTGTCCCGGTCAACTGTAAGTGTGGTTATTGGAGTGGAAATGTCTAGGAGCAACAACAGCTCAGCCGTGAAGTGGTAGGCCACTCAAGCTCACAGATCGGGACCGCCGAGTGCGTAGTGCGTAAAAATAATCTGTCCTCGGTTGCAGCACTCTCTATCGAGTTCCAAACTGCCTCTGGAAGCAGCGTCAGCACAAGAACTGTTAGTCGGGAGCTTCATGAAATGGGTTTTCAAGGCCAAGCAG